>NW_028261395.1:44372017-44673267 GCF_051295495.1 Thamnophis sirtalis
AAAGAGGTAAGTAAGAATAAAAAAAATTGGCCTCCCTGGCCCCCAGGAGCACTCTGCGGGCTTCAGCAAGGCTGGGGGAAGGCCAAAATACCCCCCTTTTGGTGAAAAACAGCCAGAAAATAGGGCATTCTTGCCTTCCCCCAGCCTTGTTGAAGCCTGCAATGTGCTGCTGGGGGCTGGGGGAAGGCAAAAGCACCCCTCTTTTTTGCAAAAAATGTCATGTTTTCTGCCTGTTTTTTGCTTCCTGACATAACACCAGTAGAACTGCAAAAAACTGCGCTACTTGGAACATCGTATATTTGAAGAAGGTCCTTGGTTGATACCTAGGATGCTGGCAGCAACCCCTATCAACCATTAACACCAGCCAATGGTATTTGTGATGGTATTTGTGATGCATTTTTGAATGTTCACTTGACTGAGTTTCATGTTTCATGAATAAAGTGTAATAATAATAACAACAACAACAACAACAACAACAATAGGCAAGGGGCAGATGGTGCAGAAGAGAACAATGGTTTGTATGCCTAATATCTCCATGCTGTATAGAGAGAGACAGAAAAAAAATGTAAATACTGTCTTTATTCAAATCCTAGGACAAGTTTAATTGTGTGACCTGACCTCACCCTGGTCTTCTAGAGCAGATGGCCTCACAAGCCTCTTTTATTTTGTCCCACTGCTCCTTGCCGAGTATTATTCCAAAATCTGGGGGAGGGGAAGGGTCCCCTTTGGGTCTATCTGCTATAGTGACAATAAGAGTCTCCTGCTTCAGCAGGAGTTGGACTAGAAGACCTCTTAGGTCCCTCCCATCCCTGTTCTTCTGCATTCCCGTGAAATTGAGACTTGCCGTGTGTGTGTGTGTGTGTGTGTGTGTGTGTGTGTGTGTGTGTGTTTAAAAAACCCTCATCTGTCAATTTTCCCCTCCCTGTGCTGAAACCTCCATTAACTTTCACTGCATTGGATAGGTATGCCAATAATTCAAAAGGGGGGGGGAAAAAGCTTTTAGTCTGAATGAAGTTGGCTTCGGTGAGCAGTGGGCTTGAGGGAACATGTGGATAATATAAAAAAAAAAGAAGAAGAAGAAGAAGGGAGAGTGGAAGAGCAAAAGGGGGAGAGATACTCTTGGCATCCCTCCCTCTTCCCCTCCCCTCCCCGGCACAGTTGCACAGCTATGGATTTTAAATAATTTAACCAATGCAGAGAGTGGCGTCTGCAGCAACCGAGAGCAGGAAATGCTCAACCAGCAGACAGACAGTCTGGCCAAAAGAATGGCAGGCTTGTAGTCAATCTCCCTTTATGTCATTTGGGCAAAGGGATCCTGTTTAAAAGAGCTCCAGGAGTTCTCCGAAGGGGCGGGGGGGGGGGAGTTCTCAAGGAGGCCATCTAAGAAGGAAAGGGAAATGAGAAGAGGGAACTTCTTCAAAACCTTGCTTGATAATTTGATTTGTTTTTTATCTCCAGGCCTACTGTTTCTCTCTGTGTCTCTTTGTGTCTCTCTCTCTCTCTCTCTCTCTCTGTTTCTCTCTTTCTCTGTGTGTGCCTCTGTCTGTCTCTCTGTGTGTGTTTCTGTCTCTCCTTTCTCTCTCTGTCTCCGTCTCTCTCTGTCTTTCGCTGTCTCTCTCTCTTTTGCCTGTCTGTCTCTCTACGTTTCTCTGTGTGTGTCTGTCTGTCTCTGTGTTTCTCTCTGTGTCTCTCTCTCTCCTTTCTCTCTCTGTCTCCGTCTCTCCCTGTCTTTCTCTGTCTCTCTCTCTGTCCCTCTATCTCTCTCTCTCTCTCTTTGTCTCTCTCTCTCTTTGCCTATCTGTCTGTCTCTCTATGTTTCTCTGTGTGTGTCTGTCTGTCTCTGTGTTTCTCTCTGTGTCTCTCTCCTCTCTCTGTCTCCGTCTCTGTCTCTCTCTGTCTTTCTCTGTCTCTCTCTCTCTGTCCCCCCCTCTTTGCCTATCTGTCTGTGTCTCTATGTTTCTCTCTGTGTGTTTGTGTCTGTCTGTCTGTCTCTGTGTTTCTCTCTGTGTCTCTCTCTTCTTTCTCTCTCTGTCTCCGTCTGTCCATGTCTTTCTGTCTCTCTCTGTCCCCCCCTCTCTTTGTCTCTCTCTCTCTTTGCCTATCTGTCTGTCTCTCTCTCCCTCTCCCTCTGCTTCTCTCTGTGTGTGTTTCTCTGTCTCTCTCTGTTTCTCTGTGTGTCCCTCTGTCTCTCTCTTTTCTGTCTCTCTCTCTCTCTCTCCCTCTGTTTCTCTCTGTCTCTCTCTCCTCCTCTCTCTCTCCTCCTCTCTCTCTGTTGCAGCTATTAGTGCTCAATCTCATCCTGGGAAGGTTGGGAAAAGAAAAAAAGCTCCAGGGAAAATCAGGGCCATTGCAGGTTGCCTTTCCCAGTAGAAGTAGAAAGGGGAGAGTTTACAATCTGGGTTCCTTCCTTGCCGAAGCTGTGATTAATTTCAGTGCGGTTTGTTGGACCAAGCCAGGTTCTCTGAATATGCTAAGTCAGGACCAAATTCCAGAGCAGAAGCTCAGCTTGACTCTTCAGAGCATATTTTGAATCCCACAAAGAAAAGAGAAAAGGAACTGGGGTGGGGGGGAGAACCCACAGGTCAGATGCGCATATTACCCCAAACCAGATTTTCTGGCTTACTTGTAAACAAATCGTTACCCTTGCTGATTTCCCAAACTGGTAGCTCTTCAGATGCAACAGACGTCAATTCTTATATCGGATGCTGTTGTCAATGTTCCAGCACTTTGCGTTTGAACGATGAAGTTCTCTTCATCCCATTTTGGGTAGATTGCTACATAGTGATTTTTAAAAACTTAAAAAAACCCGTCCAATTCTCAGGTGCATCTAAAATTTCGAATGTATGATGAGTACGAAGAGACCAAATGAGGGAGAGGGAGGGAGGAAGAAAGAGAGAAAGAGAAAGAATGAGAGAGAGAGAGAAAGAAGAGAAAGAAAGAGAAAGAAAGAAAGAAAGAGAGAGAGACAGAGAGAAAGAGACACAGAGACAGAGAAATAGAGAGAGACACACAGAGAGAAAGAGAGAGACAGACACAGAAAGAAAGAGAGAGACAGACAGAAAGACAGACAGAGAGAGAAAGAGAGAAAACACTGAGGGAGAGAAAACAGAGAGAGAGGCACAGAGAGAGAGACAGAAAGAGAGAGACACAGAGAGAGAGAGACAGACACAGAAAGGAGAGAGAGAGATAGAGACAGAAAGAGAGAGACAAACTGAAAGAGAGACAGACACAGAGAGAGAAAGAAAAAAAGAGAGACAGACAGAAAGAGAGAGAGACAGAGAAAACAGAGACTAGACAGACAGACAGATAGACAGAGAGAGAGAGAGAGAGAGAGAGAGAGAGAGAGAGAGAGAGAGAGAGAGAAAGTAAGTAAGTTGAAACTTTGATTGTCATTATATGAAGAAAGAACCAAAATATTATCTAAGGAAGTTTGCTCCCAGAATGTAATGGGATAATTTGGATGCACAAAAAAAGGGGAGATTAAAAACCAGAGGGAAGGTTCAAAGCGAAGTGAATATTACATAATTGGAAGTATTCATTGAACAAGAATGGATTTGTTGGCCTGCGCAAGAGACACATCCAAGAAGTTTTGTTTCTTCAAAACTTCTCTAAATAAAAATCAACACTTTCCCTCCCCAAATCCATGACATTCATAACTTTTCTGCTCAGTTTATATTATCTTGGGTCTATTGCCTGTCTAGCTATAAGATCAAATATAGAATTGAAATGAAGCAGTGGTGAAATTCAAAAATTTCCCCTACAGGTTCTGTGGGCGTGGCTTTGTGGGCATGTGACTGGGTGGGCGTGGCTTGGTGGTCATGTGATTAAGCGGGTGGCGTGGCCAAATCAACGTCACAATGTAAAAGCAGCTGGACTTCACACAAAATGGCCCCTGCAAACAAGCAGGAGGCACCTGACAGAGTCACAGAGCACTCAAAAACCCAACTGTCACACTTTACACAAAAATAACACACAGGCTGCACAACCGACTCACACACAAATGCAAAAGCAGCTGGACTTCACACAAAATGGCCCCTGCAACAAGCAGGAACCTCACAGACCATCAGGCACAGCCGAATGTCCCACAGCTGATCATCAGAACTTTTTTTTCACTTTTTAAAGCATTTTTTTTTACTACTGTTTTACTACCGAAGCGGCCTGAACTGGTAGCATTTCACCCCTGAAATGAAGCAGTAGGTAGTGGTGGTGGTGGGGGGGCAGAGACCTCTCTCTGACACTTGCACACCTTAAGAATTTCTCACACCCGCACACCTTTAAGCCTTACCTGTGTGCATCCCCACACAGGTATTCTGTTAATATCTTCCTGCATTGAAGCTGTCATGTTTCATAGGTCGTATTTGATCCAAAAGGAAAGACGACGCTTAAAAAAAAAGATCTTTGGAGATTTCCATAGTTTCTGTTTTCTTAGAATAGCTCGGGCACTTTTTTCTTCTTTTTTAAAACTTGGTTTATGTTGCAGTCTTTATGGGTTTCCTGCTTAACAATGGTGGGAAGCCCTGCCTTCGTTTTGCAGTCATCGTGGCTTGAGGAAATTCTTGACTCGGGGGGTGGGGGGAGGAAGAGATTTGGACCTCCTCTTTGCCACCCCTCTTATAGAAAAACAGTTAGATTAGTACTGTATTTTTCGGAGTATAAGATGCACCTTTTTCCCTCAAAAAGGAGGCTGAAAATCTGGGTGCGTCTTATACACTGAATACCGCATTTTCTGCCTCCTGAAACCCCGCCCCTTCACCAAAATGGCCATGCATAGCTTTTAGGAGGTTTTCAGAGTGCTCCTGGGGACTGGGATGGACAAAAATGAGCAAAAAACCGTTTTTTGCTCAATTTTGCCCCCCCCCCCCAGGCACCAGGAGCACCCTATAAGCCTCCTAAAGGCCACCCATGCCCTTTTTTTGAGAAAAATGGGCCCATTTTCAAGAAAAATGGGCCTTTTTGCTTATCCCCCCCCCCCCAAGCACTCTACAAGCCTCCTAAAGGATATTCATGCCCTTTTTTTGGAAAAAGAAAACAGGCCTGTTTTTGCGAAAAACGGGCTGTTTTGGGGAGGCTTGCAAAGTGCAAAAACTTTTTTTTCAATTTGCCTCTTCAAAATCTTGGTGCGTCTTATACTCCAAAAAAACATGGTATCTAGCATGAGTGATTTATTGAAGAGTTGTCTTAATTGTTCTTTGCAAACACCACAACCAAGAGGATAACTTGCTTTGTGAATGGGTTCTTTTAGTTCCTATACTGCAAATAGGTAAAAGTAAGGGAAAGGTTCCCCTCGCACATATGTGCTAGCCGTTCCTGACTCTAGGGGACGGTGCTCAAGGTTGGAGACCCCTCATCTAATGGGGTCTGCAATTGCCCAGCATATTGGTGCATTAGCGGCTCATATGCTGAGTTGTTAATCAGAAAATTCGGCAGTTCGAATCCCTAGCGCTGCGGTTGGCTCTAAAACTTTATTGTCCCTTGAGTTGCATTTCTAATTTCTTCCTCCCCCCATCCCCTTGAATCCCACCCCCCCCTTCAAATCCTTGAATGAAGTGGAGAAGCTTGAGCTGGTGGTATTTAAAAAGATGAATGCGATTTGGGGGTGGTGGTGTTGCCCAGTCTTTGTGAGAATATGCTGATCAGGACGGCAGCTTTGCATCTCGTTTTCCAACACAGAAGGTTTCCTTCCCCTTTTTCTCTTTCTTTCTTTCATCAATGAAGCTCTTCCTTGGGATCGTCAGCTCTGAGCTTTGGTAACAGTTAGGCTGCTTAAAAGTGAAATAAAAATTAAGCATCCTGGGAAAAATATATATATATTGGGCTTCCAAAAAGAGGGGAAGTGCTAAGGCAGACACGGAATGAAAAAAAAAAGCATTCAGTTTGGTTTGAGGGGCTCCTCCTAAGACGAGGGGGGGGGGGGTTCCAACTGTTTTCCAAAGCCCCAGAAGGCAGGGCAAGGAGACGATGGATGGAAACTAACCAAGCAGAGAAGCAACCTAGAACCAAGGGGGGGGAAATTCCCTAACGGTGAGAGCGATCAACCAGTAGGACGGGTTACCTTTCAAAGTTTTTTTTATAAAATTTATAAAGTTTTTTTTTTCCATTTTCATAGCATATAAATCACATGTCTACTATTACACAGCCATCATCGTATTGTATTATTAAATGTTGACATCAATTCATCTTACCATCAACTCCCCAAAACCAATTATTGGCTCTTCTGCTCTCCATACACCATATTTGTACCTTCTCCATCACTTTCTTCTCTCTCTCTCTCTCTTCCCCCGCCCTACCTCCTTTCTTCCCTCTGTCCTTCTCTTCTCAACTTCCCCTTCCTCTCTCCCTCTCCTCCCTCCCCTTACCACTCCTCATTTCTCTCCTCCTCTCTCCTATCCCTCTCTTCTTCCCTTACCTCCCTCCTCTACTTCCAACTCTTCATCTCATTCACTTGGTGTATTTCAGCTTCTGAGCAAGTTCCATTTTGTGTTGATGGTTACCTTCCAAAGTTATTGGTGCTCTTATCACTGGAGGTTTTTAAGAAGAGACCGGACAGACATTGGGCTGAAATGGCATAGGGCTGTGATGGGGGACTTATGGCAGGTGCCAGAGGTGGCATGCAGAGCCCTTTTTGTAGGCGCGCCAGCTGCTCTTCTGGTTTTTGGCGCGCTGGTCTTCGTCAGCACCGGAGCGCTGGAAAACACCCGCCAAAACGGCCAAAAACAGGTGTGCATACTCCGGCCAGCTGGTCTGCCTGCGGGTTTTTGGTGCTCTGGCATGCGCAGGGACCAGATCGCCAGTGCACATGCTGGAAACCAGCCAGCTGGTCTTTGGGCTTCCAGAGTTCTGGCACCAATGGTGGTATTCAGCCAGTTCGTACTGGTTCGGGCAAATCTGTAGTGGCGACATGCGGCTGGCCCCGCCCGCCCACCCAGCTCTATGTCGTCGTATTTAGCCACCTTTTGTAAGCGCGCATGCGTAGAAGCCACGTGTGCGAGCAAAGCACATGAGCGGAAGGCACACCCAGTTTTGGTGCATGGTGAACCAGTGGTAACATTATGTGAAACCCATGTCTGTCCATCACGCATGCCACACGTATTCCGGTTTGGGTACTCGGTGCCGAAAAGGTTCACCATTACTGGTATAGGGTCTTCTGCTTGAGCAGGGGGCCGGACTAGAAGACCTTCAAGGCCCCTTCCAGCTCTATTCTGATTGATTGATTGAAATGGTCTAGGGTCTCCTGCTTGAGCAGGGGGTTGGACTAGAAGACCTCCAAGGTCCCTTCCAACTTTTATTATTCCATATTCTATGGGTGCAGAATAGTGCCTACTAATCTGTTGGTTTAAGACTATCTGATAAAAGTGGTTAGCCTCTTAAATTATTTCCCTCCCCTTCCCTTGTCTGTTGATCTTGTTGGCTTTTGGCAATAGGAAAAACTTTAGGTTTAGAAATCTCCTCAACCCGGAGAGCTTTTAGAGCAAAAATGGCCTGTTTTCACTTGCCCCGGTGGTGCTTTCCAAATTGCAGATTTGTTCCTTGGTGACAGGACTGACTGATCCGGGTTAATCTCAAAGAAGCTTACGACAGATTTTAGATCTGAGTAGTTTTCCCATAGGAGAAAGTATGAAGAGTTGTCAACCAGCCTGAAAAGTCAACCAACAATTCCCCAGGTGGCAAAAAAAAAAAAAAAAAAGGTTGTAAAACAGGACAAAAAACTCACTTCACTTCACGCTCAATTGTGGTCACGAGTCAAGGACTAGCTATCTTCCCAATATCATCAGATTTTCTTCAATGCCTTCAAATTTTTGTTCAATGGATCGAGTGCAGGAAAGCAGGTGATTAAAAAAAAACCTCAAGTAGTTTCTATTCACTTTTTCAATTTACACATTCCTTCCCCTGTTGAACAACGGACACTGTGGCTAAGACGCTGAGTTTGTCGATCAGAAAGCTCGGCGGTTCAAATCCCGAGCGCCGCGTAACGGAGTGAGCTCCCGTGACTTGTCCCAGCTTCTGCCATATATAGGATGCAGTGTTATCATATATAAGGGACACGGTGGGTCAGCGGCTAAGAAGCTGAGCTTGTCGATCAGAAAGGTCAGCAGTTCGGCGGTTCGAATCCCCAGCGCTGCATAACGGAGCGAGCTCCTGTGACTTGTCCCAGCTTCTGCCAACCTAGCATTTCGAAAGCATGTCAAAAATGCAAATAGAAAAATAGGGACCACCTTTGGTGGGGAGCTAACAGCGTTCCATGCGCCTTCGGCATTGAGTTACGCCGGCCACATGACCACGGAGACGTCTTCGGACAGGGCTGGCTCTTTGGCTTTCAAACGGGGATGAGCACCGCCCCCTAGAGTCGGGAACGACTAGCACATATGTGCGAGGGGAACCTTTACCTTTACCTCCCCTGTTGAAAATCGAATCTGATCTGTGCCTTTTCAGGTTGAGGCGTTTTATTTTTTAAAAAGGCTAGAAAATAGACACCAATCTTTCCTGTTTTCTAACTCTTTAAAATCCTTGGGCCGAGCTAAACCACCTTATGGGGGAACGTCATAGAAAATACTCTTCGTACCAATAATGTTAACAAATTCTCTCTAGGAATGTGAAGCAGGTTCCAAACTAAAAAAATCAATGGACGCTTCATTCAGGCCAGCCTATTTCTGAGAAAAATCCTCCTTGGTCTTGGGTGGATTTAGCAGACCGAGAAGGGTTATTGGGGAACATCGAAATCCAGCAAAGTTTGTTGGCAGAAGTGTGAGGTTGTGTTGTGGTATTTTTGGGGGGGGGGGCAGGAGTGTGGGATTTTTCTTACAATGCTTTTACTGGTTGTTGTTTTTTTAATTGCTGCTATTGCCCTGAGGTTACGTTGCATCAGGCGGGCATACAAATAAATAAATAAATTATGTGGGTGGTTTGGAGAAGAGTTTGATCTTGAGCTGGGAGGGCCGTGTGAAGTCGAATTGAGCAAGGGAAGATGCATTTGGGCTTCGCTGAGAATTTTGGTTTTTTTAAATATTCCCAAAGGGAGCAGCGAGGGTGTGGCAGAAGGATGGGTCAACGGTCTTTTCAGTGATTCAGAGATGCCCAAGGTGCTTTTCGGCCCAAGTAGCAAGAGAGGAAGGTAGCAAGAAATTACAAGGGTGTGTGTTTGAGAGAGAGTGGGTCCCAGAATTGGAGACTCATTTGGAAGTACGAGTATTATAATATATATTTTTTGGTAAAACGTTTTAGCAAAAAAACTTTGAACGGCTCGGCAAAGAGCGAGGACGCAGCTTGCAAACTAAAAAAATAATGCAAAATTATGAGAAGGCACCTTGGGGTACTTTGGAGATTTAGGTCCGTGTGCTTTTGGGCAAAACCTTCTGAGTTCTTTGCCACAATACAGAATTTGAAGAGCTCCGTTTTTCTAGAAACGAGGATTTTTTTAAAAAAACACACCGAATATTCAGTTTTTTCATGTACGTGCAGGCAAACTGGCCTAAAACACAAGAATTCCTTCGCAGGCTTTCAAGTCTAGGCAGGATTAAAGTCAGTAGCTTACTTTTAATTCCCCTCTAGCTCCCACCTTGAAATTTGACCTCGCGTAAAAAGGGGCACACCCCCTCTTTTTATTTAAGAAAAGGATTGTTTTGAGACCACCTCGATACGTAACCGCAGCTCAAACCGAGTGGTTTTTTTTTTTTTAAAAAGGCTCAAATAATAACGCTTAATTTCGGGGGAAATTAATGTCGAAGCAGCAAGCACATGGACCCAAGGAGAAGAAATTCTTCAGACGAATTCCTCCAGAATATATTACTGTGCTTCCCCGAAAATAAGACAGGGCCTTACGTTCTTTTGACCCCTGAAATAAGCGCTTGGCCTTATTTTCGGGGAGGTCTTATTATTTTTGAGGTGCAGGAGGCGGCAAGGGTGGTCACCTTGTGGCTGCTGCTGTGTTGACATTTTCTGGGAGGGCTTATTTTAGCGCATGCGCTCAAAAGCCCAACTGGGCTTATTGTCTGGGAATTATTTTTGGGGAAACAGGATGGATGGATGGATGGATGGATGGATGGATGGATGGATGGATGGATGGATGGATAGATAGATAGATAGATAGATAGATAGATAGATAGATAGATAAGTGAGAGAGAGAGATGATAGATAGATAGATAGATAGATAGATAGATGATAGATAGATGATAGATAGATAGACAGACAGACAGACAGACAGACAGACAGACAGACACCGTGTTTCCTCCAAAATAAGATAGGGTCTTATGTTTTTTTGACCCCTGAAATAAGCGCTTGGCTTTATTTTCGGGGAGGTCTTATTATTTTTGAGGTGCAGGAGGCGGCGAGCGGGGTCACCTCGTGGCTGCTGCTGTGTTGCAATATTTTCTGGGAGGGCTTGTTTTAGCGCATGCGCTCAAAAGCCCGATTGTGCTTATTATCCGGGGAGGTCTTATTTTGGGGAAAACTGGGTACAAGCTCAGTCTATTCATTGGCTTGCTTTAAAGATACATCCATCCAGCCAGCCACCCATACATCTATATCTATATCTATATCTATATCTATATCTATATCTATATCTATATCTATATCTATATCTATATCTATATCTATATCTATATCTATATCTATATCTATATCTATATATCTATATCTATATCTATATCTATATCTATATATCATCTCTCTCTCTCTATCTATCTATATCATCTCTCTCTCTCTCTCTATCTATATCTATATCTATATCTATATCTATATCTATATCTATATATCTATATCTATATCTATATCTATATCTATATCTATATCTATATCTATATCTATATCTATATCTATTGGCAGCTCCGATCACACTTTAAGCCCAAAACACCAGCCTGGGGATGGCGAGTGAGACCTCGCTGAAACGTTGCCAAGACAATCTCAATCTTACACGGGAAAAGACCCGAATACAACAAGACCAGCATACCTACACTCGTGAAAATCTACGAATATATTATATCTATATCTTCATAGATTTTCACACAATATTTACATCTCTATTGCTTTCAGAATATATACCATCTCCTTTTGTTGTCTTTTGTATGTATTCAATTAAGCATTAATTTTACATCTCTTTGCAAGCCGATGATACCGCGTCTTCTAATACTCTGGTGGATTTGTTTTGATCTTTTTGACGAATGGAGAGAGAGAGTGCGAGTGTTTGGGCCCCATCTGGATCGCACCTGGCGAGGTGCGCTCGGCTTTTTAACCACACCAGGAATCCAGTTCCCCTACTTTTGCGAAAACGGCCAGCCAAGGCAAGAATGTAGAAAGGATAGGCTTGTGCCAAATGATTTGTCGGCTTGGAATTGTCTGCTCTGTTTGAGGCGGCCTCTGCCGTGTGCTAAAACGCAAGTAGTCCTTGACTTAGAGCAGGCCGTTTAGCAAATGTTCAAAGCACGCGCTCGCCAGGAAACTGCTTTCCCATTTTCTGATGCTTTTGCGTGTGCGTGCCAGGGAGCTGCTCTTCCCGTGTTCCCGTGCTCCCCCCCCCTGTGCGTGCACTTGGTGCTGAAAAGTTTCACTAACACTGCTCTATGGGGAATGCTTGGAAGGAACCCCCCCCCCTGCAGGGGAAGGAAGGGCGGTGCGGCTCAACTCTCAGTTTGTGAGGAGCGAGAAAGTCACCTCCGGCTTGTCCACAGGGTGGAAAGTGAGCAGATCGCAGGGTCTCCCATTTGGGGAGGGGGCGATCACCGTTATCGCCATGGGCAAATAGGCGGCCATATAAATTCAGTAAATAAATAAAGTATCCAAATAACGATACTAAAAAGAAGGGACTTAAGGATGTTTTTCCACACTTAACAACTGTTGCAGCGTCCCTGTGCTCAGGGGATCGGAATTCAGCCGCTTGGCAGCTGATCAGTTGGTACGCCGCGGTAGGGGCGTACCGGTGCCTGCCGGGAGCACCGGGTACTGTTCTGGTACGGTGCTCCGGAGGGCCCACCCGCCCTTCCGCCGTCCTTACCTGTATTTGAGTTCTTCGCCGCTCGTGCTCACGGAGCGTACGGTGCCTGCACGACGCTCCGCCGAGCAGCTGGAGCATCGCAGAGGCGTCACAGCATTGCAGGAGGTAAGGACGCATGCGCGCACTGATCGCATTCATGTGGTGGACGCCGGTTGCAACGGGATCCGGAACCCAGCTGACTCATATTTGGCAGGGTCCCATGATTTCCCCCTTTTGTGACCTCCTGACAAGCCAAGTCAAAGTGGATAACTTTTGCAGAATTCTTTTTTTTAAAAAATTTTATTCCCTTACATGCAATTGCAGGTAAACATTCACAATTCGCAATTTGGTGTCGCATAGTTATTGTTCTTATTAGTCTTTATCACTTTTACATATTTGTTTTTCCGTATATAAAAAGTTAAAATGTACATTCTGGGTTGCTTTTCTTATCATCCCATGCACCTATTTTGTATTATCACCACCCTATTTTTTCTTTTCTTTTCACCCTCCCTCCCTTCTCTACTTCCTTCCTCCTCTCCTTCTCCTTCCTTCTCCCCTTACCTTTCTCCTACTCTTCCTCTTCTCCTTAACTACCCTCTCTCCTTCTCTTTCTCTCCCTTCCACCTGCTTCTCCTTGCCTCTTTCTTCCTCCCCTCCCCTCTTCCTTCTTCCCTTACCTCTCCCCCTGCTCCTCTCTTCCTCCTCCTACCCACTCTCCTTCTCTCTCTATCCTTTCCCTCCTTCCTCTAGTCCTCCTTCCTTCTCTCCCCTTTCATCTCTTCTCCTCTCCTCTGCTCTTCTTTTGCAGAATTCTTTTAGCCCTGCCTGGCTAGCTCCTAATGTGTGAACCACAACTACAAAAGGCAGCAGACTCAGTAAAGCTTGCCTGAAATTTGCAGGCAGCTTTGAATGTATTCTTTGGGCCAGCCGTTTCGAGTTCACTCCCTCCTCGCACACCCTGTGATTTTAAAAAAATAATAATGATCAGGTTTTTTTTTGTTTGTGTTTCTTTAGCCAAGGTTCCCAAAAGGATGTAACCTTTCTATCAACAAAAGCAGAAAAATAATCCCCTTGAATGATGCTCCTGGCCTATTTTAGTGCCTTCTCTTCCCTCCCTTCTCCTTCCATCCATCCCAGCTCTCTTCCAAAACACATCCTGTCCTTCAAAGAAAAGGTGACGAAAGATTAAATCATAGCATTTTTTACCTTGTCTACTCCACCTTCTTAGGCGTGGCCTTCCCTGGGATGGCTTCTATCGCTCCTCCAAGAATTTTTCTCGACATAAATGGATTGCTCAGAGGGAAAAAACCAGGTGTAATTGTTCCCAGGGTGGTTTTTCGAAGCTGTCAGGAACTGGAGGGAAGCTTGAGTGAGGATGTTTGTCAGCCGGCTTTCTGGTTTATTGTAGAGGCTCCCTGAACCCTTACATCAGAAAAGTGGGTCAGCGAGACTCAGAGAAGTGGGTCACTCCCTTGTCTCTAGCAGGAGATGGGCATGCTGCGTTCCCAGCCTGGTTGTCCTACCAGGAGTAACAACTCGGTTGCAAAGGTTACAAGCCCCAGAAGACTCAAGAGTGTTGCTCCGGATCGTAACTTATTTTTTAAACCTCCTTTGCAAGCAACTTGCAACGAGTTGTACCTTCCGAGTTGGCTGCTGTGATGGGGATAACTATGGTTCATGTCTACAGTGGTGAGAAAGAGCAGTTTTCTTCTCTTTGGCTGTGGCCAGTATGTTGTTGTTAGTGGCGAAGTCGTGTCTGAGCCATCGCGACCCCATGGACAACGTTCCTCCAGGCCTTCCTGTCCTCTACCATCCTCCGGAGTCCATTGAAGCTCACACCGACTGCTTGGGTGACTCCATCCAGCCACCTCATTCTCTGTCATCCCCTTCTTCTTTTGCCCTCCATTGTTCCCAGCATGAGGCTCTTCTCCAGGGAGTCCTTCCTCCTTCTCATTAGGTGGCCAAAGTCTTTGAGTTTCCTCTTCAGGATCCGGCCTTCTAAAGGGCAGTCAGGGTTGATCTCTTGTAAGGACTGACTGGTTGGATGACCTTGCAGTCCAAGAGACTCAATGCAGGAGTCTTCTTCTCCAGCCCCAGAGCTCAAAGGCCTCCATTCTTTGGCCCTCAGCCTTCCTTATGGTCTTGGAAGTATATTTTGGAATTCTTTCTTTTGAAGCATCCTGCCGTAAGTCAAGAATGCAGACTTGCATGGAGCTTCTACAAATGTTCTCGATGCAGACGTTATTTAAAAAGACGTTCGTTTTATTGGTTTATTATATATTTACAAGGCCATCCAACTCTTGGAGAACTCTGGGCAGGAAGACAGCCTTGGTAATAACTCAGAGCAACTGTAGCGACGCATCAATTCTTGTTGAAAAGACGTGGTTGGCTTGAAATTGGTGTTCTCTGTCTCAAAACCTTGGAAGCCAGGAGATCTACTTTTTCTGCCCCAAGCGTCATTTTTTTTTGTCGTTGCGTTGCCTATTGTGTGGAAATTCCCAAGGAGAGAATACAAAGGTCTGGGAAAGGGGTTGGATGGAGCTGTCCCTCTCTCTGAAAGGTTGATTGATGTGGAAAACCTCCCCTCCAGAGACCTGGGCTTCCATTTGCATCCACCCCAGTGGTCAGGGAGGATGGTAACTGTAGTCCAGCACGAGCTTGGAATAGCCGCTGCAGCAGCTTCCATCTCCTTGGGCCAAAAAAGCAAAGTTGTTTGCTTGAGGAAGCAAACTCAAGTGTATGTCTGTCTGTGTGTGTTTGTGTGTGTGTGTCCTTTCTGGTTTCTAGGGCATCCTGCCTGGCTCAACAGCCCCCCCCCAACAACCACAGCCCCCCACACACACACACCAAAAGCTTCTGCTTTGTGTATTGTGGGTTGGGTCTTAGCCGAGTCATTAAGCTTTTCTGCAAGGAGACAGTGGTTCTGGATCCAGCTGGAGGTTTCAGTATTAATACCGCATTAGCCAGATGGAAATGAGGTTGAAGTGTGTGTTTTGTGTGAGAGAGAGAGAGAGAAAGAGAGCGCAAGAGAGAGAGAGAGAGGGCATGGGAAGACATCTTCCCTTTAAAGAGAGCTGAAAGCTGTATAATTACACATGGCAGGATTTCTTTGAGGTTGGAAAACAGCAGGGCCAACTTTGGGCCTCACTCTCCAAATGCAAAACAGTTACAACTCATACATCAACACACACACACACACACACACACACACACACACCACACTAGATGGATGGATGGATGGATGGATAGATAGATAAGATTAGATGGATAGATATAGTTGATAAACTGATAGACACAGACAGATTAGATAGATAGATAAGATTGGATGGATGGATGGATGGATGGATGGATGGATGGATGGATGGATGGATGGATGGACAGCAGGCAGGCAGACAGAGATTAGATAGATAAGATTAGATAGATGTTAAACAGATAGACACAGATTAGATAGATAAGATTGGATGGATGGATGGATGGATGGATGGATGGATGGATGGATGGATGGACGGATGGACGGACGGACAGCAGGGAGGCAGGCAGGCAGACAGAGATTAGATAGATAAGATTAGATAGATGATAAACAGATAGACACAGACGGATTAGATAGATAAAATTAGATAGGTAGATAGGCAGGCAGGCAGGCAAACAGAGATTAGATAGATAAGATTAGATAGATAGATAGATAGATAGATAGATAGATAGATAGATAGATAGATAGATAGATGATAGATAGATGATAGATAGATAGATAGATAGATAGATAGATAGATAGATAGATAGATAGATAGATGCAGACAGATTAGGTAGATAAGATTAGATAGATGATAGACAGACAGAGATTAGATAAGATTAGATACAGACAGACAAGTCAGACAAGCAGACAGAAAGAGATTAGATAGATAAGAGGGATGGATGGATGGATGGATGGATGGATGGATGGATAGATAGATAGATAGATAGATAGATAGATAGATATCTCTGCACCATCCGTGATTCTGCTTGGATTGAAATGCCATCTGGCTCAAGAGGTGTAGGGGTGTGTGTGTGTGTGTGTGTGTGTGTGTGGTTTTTCTTTTTCGTTTTCCTTTTTGCAGTCCCTTAAGTGGAGCTAACTTCTGGAAAGCTGTGTCCTATTTTTAAACGTCTTATTGGCACCTAAATTATCACTGGGAGAATAAGTGCGGTAGCATTATACGTTGTCTTAAGATCAAGCGTTCGGGCTGCTGCCTCTGATTTTGCTTTGGGTTGTGCGGTTTTTGGTAATTGTGGGGAGGGGGAGATGGAAGCCTGGACATGCCTGTTTCTGAGCAATAGACAGCATGTGAAGATTCTCCTCCTCCTCCTCCTCCTTCTCCTCCTCCTCTTCCTCCATTCCCTTGGATTTCTGCAGTCTGAACCTGAGGGGAGAAAAGAATTAAAACATCACATTGAAGGCTAAACCATTAATTTAATTACCCACAGAGCAGTGCTTGTGCTATCTCTCCCTCCCTCCCTCTCTCGCTTATTCTCTCTTATTCTCTCTTTCTGTCTCTCTTCTCTCTTATTCGCTCCTTTCTCTTTCTGTCTTTTTCTCTCTTCTCTTATTCTTTCTCTCTCTCTTTTCTCTCTTATTCTTTCTCTTATTCTCTCTCTGTCTCTCCTCTCCCTCTTTCTCTTATTCTCTCTCTCCTTTTTCTTTCTGTCTTTCTCTCTGTCTCTCCTCTGTCTTATTCTCTCTCTGTCTCTCTCCTCTCTCTCTCGCTTATTCTTTCTCTTATTCTCTGTTTCTCTCTTTCTCCCTCCCTCTCTCTCTTATTCTCTCTTATTCTCTCTCCTCTCTCTGTCTCTCTTCTATCTTATTCTCTCTCTCCTTTCTCTTTCTGTCTTTTTCTCTCTCTCCTCTCTCTCTTATTCTTTCTTTCTCTCTTCTCTCTCTTATTCTTTCTCTTATTCTGTGTGTGTGTGTGTTCTCTCTCTTTCTCTTATTCTCTCCTTTTTCTTTCTCTCTTTCTGTCTCTCCTCTCTCTTATTCTTTCTCTGTCTCTCTCCTCTCTCTCTTTCTCTCTCTCTTATTTTTTCTCTTATTCTCTCTTTCTCTCTCTCTTTCTCCTCCCCCTCTCTCATATTCTCTCTCTCGCCTTTCTCTTTCTGTCTTTCTCTCTCTCTCTCCTCTCTTATTCTCTCTCTCTCTCTCTCTTCCCTTCCTCAAAATCCTTAAAAAGGCATTTCCTCCCATCTGTGTCCCAGCATTTTCTGGAAGTAGCTTGCAATTAAGGTCAAGCCTGAATGGGAATGCATTTTGTGGCCACTCCGGCGTGGGGCGGGTGGGATTTACTCCCACCCTGTGAATCCTAACCCTTGTTTTGAACCTCCTTGGCATTTTAACAGCACTGTGCACTCCATAAAACATGGCAGGCAGGCAGCCAGCCTCCTGTTCCTTCAGCTGGGCCGGTTGGAGTAGGTGAGGCAGCTGAGGAAGTCTTATTTCCCCCCCCACCTATGGCCAAAAAAGCCTGTTCCCTTGCCGATTCCGATAGGACAGATAGACTGCGTCTGCTTGGAGCAGCTTGCAAAGGCGATGACCAAGTGATGGAATTGTCCTCCAGTGTTTTCCTACCTTCCAAAGCTGTGAGAATAGAATGAGAATGTGAATCGGGATGGAATGGAATTCCTGGCTCAGGAATTCTGGGAGTTGAAGTCCACAAGTCATAAAGGGGGCCATTGTTTCCCCACCCTTGTTTTAGAAACCTATGTTGGCTTCATTCATTCATTGGCAGTTTAATGTCCGACCCGAATCCATTATACAACTCGTTTGCGGTGTGGTTATACTCTTTTTTTAAAAAAAATTTTTACTAGCCCGATAACCTGGCGTTGCTCGGGTATTTATTTATAGGGGGAAAATCAGAGGTGGGTTGCTCCCTGGATAGTAGCAGTGGTGGGAGGCTCCACCCACCCGCGCGAGAGTGCGAGCAAGCCGGTAGTAAAAAATTTGGAAACCCACCACTGGAGAAAATGTCCGGACCAAATGTAATTTCTAATGTTGGATTTCCCCCCCTTGCCAGAGGTAGCCCCCTTGTGGAGTATTTTTCAGCCGTTACCGTTACAACTCCACTGCGCTGTACAGTAGAAGACATTTTACAGCAGTATGGTAGAAGCCATTTTAGGGCACAACAGGGTGTATCTTAACAGAACACACACCCTGAGGGGTGTTAGGGGTGTTTCCCCCCCCCAGTATTCATTTCCAGAGAGTAAGTCATCAGTGTACCAAGTTTGGCTGAAATTACTTGAGGCGTTCCAGAGTTATGCTGGAACACACGCACATGCAGACTCAGACAGACACGTATATATATTCCTTGATTCTGCTTTTAGGGAGGAGTAATTGAAAGAAAGCTGCTGTCCATTTAGGAAGCAAGTCTCTTCGCCTAAGAGATGGGAGATAGTAGGGAGAAAAGAAACACAGGGCAGATTGCAAGCAAATGACCCCCCGAATCCGCCTTCCCCACACACACCCGGAGGGAGCTCTTCTGACTTTTTACTCCTGAAAGGAGGCTCAGTTTTGCTGCCTCGGCCCTCCAGGTCTTGCCGAGACTTGCACAAGGGCCTATGAAACCCAAGAAGGTTCATCTCAGGCAACAACGTCGTCGTCCTCGGATGAGTTGCTGCTTGTGTTGTGTCTCCTCCCTTGAGGAGGATGTCTCCGGAGGTTTCGGAGAGTTTCTGCTCGAGACGGGAGGCCAAGCGGACAACCCCTTGCCTGGGTTGTGCAACGGTGCCCGTTAGCGCTATGCTGTGAGCTTCCCCCTCCCCCCTTCTCTGTTCGAACCCATCTGAACCTTTGCCGTGATGCCGGAGTTGGGGTGAGGGGCTTGCCTTGCCCGTATACAAGGGGAGGGCTGATGTAACTAACTTACTGTGTTTCCCCAGCACAGTAACGCTGCTATAAAGGTCGTAAGTCTGAAAAATGGTCGTATAAGTTACTATTTCGGTGCCGTGGTAACTTTGAAGGCTGACTGAATGAACTATTGTAAGTCGAAGGCTACCTGTATATGTAGAGTAGAGTAGACTATAGGATACGATAGGATAGGACAGGACAGGATAGAAGAATAGAACAGAACAGAATAACAATAGGATAGGTTAGGATATAGAATAGAATAGAATAGAGGATAGACTAGAATAACAGGATAGGATAGAATAGAATAACAATAGGATAGGGTAGGATAGGATATAGGATAGACAGAATAGAATAGATTAGAATATAGGAGAGACAGAATGGAATGGAATAGAATAGAATAACAGGATAGGATAGAATAACAATGATAGGATAGGATATAGGATAGACAGAATAGAATATAGGATAGACAGAATGGAATGGAATAGAATAGAATAACAGGATAGGATAGAATAACAATAAGATAGGATAGGATATAGGATAGACATAATAGAATGGAATAGAATATAGGATAGACAGAATGGAATGGAAAAGAATAAATTAGATTTGGATATAGGATAGATGGAATGGAATAGAATAGAATAACAGGATAGGATGGGATAGAATAACAATAAGATAGGATAGGATATAGGATAGACAGAATAGAATGGAATAGAATAGAATATAGGATAGACAGAATGGAATGGAATAGATTAGATTTGGATATAGGATAGACAGAATGGAATGGAATAGAATAACAGGATAGGATAGGATAGAATAACAATAAGATAGGATAGGATATAGGATAGACAGAATAGAATGGAATAGAATAGAATATAGGATAGACAAAATGAATTGGAGTAGCATAGAATAGGATAGGATAGAATAGAATAACAATAGGATAGGATAGGATAGAATAACAATAGGATAGAATAGAATAGAATATAGGATAGACAGAATAAAATGGAATAGAATAACAGGATAGGATAGAATAACAGAACAGAGCAATAGGTTAGACTTTTTTAGACACAAAGAATTTGTCTCGGGTGTCTCGCAATGTCCATGCAAAGCAACAGAGTAATAATAATCATAATAATAATGATAAGCAATAAGAAGGTGTAGCCAAGAAGATTACAGGGATAATAATAACGACAACAACACTACAGCCATGCAACCTGGGTCAATATACTTCAACGTAAGACAGTACTGTGAGAATCAGCTGTTCAAATTATATTCAGGTTAGGTGTTCAATGTGTCGAGACACGGAAGCTTCCAGAAGTAGCCTTACCAAGCTTCCCCGACTCTTCCCGCCCTGCTGAAGCTCCCTCCTCCCGCTCTGTCTTCGTGGCTTCCCAACTCTTCCCACGCTCCCTGAGCCCGGATCCACCCTTTCCCCCCATTGCATTTAGTGGAACTGCCATGAGCTTATGATGTGGGATGGCTTTGATCTCTTTCTGCATGCCTCTCTTGCAGTGCTTTCCCCCAGCTTCCTTCAATGTTTCTGCTGGGGAAACAGTGGCCCAACAAGCTCTGAAGAGGCAGGAAAAGGAAGAGGCCCATCCTTGCTCTGAAAATTTGCTTGGGGACCGGAGCAAAATCTTGGTCGCCCACAAAATAAAAAAGATGTGGAGACTCCAGAAAGAGTGCAGAGAAGAGCAACAAAGAGGATTTAGGGGACTGGAGGCTAAAACATATGAAGAACGGTTGCAGGAACATATGAAGAACATATCAAGAATGGTTGCAGGAACATATGAAGAACGGTTGCAGGAACTGGGTATGTCTAGTTGAATGAAAAGAAGGACTAGGGGAGACGTGACAGCAGTCTTCCAATATCTCAGGGGTTGCCACAAAGAGGAGGGAGTCAAACTATTCTCCAAGGCACCTGAGGGTAGAACAAGAAGCAATGGGTGGAAACTAATCAAGGAGAGAAGCAACTTAGAACTGGGGAGAAATTTCCCGACAGTGAGAACAATTAATCAGTGGAACAACTTGCCTCCAGAAGTTGTGAATGCCCCAACACTGGAAGTCTTTAAGAAGATGTTGAACAGCCATTTTTCTGAAAGATCCCTTCCAACTCTGCTATTCTATTCTATTCTATTCTATTGTTATTCTCTTCTCTCTTCTACTCTCTTCTGTTCTATTTTTTTTCTTTTCTTATTCTATTCTATTCTATTCTTATTCTTATTCTCTTCTTATTCCCTCTTCTTATTCTCTTCCCTTCTATTCTTATTCTCTTCTCTTCTCTAAGCCTTTTGCTTAGAGCTACTGCTGTGGATAGATGTTTACCAGTTGGCTAATCATGGTTCAGCAGCCTCAAGCTGGCAACCCCCGAAGGGATTGCTCCCATACGTAACTTTGCTACTGCTGGTTGCAGATTCAAGTTTTTACCTGCGCCAGGTTAATTCGGGCTTAGTGCCTTGCTAGCTGTGGAAATCAGGAAGGAAGCTTGGCATGTGGGACTGTAATTAAAAAGGAAATGCTTTAAGGATTAGCATCGGGGTACTGAACAAGAGGAATAGAGAATAGTTGTGTTCACACATGTTTCTTTCCTGGAACCCGGTTTGGTGAAGAACCTACAGGCACATCGGCACGCTCGACTTAAGTCTGTGGCAATTTGCATGCAGGTGGCTAGTTTTTGTGGCTTACCAAAACCCAAGTCAAGTAAGTTAGATAAATGTGGCTGTGTAGAACAAATCCGAGAGGAAGGCAGTAATGAAGAGTTCTTCAACCTCTTTAGTTAGTCATCAAAGGAAACAACTTCTTTATTCCTCGGTCCTTAATTCTTAAATTAAAAACCATAACGACTTAAATGAATTCTTAAATCCAAGTTAAAACCCACCAGGTAGGCCAGTCAGGAAACAGACTCTACTGGGATTACTGGAAATGTATTTTAGTACTCAAGGTATAACAACAAAACCTTGAAAGACAGGTAGAATCTCTCCCTCCACCTGTCTTATATACCAAAGAGAGCCAAGGTAACTTTATCAGTCCCTTCTTCCTTCTTGTATTTACTTAAGAACCACTCGATGTCTTTTTCAAGGCCATCTCTATACCTAAACCAGGGCTCGGCTCCGGAGCCGCATGTGGCTCTTTCATCCCTCTGCTGCGGCTCTCTGTTGCCAGCGGGCTCCACAATTGATAGGGCTTTCGGTTAGGACAGGTAGAGGAAAAAGGATGCCGCTCTAGGAGGAGACTCTATGGATGGGGGGGCTTCTGGTTAGGACCTTTGTGGCTCTTTGAGTGTTTAAGTTTGCCGACCTCTGACCTAGCTTGACAGATAGGGTTTATACACTAGGTAGAACTTCTATCTTTGGTTCAAAGCCATGTTTGGGGCAGTTCATTTTGATTTTATCTTGTAGCTGAGAAACGTGGCAATTTGTAGTTTGTGTTTATTGATAAGGCAGCCCACCCTTTTAAAATAATGTTTGCTTTAAATGCATTACCACATCATAGGAATAGTGACAGCCCTTAGACTTATGAGAGGACTAAGGAGAAAACTCCTGACAGTGAGAACAATTAATCAGTGGAACAGAAGTTGCCTCCAGAAGTTGCGAATGCCCCAACACTGGTTCAGAAGAGGTTGGATAACCCTTTGTCTAAAGTGGTGTAGGGTTTCCTGCCTAAGCAGGGGGTTGGACTAGAAGACCTCCAGGGTCCCTTCCAACTCTGTCACTCTGTTCTGTTCCATACTTAAATGGAAAAGGCAGACTTTTTGCACGAGAAGTCACCTGTCCAGGATTTCGGTCTTTTGTAGAGCAGAGCTTCCGCACCAGAGGTGTTATTCAGCCAGTTCTGAGAGGTTCTGGAGAACCGGTAGCGGAAATCTTGAGTAGTTTGGAGAACCGGCAAATAGGCTGGCCGCGCCCCTGCTGCCTCCCAGCTGATCTTCTCCTGTTGGCCTGAACAGGAGAACGGAGCTAGAAAGCAGGTTAGTGGGGTGGGGAGGGAATGGGGATTTTGCAGTATCCTTCCCCTGCCACGCCCACCAAGCCACGCCCACAGAACCGGTAGTAAAAAAAAAATTGAATCCCGCCCCTGTTCCACACGTTCAAATTTTTTCCAAACTATGAATAACAAAAGAGAATGGGATGTTGTTTTTAGGCACTTTTTTTTTTAAACAACAACAACAACAAAAAACCCCAGTTGCTTGCAGTCTCTGGGGAAAGTGAAATCTTGCTCATCGTGAGTTTCCTTTCCAGGATGTGGCAGGTTGTCATTTTTTCCTCCCCCACTTCTGTGACTCAGTACATGCATAAATATATAGCGTTCGCCTTCGCTGCGACCTCCCTCTGCTTTTCTTTCTAGACACAGTTCCAAATTTGACTCCCATCTGCTACATCTCTTTTTTATCTGTACTTGTTAGTTTTAGTGGGCTTCGTTAGAATAGAGTAACAGAGTTGGAAGGGACCTTGGAGGTCTTCTAGTCCAACCCCCTGCTCAGGCAGGAAACCCTACAATACTTCAGACAAATGGATATCCAAGCTCTTCTTAAAAATTTCCAGTGTTGGAACATTCACAACTTCCAATTGTTAATTGTTCTCACTGTCAGGAAGTTTCTCCTTAGTTCTAAGTTGCTTCTCTCCTTGATTAGTTTCCACCCATTGCTTCTTGTCCTGCCCTCAGGTGCCCTGGAGAATAGCTTGACTCCCTCTTCTTTGGGGCAGCCCCTGAGATATTGGAAGACTGCTATCATGTCTCCCCTGGTCCTTCTTTTCATTCAACTAGACATACCCAGTTCCTGCAACCATTCTTCATCATATGTTTTAGTCTCCGGTCCCCTAATCCTCTTTGTGGCTCTTAGTTGTTCCTGACTCTAGGGGGCAGTGTTCATCTCCCATTTCAAAGACAAAGAGCCAGCGCTGTCCAAAGCCGTCTCCATGGTCATGTGGCCGGCATGACTAAACACCGAAGGCGCATGGAGAGCTGTTAACCTTCCCACCAAAAGTGGTTCCTATTTTTTCTATTTGCATTTTTTGACGTGCTTTCGAACTGCTAGGTTGGCAGAAACTGGGACGAGTCACGGGAGTTCACTCCGTTAACGCGGTGCTAGGGATTCGAACCGCTGAACTGCCAACCTTTCTTATTAACAAGCTCAGTGACTTAGCCACTGAGCCACACCGCGTGTCCTCCGTCCACCCCACCCCCCCAGTTTTCCTCAGGGCAGCGTGTTTGCAATTCCAAAAGGTGGGGATTTTGATTTCTCTGTGGCCCTTTTTGGAGACGATGACACAGGGATGTGTCCACATGTGATGATGCCTGGCGTGCGTCTCTTAATATGGTCTGCGTGCTAGCTAGGAAGTTTTATGCACGGAGTCTAGCCAGAAGTTGAAGATGAATATCAGCAGGTAGGTGGACGTGAGAAGGACATAATTAGAAATTGTGGCAGCTACTAGGCAGCCTGTTTAAAAGAAGACGAAAAGAGACGACATTTACCACAATTGCACAAGCCACAAAACCCTTCCGTTGTTTGTCCCGAAGATAAAACCGCTTCTGAAATTCTGAAACCTTGGCTTGAAAGACAAAGGAACAATCCGCATTGTTTGAACAAGGGATGACTAGGAATTTTAAATAGATTACCAGCTCCTAGAAAATCTTCCCTTGTTCCTTATCAGTTCCTTATTTGGTTATTTTTAAAAACTCTTTAATTCCCACACCCGTTGAGCTTAGTAGAAGCCACCCACGCTCAGAAGGACATAATTCAGGTAGTCGCCTATACAGGTAGTCCTCAACTTGTGACAATTGATTCAGGGACCGTTCCGAGTTGCAATGGCACTGGGAAAAAACGAACGAAGTTGCTTCCTGCAAAGTCTCACGTCCCTTTGCTCCTCCTTTATGTCTTATGGGAAGGGCCAATCATCTCCAAGTCTTACTCCCGAGTCGCCCCTTTTGTCTTAACTGTTTATGCCTTCTGGCAGCTCTGCACATGGACGCACAGGGAACAGGCTCCTCCTGTTCCTTTGCCTCGCTGACGTCCGACTCCGGAGGCAGCACATAACTCCCACACGGCCCCGGGCCCCCCCTCTCTGCCTCCAACGCAGAGCCCTCGTCCGAGCCTTCCCCAGGCTCCAGGACTGGCCCATCTTCCTCACTGTCCGACTCTGCTACCAGCTCCTCTGGCTGCCCGTCGGACCACAACATGTTCACCCCTTGATATGTTTGTAAAAAAATTAAAACGAATAAATTTAAAAAAAACTTATTTTTTTTTTAAATAAAATGAAGTTGCAGGTGAGTCAGAGGGTTGAACTTGGCAGTTTATCCCACTGAGAATTACTAAACTCTTTTGGCTCCCGGCCTAAATGGACTTAAACGGCGAAAGGAATTAAAGCCAGAACTTTTCAGCAGTCAGTTTCTAATCTTATCAAAAAGTGACGTCTTGGCAAGGAACCTGCATTTTTTTTTCCCCCACCTGGTCATCATTAGGGCGACTTGCGTTCTGGAGGAACTGAAAAATACCATTGGAATACCAACTCTTGGCTCTGGCTAGAAATTAAAATGAATCTGGCAGACACCCTCTTTTAAAAATGTCCTGGAGTCTTGGTCCAACTGTCCTCAGGAAAAACAGAAAAAGTCCCTGTGAAGTTTTAATTAACAAGGTGTCCCTCTTCCCCGCCCCCCTCCCACCTCGGTGTTCATATATTTATTATACTGACCTGCGCATTTAAAACTCAGTAAACAAATCCCCTGTGTTTTTAATAAGAATTTTGAAGGACACGAGGCTCTTTCGCCCTGTTCTGATTTAGTGCAAAGACCTGAATTACATAAGCTCAGCCAGGAAAGTGGTTTTACAGCCAGCCCTTCTGTTAAACAGATGTTGGGTGATGTCAAGAAACAAACAAACAAAGAAAGAAATAAACAAACAAACAAGCTACAGAAAGAAATTGAGGGGGAGGAAGGGAGGGAAGGCCCCCCCGTTTCAATTACATAAATAGAAATCTGCAGAACTGAACCTTTACAGAAATTAATTTTCCGAACCAGAAGTGAACTTCGAAGAAACTGCTGGACTTTTATTTTATTTTAGGAAAATAAAAGGAGCCAGAATGTTAGGCTTTGCATATACATCTGTTTAAATAAAGAACCTGTTTGAAGTAAAGCTACTTTACCTGGTCTCTGGAAGTGACCTCTCAGCTCATCCCATACAATAGTGTAGGCCTCTGCTTATCCAGCGTATCATGATTTTGTCGGAAGCCATTGGCCCGAGGCTCTTTCTCTTCGAACATAGAATAACCGAGTTGGAAGGGACCTTGGAGGTTCTCTAGCCCAACTCCCTGCACAAGCAGGATAGTTTAAACCAGGGGTTGGCAAAAAGAGCCATTTCGACCCGTTTTCCCTGCAGAAAAGGAAACATCGGGAGCCACAAAACCGTTCCCATGCCTGACCGTTTCTTGAGAGCCCACAAAACTAGCATATGTATTTGAATTAAAGGTTTGGTTTTTTTCTGAAACTTTTATTTTCTTGGATTTATCCATGGTTGGCCTACTGGGGGTGGGTGGGTGTCGAAAAGCTCAATAAATTGTGTGCTGTCTGTGTGTGTGTGTGTCACACTTTGGTGGTTGTGATGCATATTTTGAGTGACAGGGAGCCGCAGCAGAGGGATGAAAGAGCCACGTGCGGCTCCAGAGTGGGACCAGCTAAAGACACCGTGGCTCAGTGGCTAAGACGCTGAGCTTGTCGGTCAGAAAGGTTGGCAGTTCGAATCCCTAGTGCCATGGAATGGAGTGAGCTCCCGTGACTTGTCCCAGCTTCTGTCGACCTAGCAGTAAGCAAGCACGTAAGAAATGCAAATAGAAAAATGGGAACTACCTTTGGTGGGAAGGGAACAGTGTTCCATGCGCCTTCGGGAATTGAGTCATGCCGGCCACATGACCGTGGAGATGTCTTCGGACAGCGCTGGCTCTTCGGCTTTGGAACGGAGATGAGCACTGCCCCCTAGAGTCAGGAACGGCTAGCACATAAGTGCGAGGGGAACCTTTACCTTATATATCTATCTTCTCTCATCCATAATCTACCTATCTAACTACCTACCTTCTATCAATCTAATTCAAATCCATCCATTCAACCATCTTGTATCATCCATCTACCTATCATCTACCTACCGATCTTCTATCGATCTAATTCTATTCTTTCTATCCATCCATCCATCCATCCATCTATCTCAGACTCCGCGTCCGTCTCAACAGGCACCACACCAATAACTGCCCGGGATGTCTCCATTATCTGTAAAGGAGATGAGCCGTTTCACAACGCGATAAATAAAACAATGAAATTATTTTCCTGTTTGCGAGAAGCGGAAGAATAACCCAAACCTTTCCAGCACATCTTAAAAAAGGCTGAAAAAGAGAGCCAGCCGATTCCTTCAAGGGGACACAACCTCCTAAGGTTTCCCCCCTGTCATTTTGGGGGGGAAAAAAATCTCCGGGTTTAAATCCCCAAGGAGTTTCTTTGCAAAGGCAGAGTCAAGTCTGCCTTATCTGCCCCCCTTCCTCCTGCCCCCTACCCTTTATCCTTCTTTCCCTTCTTTCTCAAGCATCCATGGAAAAAGGACAGAAGCCGAGACCCTTTTGGGGGCTTGTAAACCCCCACTTTTCCCTTCCTCCCCTGTCGAGGGAGAGAGGAGGGGGGCAGACGGAACTTTATGGCTTGTTGGTATGTTTTTGCGCGCGGTGGAGGAAGAAAGAGGGGGGAGACACACAATTACACCAGATTGTAAATCACCCCTCTGTCTAGTGTCTCGGGGGATGGGGGGGGCTTCATCCTGGATGGGAGAAGAATAGGCCATTAACTTTCATTAAAAAAAAAAAAAACTATGGCTGCTTGAGAGAGAGAGGGAGGGAGGGAGGGAGAGAGGAAAAGGAAGCCAAAGTAGAACAGAAAATGAATGGGGACAGCTGATTTTTTTGCACTGAGTCAGAAAGGAATTTGTGCGCTGGCAAAGGAGAAATTGGTTTGCCTGCTCCCTGAACTGAGATGACACATTGGAAAAAGATTTGTTCTTTAAAAAAAAAAAACATTCTTATAAATGAAACCATCACGGTGGATGGAAGGAAGTTTGTTGTTGTTAGTTGAGAAGTTGTGTCTGATCCATCGCGACCCCATGGACAACGTTCCTCCAGGCCTTCCTGTACTCTACCATCCTCTGGAGTTCATTGAAGCTCACGCCGACTGCTTTGGTGACTCCATCCAGCCATCTCCTTCTCCATCGTCCCCTTCTTCTTTTGCCCTCCATCTTTCCCAGCATGAGGCTCTTCTCCAGGGAGTCCTTCTTCCTTCTCATTAGGTGGCCAAAGTACTTGAGTTTCCTCTTCAGGATCCAGCCTTCTAAAGAGCAGTCAGGATTGATCTCCTCTAGGACTGACCGGTTGGATGGCCTTGCAGTCCAAGGGACTCAATGCAGGAGTCTTCTTCTCCAGCACCAGAGTTCAAAGGCCTCCATTCTTTGGTGCTCAGCCTTCCTTGTGGTCCAACCTTCACAGCCGTCCGTTGAAGGAAGTTTAGAGAAGGGGTGGTTGAATCTTCCAGTGAGCTGGGTTGTTTGGTGGGGTTTCATTGACCTCATCCTCCTTCAACCGGTTGCACATGTCAACGTCTGCCCCTCCCCAACTGAAAAAAAACCCCCACACCATTGACCATGTTGGTTGAGACTTCATGGGAAGCAGAAATCCAGCACATGGAGAAGACAGGTGTTGTATCAGGCGCCCCTCTGGTGCTCTTCCTTAATTTCAGCATCCTGGCGGCATTTGAAGTGAGTCTCCCTCTGGGAAAGGAAGGAGCACATCCCTTTTAAGAGACTTTACGGCTTTAAAAATAATAATTATTTTTTATTTTCTTGGGGTATTTCCGCAGACCCAAAAATAGTTGAGTATCATTTCTTGTTCCCTTCTATCTCAAGGTGGATTTCCCATCGCTTCCCACCTAGGAAACTTAAAAACCTTCCCATTGTCTCCAGAAGCTGTGTGTGTGTGTGTTTGTGTCTGTGTGTGTGTGTGTGTGTTTGCAACCCCATGGAGCTGCAGTTCAACTTCACAGCGGGCCCCCCACCGAGGGATGGATGAGCCTGGCCAGATTGTAATCTGGGGATATTTGCAAGGCACCAGTTCTCCTTCCCTACGTAGCTCTTCTTTTTGGGGTGGGTGGGGGTGGGGAGTTGCTAAAAAAAAGGACAGGGGGGAACAAATCCAAGGGGGTGCTTTGTTTCCAAGCTCAAGGCGGAGACATCTCCCCGTTTTTTTTTTTTTTTTTTTTAAAAACAACCCCGTTGGCCAATCCCATCTCGGATATTGCTTTGCGCGCCAGATGAGAACGAGGGGGTAGCTGGAGTGGCGGGAAGCGGGGAGGGGGGGAAAGAGAGAAGTAGAGTGAGCCCAGAGCAAGTTCCTGGTTTTATGGTGGAAGGTCGATCGGTCAGACCATCTGGCGGGTTGTAAAACCTGCAATCCACATTTTTTAAAAGAGGAGGAATGGCATGGAGAGTACTCCAGACGCCTTTCCCCCCCCCTCCGCCCCCACCTCCACTCTCCCCTGGCTAGCACATCTTATAATGGGGGGTCAAAAGTTCACACCGTCCAGCTAAATCCTTCCATCTTCCTTTTTTCTTTTTGGCAAACCCCTCTCCCAAAACAAGAAAGAAAAAAACAACAACATGAGATTTGAACCTGGGTATCTGGATAGGGCAGTGATGGCGAGCCTTTTCGGCACTGTGTGGCCAAACCGGAACATGCATGCATGTATGGTGTGCATGCTCGAAACCCGAAGAACAGCTGGCCGGCGCGTGCATGCCTGTTTTTTGGCCATTTTTCGGGCTGTTTTCAGGTCATTTTTCAGCTCGTTTGGGCCTGAAAAACAGCCCAAAAAATTGCCTGAAAAGGCTTGTTTTTTGACTGTTTTGGGAGGCATTTTCAGGTTGCTTTTCAGACTGTTTTGGGCCTGAAAACAGCCTGAAAATTGCCTGAACAAGGCCTGTTTTTTGGCTGTTTTGGGAACCATTTTCAGGAGGGGTTTTTTTGGATTGTTTTGGGCCTGAAAAACAGCCCCAAAATGGCCTGATAAATGGCCTGTTTATTTGGCTGTTTTCAGGCTGTTTTTCGGACTGTTTTGGGCCCGAAAAACAGCCCAAAAATGGCCCGATAAATGGCCTGCTTTTTTGGCTGTTTTAGGCGCTGTTTTCAGGCTGTTTCTTGGGCTGTTTTGGGCCTGAAAAACAGCCCAAAACGGCCCGATAAATGGCCTGGTTTTTTGGCTGTTTTAGGGGCTGTTTTCCGGCTGTTTTTTGGCTGTTTTGGGGACCATTTTCAGGGGTTTATTGGACTGTTTTGGGCCTGAAAAACAGCCCAAAAACGGCCCGATAAATGGCCTGTTTTTTTGGCTGTTTTAGGGGCTGTTTTCCGGCTGTTTCTTGGGCTGTTTGGGGCCTGAAAAACAGCCCAAGACGGCCCGATAAATGGTCTGTTTTTTGGCTGTTTTGGGGGCTGTTTTCAGGTTGCTTTTCAGACTGTTTTGGGCCTGAAAAACAGCCTGAAAATTGCCCGAACAAGGCCTGTTTTTTGGCTGTTCTGGGGGGCGTTTCCAGGCTGTTTCCCAGCGCTCTGGCGCCCACGAAGACCAGCTGCGCATGTGCATACTGGAAACTGTTGAAGAGCAACTGACGACAGCTCACGTGCCCACGGAGAGGGCTCTGTGTGCCACCTCTGGCACGCGTGCCATGGATTCGTCATCATGGGGATAGGGGAAGTGACAATCCCACTTCACTCTTCCCTTCACACATGGGTGGAAGCCAGATGTAGGAAAAAAGTTCTATGCGGGTTAGAAAACCCCGGGGAAACAAAGCTTCATTTATACCCTCTCTCTCTCACACACAACAATTCAGGTGCACATGGCAAACTCTGTTGGCTAGACTTGCCAACTCATCCTTTTTTAAAAAAAAACAAACCCGAGTTAGCAATTTCAACAATTTGGGTGATGGTTTTTTTTTTCCTCCCCTCCCATCTCTCTCTGCACAACTGTGAATGTAGGAGAAGACCATTGACAGCGAGTGACAATGTCTCTGGGGCCCAAATACATTCCAGAAAAGACTGGACATTGCCAATCCTTGGAAAGTGCTTTTAGCTTTTTTTCCCCCCCACTTTCAGCTCAGCATTTGGGTTTTTCCAAAATAAATAAATAAAGGGGGAAACCTTAACAAAGGGATATCAGATGCTGGTCAGGAAAGTTTGTTTCTATAGTGCAAAGAACAGGTTTTTGGTTTTTTTGCAAACTCGATGGGGGGGACGACAACGACGGGGATGTAAATCTGGAGAAAATTTTTCGGGTGATTTTTTATTTATTTTCACAGCTCCTAGCGGTCTCAGTCACGATGGCCAGTCATGTGTGAGATGCAGGGAGTTGTGAAAGGGCCACAAGTGTCCCAGTCCTCTTCTTCAACGATGCCTGAAAACACCTTTATTTGTCTCTTTTCTCCCCGAAAACCCCCTTTATTTGTCTCTTCGCCTTTTCTTGTCTAAACCCCATCCCGTATAAAATAGATGGCTGTTGGATAACACTGGACCCGTTGGTCTTTCTTTGATGATACTTCAGATCAGAGTTGGGAGGAAATAAAAAAGAATCCCGAAGACCAACCACAGTGGCATGGAGTTTTCAAAAATCCAGATTTGATGCCCAAATAAATAAACCAATTAAAAAAAATTCAAATCCCCATGCAGAACCTGGCAAGGATGCGTTTCGACTCCCTTTTGCAAATCAAAGTTAGTTAGTCAACAATTGTTTTTTATTCCCCTGTGGTTTGGAGCCAGTTTGTTTATTAGGATGGCTTGTTGCAGAATCCGCACACAGATTGGATTTGGTGTCTTTATGCCCTCTGTTGTCACTGTTCATTGTTGTTCATAATTAATGTGGATTACTGCAGATAGCCTTCAAGTTAAAAGACAATTCGTTTAGTGGGCGTTCGGCATGACAGTGGCACCGAAGAAGTGACTTAGGACCGGTTTTCACACTTAACGACCCTTGCTTGGTCACCTGATCAAAATTCAGACGCTCGGCAAGCAACTCACATTTATGGCGGTCACAGTCCGGGGGGGGGTGTCACATGTTCCCCCTTGGCAACCTCCTGATGAGTAAAGTCAACGGGAAAGCCCGATTCACTTGACAACCTTGTGACTAACTTAATGAATGCAATGATTCACTTAACAACTGAGGCAAGAAAGATCATAAGGGGGAAGAACCCGCTTAGCAACTGTTTCGCTTAGCAACAGAAATGTTGAGCTCAATTGGGCTCATAATTCTATTCTATTCTATTCTATTCAACCTGTATTTATATAAATAGCCCTCTTATTCTCCAGCTGTGTTCTGATCTAGGCTTCCTTAAAAAGCAAGAAGCAAAATCTTGGTCCTGGCAAAACCTCTTTTATTTACACGACTGTGAATTCCTTTCGTTCACAGTCCGCAAGGCTTAGCAAACAGTCTTTCAGAGGAATGTTTATCCACACGCACCTTATCTCGCTTGGAGAGCGGCCAGATAACTCGTTTCCAAACGCCGGGCAAGGCAAAACTTGGCACAGAGTCTCTTATAGTCACAAACAGAACTTTCCACTATTGACACGACCGAAGGAACAAATTGTTTCCTGCAAAAGCCCCCTCCCCATTCGCTCCTCTTTTGTTTCAAATGGGAGGGGCCAATCGCCTCCAAGGTGTGGCTTTACTCCCAAGTCAACCCTGCTTTCTTAGTTGTTCTTGTGTTCTGGCAGCTCTGCGCATGCACACACTGGGAACAGGCTCCAGCTGTTCTTCTGCCTCACTGCTGTCTAGTTCCCTCCCTGCCTCAGACACAGAGACCCCAGGACTGGCCCATGTTCCTCCGCAACCTCCTCATTGTCCGACTCTGCTGCCCGCTGGCGGGCCACAGCAAGCAGGGTTGGCTATCGAACAATCACTGTTCCTAGATAGTATTCCCAGGTTGGCTAAGAATGCTGGGAACTGTAGTCCTGGGCCCTTTCAATGGCAGGCCTAAAAATGCAAAAATCAGTTAAAAACAGTGTGACTTTTTGCCTGCAGCAAAAACCGAGCCTTGGGGTACGTGTGCCTTCTTTTTCTGGAATGCACCGCCGCACATCTGGACTTCGTTATTGCAGGCCTCCATTCTAATTGCCTAAGAGTGAGCCACCTTGGATTTCCATCCTGAAATGTTTGCAACACACACAAACTCCCCGTTGCCAGGCGATCTTTATTAAAAGAGACTGTTTATGCTTTATGTGCCTTATAAAAAAGAGCCTCTTGGAAGGCCAAGTTAAAAGAAAGAAAGAAAGGAAGGAAAAAAAAAAAACCCAGACCAAATCTCCAGTTTCTAAGAACAAGAGTTTAAAGCCAAGCAGGAGATAACCCCGTGGCGTTGGACTTTAAATTAAACCTTTCAAGCGCCACACCTTTTTTCTCGATTTCGCGGTCATTTTGCAGGAAAGAAAGGTGGGGTCGAGGAAAGGCCAAATACCTTAAATTTCACAGGAAAAAAAAGGGGGGCCTTTAAAAATACATCCTCTCGCCCTGCTTCCAGAGGCTTTCGAACACCAAAAGTATAGAGTTGCCAAATTTTTGGTCTTCCTTTCTTTTTGAATCTTTGTAGATTTTTTTTTTCTCTCTCTCTGCAGGATCAAAATCCTTTTTTGGTTAAAAACAAAGACGGGGAAAAATAAAATGACCAATAAATGTGACTGGCTTTAGTTATAAGAGAAGTAGTCAATGGCTGGGGTTCGGATTTAAGATAGATTCCATGTCTATTTTATTTTTATTTTCTTTTATTGTTTTTTCCCCCCTCTCTGTAAGCCGCCCGGAGTCCTCCAGGATTGGGTGGCCTATAAATAAAATTAAACTTGAAACTTGAAAAAGACCCTTTTGAGAAGATAAAAAAATTTCTGATTCCCCCTCCCTTTTTTTTTTGCCAAAGGGCTGATAAAAACAATTCCACGATCCTCTCCTTCTGTTTTCCTTACCCTCCATCGCCAGAGAGTACAAGGGTTAGAAAGCTGCTTGTTCCTAGATGCCTATGACTTTAAAAAAAAAAAAAAAAAAAAAATACAAATTCCAGCTTGTTACATCAACTCTGTAAATCGCTGGTTTATTTTGTCTACGGCTATTTATTGCACTAACTGATACTCCACCTTCCCCCCCCCCCTCCCCTCCCCAGTAGGTGACTCTAGGCACGTTGTGGTTTTTCAAGCTGATATTTTAATCCTGTTAATCTTTAGCAGCTCAAAGGTAACCCAGGTACAAGTGGGGGAGGGGGGGGAGGAAAAAAAAGGCGGTGGGTTGCGGTCAACATTCACACCAGGATGAATTTTGTGCTGTTGGATTCAGAACTCAACTGGACCACACGCACACACACGACCCACCCACCCCCCATTTTACCTAGAAGAAGGAATCAGGGCCCAGGTAGATTTTTTTTTCCAGGCCCTTTTGATGTGGCTGCCGGGTGGTGGAGTGACACACTTGGCCAGTGATTTTTGAACTGTGATGTTCTGTAGAGGAAAACAAACACTTTCCAGGAAATAATCTTTTTTTTTTTCTTCTTCCTGCTTCTGCCACGGGGTTGCCAGCAGACCTTCCATTCCTCCTGTGGCTAGGACATTTTTGCTCACCTCAAGTTGTTCGCTGTGGTCTTGAGGATTTTAGCACAAGTTGGGCAGACTGTGACGCTTCCCCTGTGAACATTTGCCTTTATTTCCCTCTCCCTTCCATACCGAATAGAATAGAATAGAATATAGAGTAAAATAAAATAGAATGTAGAATACAGTAGAATAGAAAATAGAGAATGGAATAGAATATAGAGTAGAGTAAAATAGAATAAGAATGTAGAGTACAGTAGAATAGAAAATAGAGAATGTAATAGAATAGAATAGAATAGAATAGAATATAGAGTAGAGTAAAATACAATGTAGAGAATGGAATGGAATAGAATAGAATAGAATATAGAGTAGAGTAAAATAGAATAAGAATGTAGAGTAGAGTACAGTACAGTAGAATAGAAAATAGAGAAGGTAATAGAATAGAATATAGAGTAGAGTAAAATACAATGTAGAGAATGGAATGGAATAGAATAGAATATAGAGTAGAGTAAAATACAATGTAGAGAATGGAATGGAATGGAATAGAATAGAATATAGAGTAGAGTAAAATAGAATAAGAAAGTAGAGTACAGTAGAATAGAAAATAGAGAATGTAATAGAATAGAATAGAATATAGAGTAGAGTAAAATACAATGTAGAGAATGGAATGGAATGGAATAGAATATAGAGTAGAGTAAAATAGAAAATAGAGAATGTAATAGAATAGAATAGAATAGAATATAGAGTAGAGTAAAATAGAATAAGAATGTAGAGTACAGTAGAGTACAGTAGAATAGAAAATAGAGAATGTAATAGAATAGAGTAGAGTAAAATAGAATAGAATATAGAGCAGAGTAAAATAGAATGTAGAGTACAGTAGAATAGAAAATAGAGAATGTAATGGAATAGAATAGAATAGAATATAGAGTAGAGTAAAATAAAATAGAATGTAGAGTACAGTACAATAGAAAATAGAGAATGGAATAGAATAGAATATAGAGTAAAATACAATAAGAATGTAGAGTACAGTAGAGTACAGTAGAATAGAAAATAGAGAATGGAATTGAATTGAATAGAATAGAATATAGAGTAGAGTAAAATAAAATAGAATGTAGAGTACAGTACAATAGAAAATAGAGAATGGAATAGAATAGAATATAGAGTAAAATACAATAAGAATGTAGAGTACAGTAGAGTACAGTAGAATAGAAAATAGAGAATGGAATTGAATTGAATAGAATAGAATATAGAGTAGAGTAAAATAAAATAGAATGTAGAGTACAGTAGAATAGAAAATAGAGAATGGAATGGAATGGAATGGAATGGAATAGAATAGAAAGTAGAGCAAAATAGAATTCTTTATTGGCCAAGTGTGATTGGAATTTGTCTTTGGTACATATACTCTCAGTGTACATAAAGAAAAATAAAATACATTCATCAAGAATCATAAGATACAACACTTAGTGATAATCATAGGTTACTTATAAGCAATCAAATCATACCAGGAAACAAAGTGATACAAATTGTAAAGATACAAGCAACATGGTTATAGTCGTAAGTGGGGAGAGGTAGATACTGGGAAGGAAGAGAAGAATAATAGTAAAACAGTCTTAGTAAATTATTGACCGTGTTGTGGGAATTAGTTGTTTAGCAGAGTGACGACATGCCCTTGTGTCTAGTTGTTCTGGTGTGCAGTGCTCTATAGCGTCGTTTTGAGGGTAGGAGTTGAAACTATTTATGTCCAGGATGCGAGGGGTCCATAGATATTTTCACAGCCCTCTTTTTTGACCCGTGCGGTATATTTTGACCCTGGTTTCCTTAGCATTTTTGGGCAAAGTCACCTTTCCAGGTTTGTTCTTCTCCCCCCCCCCCCCCACCACTTCTCTTTATTAAGCAGGGCACTTTCTCCACCCCTGTTTGACGGAGTCTTTAGCAAAGCAGGAAAAGGAAGAGGGCTAGCTGGCTCCCTCCGCGTTGTGTCAGTCACAACTGTCTGCCGGAAACCACAGAAAACCTTAATCTCTCTCCGTTTAGACCTCCAGTCACAACACGGGGCTTCCTCAGCTCTCCTCGCCTAAGAGGCGAGAGCTTCCCCCTGTCCTGTCCAGCGGCGGTTTCCTTCTTTCCGACGGCCTCTTTCCTTTCCGCTTGGTCGGGCTCTCCCCAAACCCACCCACCCCACCCCCCTGGCGTGCTTGGCCGGAGAGGATTCGTGGAGCATAGAAGCTTGGCGAGAAGTCCTTTTGCTTGCGAGAAAGAGGTCCTTTCAGGTCAGGGCAGAAGTACATTAGCATGGGCTTGGCTAGGCAGGGGAAAACATGAAGGCATGAAGCTGAAGCTGGCACCGGGCCTCCTGGCCTCCATTTAAGGAGGAAACTCCCTTCTGTGGTTTTTGCTTCTCAGGGTAACTTGTGGGAAACGTTTCCTCCAGGTTCCAACTGTCCCGGGTTTTTGGTTCTGTTTTTGTTTGCTCCAGGTGTGCGTTCTCGCCTCCCCAGACGCACCAGGTGAGCTTAGGTGGGGAAGGGATTGTGGGCTCCCAGGTGTGCCTATCTTTGTAGGGAGGGAGAGCCCCCTCCCGCCCCGCTTTCCTTCCAAAAGAGGGCACGGCTGGGCAAAGAGCCTTAGGCGTGGCCCTAAGGGAGAGCGAGAGAAACACCTGGACGATGAAAGTCTGCAGCCTGTGGTTACGTGGCCTAGATGCAGGGTGAAGCAAGGGCCCGTATTTGGGCAACGTCTCTGCTGCTGTGGTTGCCAGCTCTCCCACGTTTTAGCAGGGCAAAAGGCATCCCGAAAAAGGCAGGGTGGGGGGGGTGTCTCCAAGCTTTGCCACTTTTACGACTTGGGGACTTCAGTTCCCAGAATTCCTCAGCCAGCATGGCAAAAAGGCATCCCGAAGAAGCAGGGTTTACAAATTTTGGCATCTTTACGCCTTGTGGACTTCAGTTCCCAGAATTCCTCAGTCGGCAGGGCAAAAAGGCATCCTGAAGAAGCAGGGGGTCTCCAAACTTTGGTACTTTTATGACTTGTGGACTTCATTTCCCAGAATTCCTCAGCCAGCAGGGCAAAAGGCATCCCGTAGAAGGAGGAGTCATCAACCGTGGCCACTTCACCACATGTGGTACTTCAATTCCCAGAATTCCTCAGCCATCATGGCTGCCTGAGGAATTCTGGGAATTGAAGTCCACTCACGTCATAAAGGTGTCAAGAGGCCTGAGACCCCTGCCAAAGAGGGATGGCGGAGAGGCTGTCCTCGAATCTCCCGAATTCTTCTTTTTTTAAAAAAAAAAAAAGGAAAGAAAGGCTCTTAAGAGAGTGCGAATTGATTGATACCTCACCGTTTGGAGTGTCTCGGCACAGCTCTTAACCTCCGCGGTGGCACTTGATTTACGGAGAGGCTCTTGAGCAAAATTGTTATTATTTAAGGATTCATGACACACAACGAGGAGATTTCCAGAGTGCTAATGGACCGGTCCCTGCCCCCCCCCGTCCCACTTAACGTCCCACTTAACGTCGCATCAGGATATGGCTCCCTCCTCCTACAGACTTGGCCAAAAAAAAAAGCAGATTGCAATGGACTAGAGCACCATTTTTCAACCAATGGAAGCTCTTGTGGATTGCAACTCCCGTCCGGGGAATTCTGGGAGTCGAAATCCATACAGCTTTTAAAAAGTCGCGGAGATTGAGAAAAGCAGGGCCGGCAACCTTAAACACTCAAAGAGCCACAAAGGTCCTAACCAGAAGCCCCCCCCCCAATTCAATTCTAGAGCCAAGCGGAAGTCCGGTTCCCCCCACCATAGAATCTCCTCCTAGCGCATCCTTTTTCCTCTACCTGTCCTAACCGAAATCCCTATCAATTATGCAGCCGACTGGCGACAGGGAGCCGCAGCAGAGGGATGAAAGAGCCACATGTGGCTCCAGAGCCAACTTTTAGTGGCTCAAGCCAGGACGCTTCCTGGAAAGGGAACGGCCCTGTCAGGAACTTCCCACGTGGTTTGGGGCTTGAGAGACAAGGTTTTTTTTACCCAGGAGGAATGTAAAAGACAACTCGTGATGCCAGTATTTGCTTTGTTGGGGTCCGGAGGGATGGTTTTACGATCATATGGATTTTTATGGGCAAGAGAGCTGCCGGGAGTTTGTATGACGTCGGCGGTATAGAAATATTGTAAAGAAAACAAGTGAGTTGTGATGGCCAAGCTAAATTGCATTGACTTCTGGGAAGCACACTGGTCTACGCAGGAGCAACAGACGTCCATGCCTTTCCATGTCTGTCTCTATCCTATCTATCCCACCCTCCCTCTTATCTATCTATCTACTTACCTACCAACCCACCTACCTACCTATCATCCATCTTATCTATCTATCCATTCTGTCTGTCTGTCTGTCTGTCTATCTGTCTGTCTATCTATCTATCTATCTATCTATCTATCTATCTATCTATCTATCTATCTATCTATCTATCTATCTATCTATCTATCTATCTATCTATCTATCTATCATCCATCTTATCTATCATTATCTATATCTACCTACCTACCTACCTACCTACCTACCTACCTACCTACCTATCATCCATCTTGTCTGTCTGTCTGTCTATCATCTATCTATCTATCTATCTATCTATCTATCTATCTATCTATCTATCTATCTATCTATCTATCTATCTATCTATCTATCTATCTATCCCATCCATCATCCCTACCTGCCTACATCTGTCTGTCTTTCTGTCTCTGTCTACCATCTATCATCCCTCTTATCTATCTATCTATCTATCTATCTATCTATCTATCTATCTATCTATCTATCTATCTATCTATCTATCTATCTATCTATCATCCATCTTATCTATTATTATCTATATCTACCTACCTACCTACCTACCTATTATCCATCTTGTCTGTCTGTCTGTCTGTCTGTCTATCCATCCATCCATCCATCCATCCATCCATCCATCCATCCATCCATCCATCCATCCATCCATCCATCCATCCATCCCATCCATCATCCCTACCTACCTACATCTGTCTGTCTGTCTTTCTGTCTGTCTGTCTACCATCTATCATCCCTCTTAGCTATCTATCTATCTATGGTCATTTCACTTGCTGTGTTTATTACTTGCACTGTAGGTGAGAAATTGTTTGCAGATTTCCATTTATTTCGGGGCAATTCCTCCAAAGCACTCTTCCCCCCCCCCCCCCGCAGGTGTGAGACTGAATTAAGGTTGGGTCTTAAGGTGCCTTGTACCTTTCCCTCAAACCCCCCCCCCACAAGCAATCATTTCTAAAGCCAGTTGAGCTTTTTGGCTGCTGATGACCACTGAATTCTACTTGGGGGGGTGGCGGTGGCAGGAGACATAATGACTCTATTCATATTTTAAAAAGATGCGGCTCCATCTGAGTCTCCCCCCAAGACTCTGCTAATGGTTCTCCCTTGGCCCCTTGCCTGCACCCCAACCCTCTCCTCCCCCCCCCACCTCCCAGGTACCCACAACTCAGCTAGTGGTAGGGGTGAATTTTGCTTGGCTTTGCAAATGAGCAGAGTCAATGGGCCCTATGATTTGGAAGACCCCCTTCGAACAGTGCAGGATCCCTGCTTAATACACATAATTAAATGGCCTTGGCAGGCAAGGGGACTGGGTGATTTCCTCCCTGTTGTCTTGATTGTGGCCGGTTTGTGTGTTGTTAATCAAATCCTGAAAGGAGCAGCCAGTCCTCGCCTGACTAAAAGTACCAATGACTCAAGTGGGCCAATGGGCCGAACAAAGTTCACCAGCCTGGTGTGTCTTTTTTCTTTTCTTTTTGTCTGGCATTATCTTCCTTGGGCAACACCCGGCAAAACACGGGATCCCCAAGGCCAGCCTTGTTTTGCAAGTGTGACAGTGGCATTCCTTCTCTTCTCATCGGAGTGGAACTTTAGAAACAATAAAAGTTCAAGGGGAAGGCAACCAGGAGGGATAAAAATAGGCCCAGACGGGGAGCCCCAAATGGAAATGGAAAGATAAGGAAGCTGGGTGCAATGAAGAGGAAGGGCCGAGGGTGATGGCGGCCTCCTTCCAGAACTTGAGAGTGGCTGTCACAGGGAAAGAGGGGCTTGGACTTGACTCCCCAAAGCATCTGGGGGGAGGGAGGGAAGAGAGAACCAACTTAGGAAGAATTTCTTGACATGAAGAAAAATTAATCAGCTTGCTGCCACCACCTCCTCCTCCTCCTCCTCCTCCTCCTCCTCCTCCTCCTCCTCCTCCTCCTCCTCCTCCTTCTTCCTCTTCCTGCTTCTCCTCTTCTTTTTCCTCCCCCTCCTTTTCTTCTTCCCCCTCCGCCTTCTTTCTCTTCCTCCTCCCCTCCTCTCTTCTTCTTCTTCCTCTTCCTGCTTCTCTTCTTCTTCTTCCCCTCCGCCCTCTTTCTCTTCCTCCTCCCCTCCTCTCTTCTTCTTCTTCCTCTTCCTGCTCCTCTTCTTCTTCCTCCCCCTCCTCTTCTTCTTCCTCCTCTTCTTCTCCCTCCTCTCTTCTTCTTCTTCCTCTTCCTGCTTCTCTTCTTCCTCCCCCTCCTCTTCTTCTTCCTCCTCTTCTTCTCCCTCCCCTCCTCTTCTTCTTCCTCTTCCTGCTTCTCCTTTTCTTCTTCCCCCTCCGCCTTCTTCCTCTTCTTCCTCCCCTCCTCCTCTTCTTCTTCTTCCTCTTCCTGCTTCTCCTCTTCTTCTTCCTCCCCCTCCTCTTCTTCTTCCCGTTTCTCTTTTTCTTCTTCCCCCTCCGCCTTCTTCCTCTTCTTCCTCCCCTCCCCTCCTCCTCTTCTTCTTCTTCCTCTTCCTGCTCCTCCTCCTCCTCTTCTTCTTCCTCCAACTCCCCTCCTCCTTCTTCCTCTTCCTGCTCCTCTTCCTCCTCCCCTACTCCTTCCTCTTCCTCCTTCCTCCTCCTCCCCTCCCCTTCTCTTTCTTCCTCTTCTTCCCCTTCCCCTTCTTTTTCTTCCTCCCGCTCCTCCTCCTCCTATTATTATTATTATTATTATTATTATTACCCAGAGCCCCCCCCCCCAAAGCCTTTTCACTGCCCACGTCCTTCATGCATGGCCCAGAAACATCAAAAGTCTGAAGAGGGGTGTGTGTGTGTATGTGAATGGGTGGATGGGAGGTGACAGAAGCGACCCTCCCCCCCCCAATGCCCATTTTAATGCCTGGGAATTTCCCATCTATTCCCGTCGCGTCCTCCCTCTCCCCCCCTTTCCGCAGAGCCTCCCCTTTTGCCTGTCAGATGCTCTTGTCCCCACTCCTTCTATTGTAAAACGAAGCCCCTCTCCCCAGAGTTCAGGAGGTCACAGCCTTTGCCCGCTCTCCCCCTTCTCCTTTTTTACGGCTTTCTCTCTCTCTCCCCCCCCCCCCCCTCTCTCTCTCTCTCTCTCTCTCTCTCTCTCTCTCTCTCTCTCTCGGGGTGGGGTGAGGGTTTGGGGATCTCGCATTTCATTACTGCCCTCCAGACGGGCGCTGTGTTTTCTCTCCTTTTAAATTTTTTTTTTTTTACAACCCTCCCGGTCCGCTTAAATAGCTCTCATCAGCCTTTTGACGTGTTTGTTGGTGACTTAAGCAAGATTAAGGTCCTTGTTTGCCCATGTGCTTCAGAACGGAGACTGATAAGAAAGAAGGAAAAGGAGAAAATAAATAAAAATAAATAAATAGAGGGTTACACTCTCCTGAAGTCTATTCTTTTTGGATTTTGAGCCTCCCTTTTGTTATCTAAATTTTATTTTTAATTAATTTTTTTTCAGAGATAAAGATTCCTATTTTTATGGGCCGTACGTTGATTGAGTCAAGTCTTTTTTTAAGCCAGTTAAACAATAGTAATACGAATAAATATATATACACTTCAAATCTTCCAACTTCCAACAATATTGGTCTCTTTCCCTAATCCTTTATCATTTTTTTCCAATAGTTCGTTTAAACATAAATAATATTTCTTTTTGCCCTGTATTTATTATCTCCTGCTAAGCAATATCATTTAATAGTTTTAATAATTAGTCATTATTCTCCATAATTTCAATGTCCTGAATGTGTAAGGCTGCTAATAATGCCAATTATTAACAATATTTAATCAGTCCCAGGAATATATTTTGAACTCCCCATAATTTCTATTCCTTACTATTTTAAATTCACAATATACTTTCACACATTGTTATTAATGCAATTACATTATCTAATCCTAAATTCCCATTTACTAATCTTTACTTATTGGGGTTATAACAAATATATATTATTAATGTGTATAATATTATTCTATCTATCTATCTATCTATCTATCTATCTATCTATCTATCTATCTATCTATCTATCTATCTATCTATCTCTATCTATCTTTTGAGTAGTTTGGAGAACCGGCAACGGCCACCTCTGGCTGGTCCCAGAGTGGGGTGGGAATGGGGATTTTGCAGTATCCTTCCCCTGGAGTGGGGAGGGAATGGAGATTTTACAGTATCCTTCCCCTGGAGTGCAGAGGTAATGGGGATTTGCAGTATCCTTCCCTTGGCGTGGGGAGAGAATGGAGATTTTGTAGTATCCTTCCCCTGTAGTAGGGTGAGAATGGAGATTTTGCAATATCCTTACCCCTAGAGTGCAGAGGGAATGGGGATTTTGCAGTATCCTTCCCCTGGAATGGGGTGGGAATGAAGATTTTACAGTATCCTTCCCTTGGAGTGGGGAGAGAATGGAGATTTTGCAGTGTCCTTCCCCTGGAGTGGGGTGGGAATGGAGATTTTGTAGTATCTTCCCCTGGAGTGGGGAGAGAATGGAGACTTTGCAGTATCCTTCCCCTGGAGTGGAGTGGAAATGGAGATTTTGCACTATCCTTCCCTGAAGTGGGGAGGGAATGGAGATTTTGCAGTATCCTTCCCCTGGATTAAAACCTGGCTGTTCCGACAGGCCTGGGGCTAAAGACTTGCAGCCCCACCTCGAATGGTATGATTGTTGTGCTTTTTTTAACTGTGTATGGTCTTTATGTTTTGTAACTTTGTCTGTTTTTCCCCTCCCTTGAGTTGTGAGCAGCCCTGAGTCCCTTCAGGGAAAAGGGCGGCATACAAATAAAGTAAAATGAAATGAATGAAAATGGATTGGGTGGGAGTGGAGATTTTGCAGTATCCTTCCCCCAGGAGTGCAGAGGGAATGGAGATTTTGCAGTATCCTTCCCTGCCTCGCCCACCAAGCCACACGATGCCCACCAAGCCATGCCCACAGAACCGGTAGTAAAAAAAAAAAAATGAATTTCACCACTGAGATAGACATTATGTATCCTGCCTATAGCAATCTTAGAAACTATCAGATCCACCTATTAAATTTCATTAAGCTTAACGAGGATTAATTCTGAAATACATTCTGCAATAGGAGGAGTTTCTAAGAACTCTTGCTGCTCAATTAATTCTTGGGAATTTTGCAACCTTCCATGACTCTGAAATTGCAGTAACATGGGTTAAGTTTTTAAAACAATGTGCTTGAGAAAAAAATCGAAATAACTCATTTTTTTTTTCTTTCTTTCTCTTTCTTCCTCCTCTCTTTTTTTGGCTCCATCCGATGTTACCCCTCTCTCTTTGGACCGCTGGATTTCACACAGGTAAGTGACATTATTATTACTTACTGCTGTGTTTATTTGATAATGGTCCGCATTATTTTGTTCTTCCATGGGATAATTCCTTTGGCAGGTTGGTCCCTACTGATGCTTATTCTGGTGGACGAAATCGACTTGCTCAGTACTAAAAAAAAACAAAAAACCTATCCTTCCATTTTTATGACAGTTAATCTGAGCGATTCGGCTCCAGAACAGCGATTGGACAATCCTGATGAATCAATTGTGATTCAAGTCATCGAATTGCCAATTTCTGTTAACTGACATGGCTGATTTTGCCAGATCATGGCAAGTATCTGTGAAGTGCATCTAATATTGGTCATTCTTATATACCCAACCACGGTGGATGTTACTATATATCTCTATACCTATACCTAGCTAGCTAGCTATTTTCCTAATTACTTGCATAAGGATTATTTTTTATACTATTTATGTTGTTTGTATTTTTGTCATGGATTGCACCAGTGAGGCTAAAACCAATTTCATTGTATATATGATGTACAATGACAATAAAGGTTATACTATCTATATCTCTAGATCTATCTATCTATCTATCTATCTATCTATCTATCTATCTATCTATCTATCTATCTATCTATCATCTATCTATATACTGGTCTTGTATTCGGGTCTTTTAAGATTGAGAGTGTCTTGGCAACATTTCGGCGAGGTCCCACTTGCCATCTTCAGGCTGGTGTTTTCGGCTTCGTGCTTGTGCGAGTAAGGCGTGCTCAGAGCTGTCGTCTTTCTACAAATCTTGGTTGGGGGTGTGTGGAGTGCTGGCTTTGTTGCTGTAAGTGGGTTGATTGGCTGTGTAGTTGCATCCTGATTGGTAGATGGAGTTGATGTTTGTAGATTGGTCGGCTGTTTCATATCATCCTGTGTGGCTGAGGTGCTGGCTGTGTGTCCGTTGTTCTTTTGTTTTGTAACGACCTGGGTGGTGGGTGGGGTTCATTCGTTGTCATTACAATATATATATATATATATATATATATATATATGTATGTATGTATGTATGTATGTATGTATGTATGTATGTATGTATTTGTTTTCGTAGATTTTCACGGGTGTAGGTATGCTGGCCTTGTTGTATTCGGGTCCCGTGTAAGATTCTTACATGGGAAAAGACCCGAATACAACAAGATCAGCATACCTACACCCGTGAAAATCTACGAAAACAAACCAATCTGTCTGTCTGTCTGTCTGTCCGTCCGTCCGTCCGTCCATCCATCCATCCATCCATCCATCCATCCATCCATCCATCCATCCATCCCTGCAAGGCCAAACCACTTTGACATTCACTGCCCTAGAAAACAAAAAACAAAAAAAAATACAAATTGTCTAGAAAAACCACCACCCATGTCTGCACAAAAAAGTTTGATTTCCTGTAATGACGAGAGACTCAGTTTGCAGTTCACACTTTTGAGGTGTTTGCAATGTGGTGCACTTCCTATTGGAGTTCCTGGACTTCATGGTGTCTGCAAAGATGGTGTAATGGTGTAAAATATTTGGGTGTGTGGTTGTATGCATAGATATGCACTGATCCCTGGCCTGGGCTTTGTCTCACCTTTGTGAATGTGAGCAGAATTGTGCAGAGAGGTCTTTGAAAAGGCAGGCTACCAACTATTAAAATGAAAAAAAAAGAAAAAGATTGTAGAAGAGGGAATTTAAGATGGTTATGTAAATGCAGAACCAACCAGAAAATGCACCGGATTAAAGAGGGAAATTTATAAACATAACAACGAAAAGAGGGAATGGAGAGCGGAGTAAGAGAGAAAGTTAGGGAGAGGAGAGGGGAAAGGAGAGGGAAAGAAGGAAGGGAAAAGCAGAGGAAGAAATGGAGGGGAAGTAAGAGTAGGAGAGAGGGTAGGGAAGAAGAGGGGAGGAGTGGAGGAGAGGAAGAAGGGAAGGGAAAGGAGAGGAGGAAAGAAGAAAGGAGAGAAGGGGAGAAGAAGGGAGGGAAGGAGAAAAGGGGAAGGAAGAAGACGGAGGGTTGTTATAAAAAAAGATGTGTGTAAGGGATGGCAGAAAAACGACCTCGATTATATTTTTAACCTTAGGAGGAGGAAAAACTGTTATAAATATTAAAAGACAACACATATTATTAATGAGAGTTGCGAGATTGCATGTTTGTGAATGTACGAGTGAGAAACAAAAATAAAAAAATACTTTTTTCCAAAGGAAAAGAAGAAGGCAGGCTAGCCAAACATGATCCTACAGTGGAATATGTAGTTGGTGGGCGAAGGGAAGAGGTGGCGTGGGAGGAAACGAATCGGAGAAGGGTGTGAGGAGCCTTGAGTGGGTTAAAGGTCAGAGGATTCGTTGTAATGGATCATCCGCTGGTTAAAATGGAGGTTGGACATTTTGCCGTTGTTGTTTCCTGCCTGGTTTTGTTTGGCGCTGGATCCGAGTTGAATGGTAGAAGCGGAATGGTCAATGCCATTTCGATTTGAAATTGGGGAGGTAAAGGGGAGTGGCTAAGACGCTGAGCTTGTCCATCAGAAAGGTCGGCAGCTCGGCGGTTCGAACCCCATGCGCCGCGTAACTGAGTGAGCTCCCGTGACTTGTCCCAATTTCTGCCAACCTAGCAGTTGGAAAGCACGTAAAAAATGCAAGTAGGAAAATAGGAACCACCTTTGGTGGGAAGGGAACAGTGTTCCGTGCGCCTTCGGGAGTTGAGTCATGCCGGCCACATGACCACGGAGACGTCTTCGGACAGTGCTGGCTATTCGGCTTTGAAACGGAGATGAACACCGCCCCCTAGAGTCGGGAATGACCAGCACATATGTGTGAGGAGAATCTTTACATTTACCTTTAAAGCTATACAAATGCCGGAGTTATTTTAGCTTACTGAGAAGAGATCTTTTGGGACTTGATGGGTCACCTTGGTGGTCTATTGCAGCTTTCTCCAAGTTGGTAACTTGTAGGACCTCCAAACCTGGCAACTTGTGGACTTCAACTTCCAGAATTCCTCAAAACATCATGGCTGGCTGAGGGATTCTGGGAGTTGGAAGTCCACAAAGTTGCCAATTTGGAGAGCCCTGTGCTATCTAGGTCAATGTTTCTCAACCTTACTGACTTTCAACTTCTCAGCCAGCATAGAAGTTCTGCCATCGGGTTTTGGGAATTTGCTCATTGGAAGGTCACCAAAGGGGTGGGGGGCGGAACCACACAACCCTAGGACACTGCAACCGTCATAAATACGAGTCACTTCCCTGGATTTTGATTATGTGACGATGGGGATGCCGCAGCAGCCGTTAAGCAATCTTAAGGACGCTTTACAAATGAAGTGTAAGTGTGAAAAATGGCCACCCACCAACTTTTCCAGTGGCGTTGTGACTTCGATCAGCCGCTAAAGGAACTGCTGTATGTTGAGGACTGCAATTAGGCAGGGCGAGTTTTGACTATCAGATAAAGCCACAGAAAAGCTACCCAATTTCACCCACGGCCTGATGTCACCCAGTAGGCAATTACAGTTGCTGGATTTTTAACTAATGGGGTTAAGTATGTCAACACCGTATGTTACAGATTAAACCCAGCGCCTGCTTCTCATGGCTCAACAGTGGAAACTGTCCATATTTCTAAACAGGGAGATAACGCCTGCGATTTATCCCTGCGCCATTCTATTTTTGGGTGCCTTCTTTCCTGCGCTTACACTACAGCTTACCCTGATTTCTTTATTTTTTAAAAAATAAGAATAAAATCATCATCATCATCATAACGCGACCGCAATACAACCAAATACGATCAACGCAACTGCGTTACCCACTCGCCGGAATCACTTTAGAGCGGAGAACAGCTGTTAGGTTTACCCTGCACAGCTGCCAAACAGATACCTCTGAGAACGGCGTCCTCCTGGGAAATCAGCCATGCTCCAGCAGTATAACTTGTCGGGCTTATGCGCCGCTCGGATCGCACATGTTTCCCCCGGGACGTGGGAAAACATGGCAGTGAGACTCCCGAAGCCTGCGACGTGCACATCGGGGTTAAAGACAAAGCACTGGGGGGTGGGGGAGGCATCTCGAGGGAATGCAGCTTTCCATGGGGGAAAAGACGTGTTTTCTGGTCTTTTAGCGAGATTATCTTGGTGATCCGCCGTATCAGCCTTTTGCAGTTGTAGACTCGGTTTTTCCAAGCCAGGATTGGGAAGCGGGGAGGGAAGCATCTACAATCCTATTCTTTGCCTCCGAAAAGCCCTGGGATTAACTGGTGCTGCGTTGCCCTCCGGCAATGTGGGAGCAACACCCGTTCCAAGCCTTTGGAAGCCCCCCCCCCCAAAAAAAAAGACCCAGTAGGAAGCTTGGGTCCATGAAAGTTTGCACAAAATGGACACTCGGACCGGGTGATTATGGGAGGTTGAAGCGATGGAAAAGGCTGGAATCTCCCAGATGTACTTCCACATTTCTCACCTCTAGTTTTTGAGCTTGGGGGGGGGGCGCTTCTGGGAGTTGTAGTCTAGCCGCTCTCCTAGGACTGCAGCCTTCCTGCCCTAGCTTCAGAGATGCTATTCAGCACTGGTTCGGACTGGTTTGGTTTGCCCAAACTGGTAGTGGAAATCACGGGTGGGCCCCAGCATTATGCTGTCCTATTTAGGCGCATTTTTGAGGCCGGGTATATACGCAGAAGGCATGCGGGTGCGAGCAAAAGGCCGAGCGCATGAGTGGAAGGGGAGCCATGCGGGCGTGTGCACGCGGGGTGAACCTATAGTAACAAAATGCGAAACCCACCGCTGCCTAGCTTTCACCTGCCAAAATCACCGGGGATCAGTGTGCCCATTTTATGTCACCTTCTGCCTGTGGGATACTTTGAGAACAAGGACCTCGGTTTCGTCTGCAACACACAGGTGCTCATTTAATGACTGTTCAAAGTTGCAACGGCATTGAAGAGAGTGGCTTCACAGTTACGACCTTCACCGTGACCCAACAAATGCGCGACGACGAAACCGTGGTGCGAAAACCGCGACGTCATCAACACGCCGACAACAGCGCACCGAGAACAGTGCACCGACAGAAGCATGATTTAAGTTAAGGTAAGGGTTAGGTTCAGGGTTAGGTTTAGGGTTAGGTTTAGGGTTAGGGTCAGGGTTAAGTTCAGGGTTAGGTTCAGGGTTAGGTTTAGGGTTAGGTTTAGAGCGCGCTTCTGTCAGTGCGCTGTTGTCGGCGCGCTTCTGTGCTCATTCGTCGGCGCTGTTTAGAACTTGCGGTTTCCTCGCCGCGGTTTCGTCGGGCGCTCTTTTGTCGGTGAACCGACCTTCACAGCATGATCACGCGATCCAAATTCAGTTGCATGGCAGCTGCTTCATATTTATGATGATCGCAGTGTCCCGGGGATCATGCGATTTCCCTTTTGTGACCTTCTAGCGAGCAAAGCCAGATTCATTTAACAGCCAGGCTACTCACTTAGCAACTGCAGTGATTCACTTAACAACTAGGAAGATTGTAGAATTGGGCACTAGTCACTTAAGAAAGGTTTCACTCCGCAATAGAAATGTTGCGCTCCATTTGGGATCGTAAACCGAGGACTACCTGTAAAGCGTTCACATGCTTAACCCTGTTACTTAAAAACCCAGCAGCTGGACTACAACACCCAGCAGCCCCCAGGCAACTTAGCCAGAGGTGAAGCAATGTGGAAGATGCAATTAAAATGATATCTGGGAGATTCCAGACTCTGTTCGTCTCTGCAAAATTCGCATCTGTACCAATGGTGTGTGGTTAGCGACTCCCACATGCCTTTACCCCATACCATGTTGGCTAAGGCCTAAAGGATTTGCAGGATGAAATAATCTAAAAAGCACCTTTGGCACGTGAGATGGGAAATAATCTCGCCTACCAGATGTTTCTGTTTGCAAAACGAGATCCAGAATGGATCGGGTGTAGGTGATCCTTGGCACGTTGAGCCCACAGCTTCAGGGGTGTGATCCGAGCCTCCTCTTGGGAGTTGGTGGGTGGGGGAGAGAGAGAGAGGAGGATGAGAATTTTTACCGACGATTAAATAAAGCGATTCAAAGCCGAAGAGCCAGCACTATCTGGAGACGTCTCCGTGGTCATGTGGCCGGCATGACTCAACGGCGAAGGCACACAGAGTGTTGTTCCCTTCCCACCAAAGGCGGTCCCTATTTTTCCTACTTGCGTTTTTTACGTGCTTTCGAACTGCTAGGTTGGCAGAAGCTGGAACAAGTCACGGGAGCTCACTCCAACGTGACGCTAGGGATTCAAACAGCCGAACTGCTGATCTTTCCCAGCATGAGGCTCTTCTCCAGTGAGTCCTTCTTCCTTCTCATTAGGTGGCCAAAGCATTTGAGTTTCCTCTTCAGGATCCGGCCTTCTAAAGAGCAGTCAGGGTTGTTGATCTCCTCTAGGACTGACCAGTTGGATGGCCTTGCAGTCCAAGGGACTCAATGCAGGAGTCTTCTTCTCCAGCACCAGAGTTCAAAGGCCTCCATTCTTTGGCGCTCAGCCTTTCTTATGGTCCAACTTTCACAGCCCAGCGTCCATGCAATTATTGCTTATATATTCTGAACGATGCCACCAAATGACCTCTTTTGCATGGTGTGTGTGTGTGAGGGGAGGGGGGGAACCATGCCCGCAGCATGCTTAGAATTGAAAAAAAAGGACAAATTTACGTGCGTGGTTTAAGATTAACTTGGGCAATCCCCCGATGAGGCTGCCGGAATCCCCAGCCTGGGCATTATTTCAGGGTTCCCTGTGCAGCGAAAAGCCAGAAAATTGGATTAATGGAATAATCCATGCTTAAGCAAACCATGGATAAGGACATAGATTGAAGCAGTCTAGGAACGCCATAAATAAATCGGAAATCAAATCAAGTTGAAAGGAGGAGGGAGAGCAGGAGGTTATCAGCAATTGGATTTAGTAACGTTTGAGAGATGCTTAAAAAAAAAAAAGGATTTGTACTGTCTGTCGCCCGATAAGATAGTGGGCAGTATCCCTGCACGTCCTTTGTAGGCTAAATATTCCGGGCATGTAGAAGCCATAATTAAATCTACGATCGTGAGATTACCAACTGGTATGGTTGATATGCCAAGGTAAACAAAGGTAACCTTGAAGGAAAGGTAAGATTTGGGGAGTTGGCACTTATTTTTTGGTTCTGACTTTCCTGAGGATTTCCAAAATTTTCCACTGAGGTTGAACCCCAAAAATCTTCTACCTTTTCCTTCCTTCCTTCCTTCCTTCCTTCCTTCCTTCCTTCCTTCCTTCCTTCCTTCCTTCCTCCCTCCTCCTCCTTTTCCTGCCTCTGTCTTTCCTTTCTCCCTTTTTTCCTTCCTTCCTTTCTCCTCCTCCTCCTTTTCCTCCCTCTGTCTCTCTTCCTACCTCCTTCCTCCCTTCCTCCTCCTTTTCTTCCCTCTGTCTCTCTTCCCTCCCTCCCTCTCTTTCTTTCTTCCTTCCTCCCTTCCTCCTCCTCCTTTTCCTCCCTCTGTCTTTCCTTCCTTTCTCCCTTCTTTCCTTCCTTCCTTTCTCCTCCTCCTCCTTTTCCTCCCTCTGTCTCTCTCCCTACCTCCTTCTTCCTCCCTTCTTCCTCCTCCTTTTCTTCCCTCTCTCTCTTCCCTCCCTCCCTCCCTTCCTTCCTTCCCCTCCTCCTTTTCCTCCCTCTTTCTCTCCTCCCTTCCATCCTTCCTTTCTCCTCCTCCTTTCCTTCTGTCTGTCTCTCCTCCCCCTTCCTTCCTTCCTTCCTTCCTTCCTTCCTTCCTTCCTTCCTTTCTCTTTTTTAAAAAAAAAACATGGGAGAATCCAATCTGCACTTCTCCACAACGGAGCTCCCCCCCCCCATTCCCCAGCCTTTTGGCAATTTTATTACCCGCCAGGCTACGCAGCCCCATAAAATATTGGAAGAGGGGGAGTTTGCTGGAGGGGATTTGAGGGGGCAAAGGTCACAGGTCAAGACCTTTCTGTAGGCCGAACAGAAGCGGCTTTGACTCGTTAGGGAAATGACTGTAATGGATGATGGTTTTCTTTTTCTTTTTCTTTTCTTTTTTTTTGAAAAAAAAAAGGCCCCTTGGAAGAGGGGAGGGGAGGAAGGGAGGCGGCGAGGAATCCCCGAATGTTAGGGCCATTTGAAGGAGCCTTCTTTCTTTTTGAAATTGCTCCTTTCTCTAGCAGACGAAACAGAAAGGCAAGGCTTTTTCAGCATGGTATCTCGGCTGGAGAGTGTAGCACAGTGTCTGTGGCTAAACCTTAGATTAGTCATCTTTCCGCTTAAGTGGCCCTCATAAAGTTAGAAGGGGGAGAGAGAGAGAGAGAGAGAGAGAAAGAGAGAGAGAGAGAGAGAGACTCAGGATTCAGAGATCAAGTTGAGAATCATTTCACATCCCCAACTTGGGGTGTAAACAATCTTGCAACTTGGCCCTGGTAAGACCCAATGGCTAATTACCCAGAAGGGGAAGGGGAGGGAGGGAGGGAGGGAGGGAGGAAGGAAGGAAGGAGAGGGGCAGAGGTGAAAGGGAAGGAAGGGAAGGAAGGAGAGAGACAGAAGTGAAAGGAAGGGAAGGAGAAGGACAGAGGCAAAAGGAAAGGAAGGAAGAAAGAGGGACAGAGATGAAAGAAAGGGAAGGGAAAGGAAAGGAGGAAGGAAGGAAGGAGAGGGAAAGAAGCAAAAGGAAAGGAAGGGACGGAAAGAAGGAAGTGGGAAGGGAAATGAGGAGAAGGAAAGGGAAGGAAAAGAGGAAAGGGAAGGGAAGGAGAAGGAAAGAACAGAGAAGAGGGAAAAAAGAAAACTTCTTGTTGTTGTAATATAGAAACCATAGCAACATTGGCTGCTGCATTTCTGCCTTCCCTTCCTGAGTGTGAATCTTGAGGTTAAGCTATGAGTCTCATCTTCGGGCTCCCCTCCTGAGTGGGGTTTGGGCATCCTGCTAAGCCCAGGTTTCGGTGTAGTTGGCTGGCTGCACAAAACCCTGCAAATCTCCCCCCCACCCCCGCAAAAAAAACCCCACAAGTTTATAAACCGCAATGGCTCCATTTTGCAGAGCTCAGAGGGAGCCTAAACCTATGTGGGTTGCTGGTCCTCATCTTTGGCTTCGCTGGATGTGTACACACACACACACACAAAAACACATATACACACACGCACACCACATATAAAGTCAAGGAGAAATAGGCCCAGATAGGTACCGAGTGAAAGGGAGACGTGGGTGGGTGGATTCCAGCCACCAAAGCTCTTAAAACCTCTGAGGTTTGAAGCAGAGAGGGAAGCAGAGAGAAGAGAAAAGAGAGAGAGAAGAGAGAGAGGGGGGAGAGAAGAGAGAGAGAGAGGGAGAAGAGAGGGGGAAGAGAAGAGAGAAGATAAGAGAAGAGAGGGGGAGAGAAGAGAGAGAAAGGGAAGAGAAGAGAGAGAGAGAAGAAAGGGGGGAAGAGAGAGAAAGAAGAGAGAGGGGGGAAAGAGAAGAGAGGGAGAGAGAAGAGAGAGAAGAGAGGGGGAGAGGAGAGAAGAGAGAGAGAAGGAAAGAAGGAAGAGAAGAGAGAAAGAAAGAGAAGAGAGAGGGTGGAAGAGAAGAGAGAGAGAGAGAGAGAGAGCTGGGCAGGGTCATTGTTAATGCTTTATTACCACCGAATTAGCTGCCTTGAAGGAAAGGGGGGCAGGGGACAAAAAAAATAAAAGGGGGGGGGGAGAGAGAAACGACGCTATACAACCTTCCTTTTTATTTGTTGCAAGCCTTCCCACTTTCCCTGCTGGGTCTCTGCATTCTATTCCCCCCCCCAGCCGCCCCCCCTCACCGCCACTAAAGGGGGGGGGGAACCTTGAGACTTGTAGCTTTCTTTTCAAGGGGGGGGGGCTTTTAATGATGGATTTTGGATAATTGAGTGGGAAAAAAAGGTCAGGGTTAGCGGAAGAATGAGCTCTCCACAAGAATGGGAGTCTGGGGGGGGGGGCGCCTCTCCTCCGCTCTCACCCATTCTCCCCCCGCCCCTACGTTTGACCAGTGTAATTGTCAAAGCTGTTTTAAGGGCCCCCGCTGTCTGAAATTGGGACACACACACACACACACACACCGACTCTGAACATGGAAGGAAATAATAACAGAATTGGAAGGGACCTTGAAGGTCTTCTAGTCTGACCCCCTTCTCACGCAAAATAATAATTATTTTGGACACTGTCCAATCTCTTCTTAAAAACCTCCATTGATGGAACACCCACAACTTCTGGAGGCAAGCTGATCCATCCATCCATCCATCCATCCATCCATCTTAACTATCTCAGAAGGATAGGGTTGGAAGGGACCTTGGAGGTCTTCTAGTCCGACTCCCTGCTCACACAGGAGACCCTGTATGATTTCAGACAAACAGCTGTCCAGTCTCTTTTTTAAAAACCTCCTTCTCGGCCATCTCTTTCTTCTTCTTTTGCCCACCGTTATTCCCAGCATGAGGCTCTTCTCCAGGGAGTCCTTCTTCCTTCTCATTAGGTGGCCAAAGGATTTGAGTTTCCTCTTCAGGATCTGACCTTCTAAAGAGCAGTCAGGGTGGATCTCCTCTAGGACTGACCGGTTGGATGGCCTTGCAGTCCAAGGGACTCTTCTTCTCCAGCACCAGAGTTCAAAGGCCTCCATTCTTTGGCACTCAGCCTTCCTTATGGTCCAGCCTTCCTTATGGTCCAACCTTCCCAGCCGTCCATTGCAACTGGGAAAACCATCGCCTTGACTAGATGCCCTTTTGATTGGCAGGGTGATGTCTCTGCTTTCCAGTAGGCTGCCTAGATTAGTTAAAATAGACCTGCCCAATTCCTGCAACCGCTCTTCGAACATCTTAGTTTCCAGATCTCTCATCATCTTCACTAACTCTTCTCTGCCCTCTTTCCAAAGTCTTAACATCTTTTTTCTTTTTATAATAACCTGACAAATCTCAGTCACCCTTTTTAAAGATGGTTCGGGGTCTCACTTCTTCCCTTCAGCCCTTTCATTGCAGGGAAAGGGCTGGGGTTTTTTTGAGAACAGGGGGGGGTGAGGAATGATCTCCCCCCACTCCCCAGTTGCCTTCCATGAGGTTGGCGTGGTGAGGGGAGAAGCCGAGATCCATTTACAAAGCTGAAGTTGAAAGTTGTAGTAGTCACACACGCCCTTCCAGCTCTCGGCAGCCTGCTTTAATTTTTAATCGCTTCCTCCAGGCTGGCATGACATGAGGCTGGCATGGCTCTAGGGCGATTTTTTTTTTCTGCACTGGCAATAGCAGCTGCCCTTTCCCCCCCTGTTTTTTTAAATTTTTCCCTGCCCACAAGTTGGGCAATTCTGAGCCGCTAAAAATTGAAATCGGAGGTGCTTTTCGGAAGGATGCAGATGCAGAGAGTGGAGGGAGAGAGAACCTTCTGGATTTAATCCTGCAGTTTTTCTTGTAGGGGGAATTGCATACCAATGAATAAAGGTAAAGGTTCCCTTCGCATATATGTGCTGGTCGTTCCTGACTCTAGGGGGCGGTGCTCATCTCTGTTTCAAAGCCGAAGAGCCAGCGCTGTCCGAAGACGTCTCCGTGGTCATGTGGCCGGCATGACTCAACTCCCGAAGGCGCACGGAACGCTGTTCCCTTCCCAACAAAATTAGTGGTTCCTATTTTTCTACTTGCATTTTTTACCTGTTTTCGAACGGCTAGGTTGGCAGAAGCTGGGGCAAGTTACGGGAGCTCCCTCCGTTACGCGGCGCTAGGGATTCAAACCACCGACCTTTTCTGATCGACAAGCTCAGCGTCTTAGCCACTGAGCCACCACGTCCCTATACCAACGAATAGCCCAGGTGAAATTTGGTTAATGTCCTTAGCCATGCTCTCTGAGATCAGTGCCATCCGTCACATTAGGATGCTGGGGGAGAACATGCGGTGTAAATGCAGTTTTCCCGTCCCCACGTATGCTTTGAGCCAAGAACTGCATCACACAAAATCCCATGGAGAACGTTTTCCAACTTTACGTGCTGAAGAAGAATCCGTTGCCACCGTTCTCTTGAAAATGCCGGCCAGGCAAAATTAATCCAAAACCCTTTTAGCGCTCAAAGGGCCCTGGTTTCAGAGGATCAACTTGGTTTTAGATATTTGGACACTATCAATTTGTGGGGGGGGGGGACTCACCCCATAATATTCTTTTTCTGAGCTTTAGGGAACTATCCTTTCTCGTTTGGTATAAAAGTTGCTTTTCATATTTGGCATAAATAGAATAGAAACGGAATAGAGTAACAAAGTTGGAAGGGACCTTGGAGGTCTTCTAGTCTAACCCCCTGCTCAGCCAGGAAACCCTACACCACTTCAGACAAATGGTTATCCAACAACTTCTTAAAAGCTTCCAGTGTTGGAGCATTCACAATTTCTGGAGGCAACTTCTGTTCCGCTGATGAATTGTTCTCACTGTCAGGAAATTCCTCCTTAGTTCTAGGTTGCTTCTCTCCTTGATTAGTTTCCACCCATTGCTTCTTGTCCTGCCCTCAGGTGCTTTGGAGAATAGCTTGACTCCCTCTTCTTTGGGGCAGCCCCTGAGATATTGGAACACTGCTATCATGTCTCCCCTAGTCCTTCTTTCTATTAAACTAGACATACCCAGTTCCTGCAACCGTTCTTCATATGTTTTAGCCTCCAGTCCCCTAAATCCTCTTTGTTGCTCTTCTCTGCACTCTTTCTAGAGTCTCCACATCTTTTCTACATCGTGGTGACCAAAACTGGATGCCGGATTCCAAGTGTGGCCTTCCCAAGGCCTTATAAAGTGGTATTAACACTTCCTGTGATCTTGATTCTCTCCCTCTGTTGATGCAGCCTAGAACTGTTGTTAATAGGAGGTTTCTTTTATTACTTTAATGGCATTTCGATAGGGAGAGCAACATCGGCAGCTGCATATTTAAAGGGTGGTCTAATATTTAAATGGTTGTCCACTAGGACTCCAAGATCCCTCTCAACTGCAGTTGTTCTCAATGGGTTTTCCAAGCCAATTTGTTCAGAAAAGCAGGATACCAAAAATCGTCACTAGAGTTATTATTCTTGCTGGAATAAGTATTTTTCTTCCTCTGTGTTTCTGTAGACAGCTGGTGCTTCTGTTTTGATTGTTAGGCTTGACACAACCTGAGACAATCCAGACCTCTGGACTTTGAACACTTCAGCCAAATTACTCCTTTCCTCGGTAATATTTCTCCAGTTCTATTTCTCCATCAGGGTTCCTAGCAGCTGGGCCCGCTAGCTTTTTAAAAGCCATGTGCTATAAAATGGAAGTACTGTATATCAAACAATCAAAATAGCTGCATAGCAGAGATAAAAAGGAATAACACAACACAGTTGTGGTAATAAATGCAGCAAGAAGAAGAGGAAGGGGAAGAGGAGGAGGAGGAGAAGGGGAGGGAAAGAGGAGAAGAAGTGGGTGGAGGAGGGAAAAAGGAGGAGGAGAAGGGGAGGAGGAAAAAGAGGAAGGGAGGGAAAGGAGAAGGAGAGGAGGTGTGGAGGAGGAGGAGGAGGAGGAGGAGGGAAGGAGGAGGAGGAGGGGAGGGAAAGGAGGGGGAGGGAAAGGAGGAGGAGGAGAAGAAGAAGAAAAAGAAAGGGAGAAAGGAGAGGAGGAGAGGAAGGATGAGGGGAGGGGAAGAGGAGAAGGTGGAGGAGAAGAAGAAGAAAAAGAAGGGGAGGGAAAGAGGAGAAGGAGAGGAAGAGGAGGTGGAGGAGGAGAAGAAGGAAGAGGAGGGGACGGAAAGAGGAGGAGGAGAAGGAGAAGACACAACAACAACAACAACTACTACTACTCTATAAACTCACCATCTCTGCCCTATAAGTCAGTAAAATACTCTACTTAGGAAACTTGAAAAATACTTTCACCTGGAATTGAAAAGTGCGTAAGGTACGCACCAAACAAGCACCATTTCCCCAAAAGGGCCCTTTCTCTTCTGCTCACTTGCCGACCGACACGAAAGCCCCTGGAGTTTGTAGGGTCCAGCTAAATAAATGGGTTTCACCGATGTTTGCCAGCCGCGCGCACGCCCACTCGCTTTGGGAGCGTGCATGTGCTTTGCTCTCACATGCGACCTTCCGCGCATGCGCACGGCTTCAAAAAACGTGGTTAAACAGGACAGCAGAGAACCGGGGCAGGTGGGCAAGTGGGCGGGTTTGCCCGAACTGTTGCCACTATCGGTTGCCGCTATCGGTTCGCCCAAACTGTTCCAAACCGGCTGAATCCCACCTCGGTATCCATCCGTACGGCTTTCCTCCCAAAATGTCTCCCTGTGACTTTAAGAATGCTGCAAAATGAGTCGATGCGAGGAGGCGTCAGACGGCCCAGGAAACTGGCAGCGGCGGCGGCGGCAGGCTAAAAGGAAGAGGAGGGAGGGAGGCCTGAAGACAGAACAGCCAGTCTGTGCTTTTCACCTCCTGAGTAGACTTCAAAACTTCTAGCTGCAGCCTGTTAGGAAAAGGGGTGGTGGGTGGTGGGTGGGAGGGGAATGGGAAGAGCTTCAGGGAAGGTTTAGGGGGGTCCTCCCCTCCCGCTCTCCCACTTACCTGCAAGTCGCACACAAAGAAGTCGCTTCCGCCTCTTGCATTGGGAGACCTGGTGCAGATGGAAGCAGAATCGGCGCATGGGTTGTCGTCCGGGTGTGTGTGTGTTGTTGGTACCACCAATCAAATTTAAGCGAGAGGCCACTTAACTAAGATTGTTGTTTCTTTTAACAACACATAAAATGTGGGTTTGCGATTGTGTGTTTTCGTTGTATGGGCTGTGTCTGGTGTCAACTTCCAGTGAGTATAGATCTTGGCAATGTATCAAGGAGACCTGTGGTTTTAAAGCGGAGAGGGAAAAATGCGGTCGCATTTATTTACGGAGAGCACATTTCGTTTGACTAATATGGTGGGGGACCTCTCTGAGGGCACACACAATGCTTCCAGAAAACTGGTCTTCACCCACGCCAGAGTGCCGGAAACCCGAAGACCAGCTAAGCGGCGCACACATGCACACCTGGACAGCTGGTCCTTGGGTTTCTGGCACTCTGGCGCATGTGCGCATTCTGGTTTGGCCACTCGGTGCTGAAATGTTTCACCATCACTGCTCTGGGTCCGTCTACACTGTATTATTCTAGGGCTGGCTGCGCATAGCACACACACAACTCTAAAATCTCGACGGAGGAACCACAATGTCCAGTTTCTCGGATCGACGAAATGCCGGCGAGCTTCGTGCGAGAACTCCCGAAGGCAGACGACAGGCCTTTTTAACCCAGCCCAGCATATTGTACCAACCCAAGGCTTGCTTCTTTTTCGATTCCTCTTTTAAAAGAAGAATGTTTTATTTGGAGCGGAGCTTCTGCATTCCAAATTGCACCACACCGGGGGAGTGGGGGAATTTAGGGTCCTGTCCCTTAAGCAAAAATTGCGAGGAAAAGAAAAATTTATGGGACGGTAACAAAAAGAGAGGAGCCGTAGTCAGCCTATATATGATGATGATCTGTGGTTATTTATCCTATTGGCTATTTTGTTTCCTCCCGTGAGCTGATTTGTGTGTTCGTTTGTTTGTTTTGTCTGGGTCACATAACTGTCTCCTTTCTCGCGGTTTTTTTTTTCCCACCTCCAGCGATGCTTCTTCCTTTTGGGTAATAAACTTACCCTACAGCACATAGTCTTCCTATGTGGGATGGAAGCTTGCTTGCTATCGTTTGAAGTTCCACCTTGTTGGAAGTGTGCAAGGTGGCCCGAAATGTTTCCTCCCCACCCCTCCCCCGGTCTGTAAGAGCTGTTGTACCTGGACTTTAGAAGAAACGGTGTCGACAAGCAGAAAGGAAAAATTGATTACAAGCCGAAGTGGCTTCAATTAAAACTTGTTTTTCTCGTCTGCTCCCCTTTGTTTACGTCTGCGTGGCAAGGCAACACCACTCCCTGCAGTGGGAACTACTCCGGAGAAGAGGTTCAGCGGCTGGTGCAATCAAAGGTAATTTTTGTTTGTGCAAGATATTTATCTGGAGGGGAATGGCCCCGAATGAGGTTAGGAAGAGGACAAGTAGCAGGAAAAAAAACGCTCCCGCGTGCTGTGCTTTCTCTCCTCCTCGTCTCTGGTGGCTTTTTAACGGCGGCGCGTTGGGCCTTCGCCCTGAGATCCTTTAAAAAAAAATTTAGGGGTGGGTTTCCCAACAGCTCATTGCTACGAGGCCTGCTGTGATTTAGAGAGGGGAGCCCCGGCCCAAATTGGCAAGGCCATCCATTGCATTTTTATCATTCTCCTCGGCAGACCGTCTGGCGCGACTTTTCTCTTGTCTGAGTCGTGTTTCCGCATGCTTTCCACCCAGCATGGCTGCAGATATGGAAATAACTGGGACGGCATCCTTAGGAGGATTGTTCCCATGTGACGTTTTGCCAAGGAGGTGGGGTTGCACGTTCCCTTAAGCTGAGACTAAAATGGGGATTGGATAGGCTCTTTTGGGCAGGGGTTAGCCACCTGCAGCTCTGGAGCCGCATGTGGCTCTTTTTAATCCCTCTGCTGCGGCTCCTTGTCACCGGTCGGCTCCACAATGGATAGGCTTTTGGATAGGACAGGCAGAGGAAAAAGGATGCCCTGCGAGGAGGAGACTCTATGGTGGGGGAACCGGACTTTCGGTTGGCAGAGGAAAAAAGGATGCCACGCTAGGAGGAGACTCTATGGTAGGGGACCTGGATTTCCGGTCGGCTCCAGAATTGAACAGGGGGCTTCCAGTTAGAACCTTTGTGGCTCTTTATCCAGACCACGGGGGTCTCCAACCTTGGCAACTGTAAGCCTGGAGAACTTCAACTCCCAGAGTTCCCCAGCCAGCTTTGGGAGTTGAAGTCTGGGAGTTGAAGTCCTCCAGACTTAAAGTTGCCAAGGTTGGAGGTGCCTGGTCTAGACCCAACCATCCTATAAGGGCACATTGCCATTACAGCTAGTCCCCAACTTACGACCGCAATTGAGCCCCCCCCTCCATATTTCTGTTGCTAAGCAAGATGGTTGTTAAGTGAGTTTTGCCCCCGTTTTATGACTTTTCTTGCCACGGTTGTTAAGTGAATTCTAGCTTCCGCTCTGCTTGTCAGGATGACCCTGGGACACTGCAACCATCATAAATGCGAGTCGGTTGTCAAGCTTCCGAATGTAAATCACTTTGACCGCGGGGATGTCGCAATGGTGTGAAAAGCAGTTGTGACTCACTTTTTTTCAGCACCGTTGTCACTATGAAAGGTCACTAAGTGAACTGTCGTAAGTCGAGGACCGTCTGTACATGGGCCTGTGTTAGCACAGGGCGGGGTTTTCCACATACGTTTTGATTAGCCCTGAGGTGGACGAATTAAAAAGGATTCGTAAATGTTAACCATAGAGGAGATTGTATATTTTATTTTCCTGCTGCTTGTTTAGGACGTAGAGTTAATTTCTCAGAACGAAGTCTTTTCCTAGACAGGGCTAAATAAATGCAACTAATTTAACTAATTTAATTAACAGCCGCATGAATATAAGCATCCGGGAAACATTATTTAAATAAACAAATGAGATATTTTGAAGCCAGCATCTATGGCCTTCCTTACCGACGATGGCAGCCAGCAACGCTCGGGATAAACCCGTGATGGCGAACCTATGGCACGCCTGTCACAGGTGACACTCAGGGCTATTTCTTAGGGTACGCGAGACGTTGCCCCGTCAGCTGCAGCGCACATGTGCGTGCTGGCCAGCTGATTTTGACCTTCGTTTTCGGCCGTTTTTCGCCCTCCGGAGGGTGAAAAACGGCCCTATGGGCAACCCGGAAGTCAGAAAACAGGCCATTTCCAACCTCTGGAGGGCCTCCATGGGGCGGGGGAGGCTGTTTTCGCCCTCCCCAGATTCCTAGGATAGACTCTGGAGCCTGGGGAGGGCGAAAAACGGGTCCACTGCGCCATCACGCGCCAAGAGCAGGGGAGGGCGGGGGGCGCGCGCACACATTCACAAAGTCATCCAGCTGGCTTTTATGCCTAAAGGAGGACTAGAACTCCCAAACTCCTGGTGGTTGGCCAAAAGTCACCCAGCTGGCTTTTATGTCTAAAGGAGGACTAGAACTCCCAAACTCCTGGTGGTTGGCCAAAAGTCACCCAGCTGGCTTTTATGCTTAAAGGAGGACTAGAACTCCCAATCTCCTGCTGGTTTGCCAAAAGTCGCCCAGCTGGCTTTTATGCCTAAAGGAGGACTAGAACTCCCAAACTCCTGGTGGTTGGCCAAAAGTCGCCCAGCTGAAATGTCAGGGAACGGTTATCCTTCTCTGATAGTTGATGCGATTTCTTAAAAAAAATTGCAACCTGCTTTGAGACATGAAATTGGAGAAGCAGTGGTGCATATATTTATTAAGAGAAGGAGCATAAATAATGAAAATTCCCTGGAAAAACAGGGAAATTCCACCAGAAGAGGAAGTAATTAGGAAACTTCTGATCTTGCTGAAATGGATAAGTTGACGTAGGAATCGAAGAACAAAGACGAATCAGAATGTTATAAGCAATGACTTAAGATTTACAGAATGGAGATTAGAATCATGTATGAAATCATAACAGTGAAAATGTATAAGAGAAGAACAAAGCAACATGGATGGAAATACGATATCCTTATATTTGTCACTACTGAATAGACCAATTGTAAATAAGCGCGGTGGTTATAATATTTAACTTTGTATTCTGGTATGTATGGGAAAGACATGGCCAGGACGGTTACTCTGTGTCCAATGTTTTAATGTGTGTTTAATTTTTTTAAAAAAACTTCTTTTTTAAAAATATATTTTTATTGTTTTTGCATTTAAAATAGCGCAGCCCTGCGAAGCTGTTATGGCCATACAATCTCATTATGTACAGATAATCTGGTCCTTTAGCTGTCAGCCTGCTTAATACATTATCTATCCTTCTATCCAATCACATTATTTACAATTTTGTTCCAGTCTTGTCACCATGTCTTATACCAACAATCTGTCCCAAACTTCGTAATATTCCGACTCCCCTTCATTTTTTTAATTCTAGGGTAAGCTTATCTGCTTCCGCACAGGCCAATTTTTTTTTCTAATTATGTCTAAACTCTGATGGGGTTCTTTCTTTTTCCCCAATACCGCGCGCATAGGTTATTCGCCCCACACTGGATAACTAAATAAAGCACATCTTCCTTATACCCCTCTGGTATTATGCCTAGGAGGAAAATTTCTGGTTTGAACAGAATTTGACCTCCCACCATTTGTTCTAGCCATGATTGCATCATTCTCCAATATCTTTTTGCCTTGGTACATGGCCACCACATATGGAAAAAGGTGCCTGGTGGTGGGGTTTTTTTTTGCACTTCCAACAATTTTGGGCCAAATTAATTTTTTTTTAAAAACTCCGGATATGAGAAACCTCTGGCCTCTTGATCTGTTGAAATGGTCATTTCAGACTTCTGGTGGTGAGGCCGTTGGCTTTTCAACCAAGTGAGGAAGGAGGGAAAGGGTAGGGGTTTTGAACGAGACTGTGGCTTTTCTCTACGGCCAAATTGGGTCCCTATTTGAAGCGTTTCCCCGAATTTTTCCTTGGGAACCCAGGATTTGTGTGTAAGCAAAAAATAAAAATAAAAATCTGCTATTAGGGCCCAGATGGAACCGGACACTTGGATGATCTTCAGCGGAGCATATAGAAATGGGCGATTATGCCCCTCTTTTCTGCACTCTTTCCAAAACAACTAACTCTCTTTTTCCCCCCTTGTCCTTTCAGCTGCTTTCCGTCACAGAGTAGGACGAAAGAACAATATTACAAGTGGCAGACAAAACTGGGTCAAATACCTACATTGGATCTTAGCTTCTTCACTTGTCTGCTGCCTCTAAAAAGCATTGAGAGAGTGACCAAGAAAAGAAACATCTGGGGCCCTTCCAGTGGTTTCTGTCCACCACCACCCTCTCCTCTATATAGGCTTTTTTTTTAAACCCCACCCAGGAGTAGAAAAGTGGGACGACCCATATTAGGAGGATTAATAAGCTGTTGATGGGGCAAAATGTCTTTAATTAGAATAGAATGGAATAGAATAGAATAGAAATAGGGAAGAGAAGAGAAAAGAGAGAATAGAATAGAAATAAGGAATAAAATAGAATAGAAATAAAGAAGAGAATAGAGAATAGAATAGAAATAAGGAAGAGAAGAGAAGTGAAGAGAGAATAGAATAGAAATAATGAATAGAAGGGAAGATAGAATAGAAATAAGGAATAGAATAGAAATAAAGAAGAGAAGAGAGAATAGAAATAAGGAATAGAAGAGAAGTGAAGAGAGAATAGAATAGAAATAGAATAGAAGAGAAATAAGGAATAGAAGTGAAGAGAGAATAGAATAGAAATGGAATAGAATAGAAATAATGAATAGAAGAGAAGATAGAATAGAAATAAGGAAGAGAAGAGAGAATAGAATAGAATAGAAATAAGGAATAAAATAGAATAGAAAAAGAAGAGAATGGAGAATAGAATAGAAATAAGGAAGAGAAGTAAGTGAAGAGAGAATAGAATAACAGAGTTGGAAGGTACCTTGGAGGTCATCTAGTCCAACCCCCTGCTCAGCCAGGAAACACTACACCACTTCAGACAAATGGTTATCCTATCTCTTCTTAAAAACTTCCAGTGTTGGAGCATTCACAACTTCTGGAGGCAAGTTGTTCCACAGGTTTATTGTTCTAAGGAAATTTCTCCTTAGTTCTAAGTTGCTTCTCTCCTTGATTAGTTTTCACCCATTGCTTCGTGTTCTGCCCTCTGGTGCTTTGGAGAACAGCTTGACTCCCTCTTCTTTGGGGCAGCCCCTGAGATATTGGAAGACTGCTATCATGTCGCCCCTGGTCCTTTTTTTCATTAAATGAGACATACCCAGTTCCTGCAACCATTCTTCATATGTTTTAGCCTCCAGTCCCCTAATCCTCTTTGTTGCTCTTCTCTGCACTCTTTCTAGAGTCTCCACATCTTTTCTACATTGTGGCGACCAAAACTGAATGCAAATATTCCAAGTGTGGCCTTCCCAAGGCCTTATAAAGTGGTATCAACACTTCACGGGATCTTGATTCTATCCCTCTGTTGATGCAGCCTAGAACTATGTTTTTAATAGGAGGTTTCTTTTATTACTTTAATTGCATTTTGATAGGGAGAGCAAAGTCGTTCATTCACACACACAGTCTTCCAGCATTCTCCCCCCCCCCTCATTTCTGGATCTTTCTTCTGCATTTTTTCCCCTCTCCTTCTTTTCGCTGTTTGAATTTCTTAGGGCCTGGCTAAGATTCACTGTTTGGTCGGTTTCTATGGAAGAAAGAAAACACAACATATCTGCCAGGCCTGGAATAATATTTTTTCTTCTTTTGGGTGGGGAGAAAAAAAAAATGAAAGCAGAGAGGAGGGAAAGGGGGAAGGAGAAAAAAAAAGTGGGAAACATGATCCCACTCGACAGGCAAAAAGAAGGGCTGTTGGTTGGAGCTGCAGGAAAATGAAGTTTTAGCAGCCTTCCCTTGCTCGGTTTTCAAGTTACTCCTTAAACCCACAGCCGCTGTGTGCCGGAGAATGGGCGATCAAACCTACATTTAATCAAAGTTACATTTCCTTTCAGGTTTGTTTGTCCTTGAGCTGGGGACCAGTTTGATAGAAAGGGAACTTTTAGCGGAAACTTTTCTTCCAAGAGAAGAATCTGAAAATCGGGGAGAACTTTACCTGTGCAAAGAAGCCCACCCTTCTTCAAAAGCGCTGAGAATTCTCCCCGGAGTTGGGTTGGCGCCCATCCCTTCCCCTGTTCTTTTGGGCCGCTGTCCAACAGGATATCATCTCTCCACACCCTAAATTGTTTTGCTTACAATCCTGAACGCTTGAATTTATACGCCCCTCCTCAAATCATTTTAGACTAGAAGCTTGATCCAACAAAAAAAAAAGGAAAGGAAAAAAATAGTTGAACATAAACTGGAACAAAATGGCTATGAATCAGAAATGCATCGCCAGATCTAAGATTTCAATGATAATCCCAAAACTTTGGTTCTCTTTTTTCCCCCTTCGGTTCGAGTTTACAGTCTGGGATTCTGTTATGATTCTCTCTGGGAAGGGGGGGGAGGGGGAAATCTGTGAAAAAAGGTTGTTTTTACAAGGTTTCCCCCCTCCCTTCCTTTCCCTCCCTCTTTTCGTCTAGTTAAATCCAGGAAGCTGGAAAGGAAAGACCGTAGCTCCTTCCTTTGGTTCCTATTCTCCCTCGGTTTTTTTCAGGCCTTAATTCACTCCCCTTGGTAAAAAAGAAAGATGTCAGTCCCATAAGATGCATTTTTAAATTTTTTTGAGGGGGTGGGGAAGTTGCAAGTTCCTAGTCCTCAAGGAATGCCACGTTAATGTCCTTCTAAAAGTCCTTCCTCCACCTTTCCTTTGGGAAGTTTTTTTTTTTAAATTCAGAAAAATGGCAATCAAATACATTCCCAATTCTATCCAAAGGAAGGGGGGGGACAACACCCACCACTGCCTTCTGTTTAAGCAAAGGTTATAAGTTCACTTTTCATCGCTAGGTGTCCCATCCTTAGCCCAACTTCCATTAAGCTTGTACACCTTGTACGCATTCTGGAGACAAAATACCGAAAACCCAGATGCAGAAATCTTTTTTTCTTTTTGCAAAGAAAAAGGGAGCCCGGGATGCCTTATTGCCTGAAGCAAATTCAAATATATTTGGAATTAACACCCGCTCCCCTTCTCAATGCCCTTTGCCTTGATTTCTTTATTGTTATTGCCCTAAATAATAACATAGTAAAAGTAAAGCTTCCCCTCGCACATCTGTGCTAGTCGTTCCCGACTCTAGGGGGCGGTGCCCATCTCCGTTTCAAAGCCGAAGAGCCAGCGCTGTCCGAAGATGTCTCCGTGGTTCTGTGGCCGACAGGACTCAACTCCCGAAGGCGCACGGAACGCTGTTCCCTACCCACCAAAGGTGGTCCCTATTTTGCATTTTTTACGTGCTTTCGAACGGCTAGGTTGGCAGAAGCTGGGATGAGTCACGGGAGCTCACTCCATTACACAGCGCTAGGGATTCGAACTGCCGAACTGCCGACCTTCCTGATCGAGAAGCTCAGTGTCTTAGCCACTGAGCCACCTTGAAATAATAGAATAAATAATTGTGGTCATAAATAGTAACCACCACACTTCTACACATTCCCTCTTTCCATAATCCCATCTAGCCTCCATTTATTATAAATTCAGTTAACGCCCGGATTTTCCCTTTAAGGACAGCAGGTAGACAGGAATCCAGTTTCCAAAATTTTCTTCTTAGCTTTCTTGCTTTTTTCTTTTTCTTTGTCATATGCTCTGCCAAATTATATCACTCCGGGTAGAAATGAGAACAAGGTGTCAAATGTTGCAGATTAGGTGTGCTGCTTTTTTTTTGCCTTCGGCTGAATTAGGGTAAAATCCTACAGTAGCAATTATGATAATGAACAATTGGGGGGAATTCTGTAATTCTGTTAGCTGCCGAAGGAGATATTGCTGTTCTTGATGATCATTAATTTATACCCACCCTTAACAGCAGCCAAGGATCAAAAAAACCCGAGAATACAGGAAGATTTGGTCCTCTGTTGGATTTCTATCTTTGATTCATTATGATAATCCTTTGATTATGGATTGGATTCGCTTCCATACCACCTTTCTATCCGTAGTGGTGTCAAGCAGAAAAATTGAGCCCAAAATTGATGTCAAGTGAGCTGCGCTCCATTTTTACAGCCTTTTTCACCCCCGTTGTTAAGTGAATCACGGCGGTTGTTGAGTTAGTGACCCGGTTGTTAAGTGAATTTGGCTTCCTCATGGATGTTTGCTGGTCAGAAGGTTGCAAAAGATTGTTTGGGATATTACAACTGTTAGGAATATAATTCTAACGGTTGGGTCGGCAATATATAAACCATGTAACAATGTTGTACCTGTTTCTTTAACTCATACTGTGAAATGTGATTGGTTGCTGTTTTCCTCAATCGGCCATAAGAGGGAGCCAGTTCGTTAGATGCTGGGCTGATCTGATCTGAGTGTTTTTTGGAAGCTGGCTGTTAGAAAGTGCCGTGAGCTATTGTAAGTTTTGCAACTGCTAGCAAACTTTGAGTACCGGACTGTTTTGTATGATTATGGACTATGTTATTTGGATTATCCCTTAATTGAAAGACGTTGATGACTGACTGTCTTATCTGTGTATGACTTGGACTGTTTGATGGACTCTTGATACCTCTATTTCCACGAAAGTAAAAGCCTATTTAAACTGCAGTGTCTCTGTATGCTGGTTTGTGTGCTCTCCAACACAACTCTCACAACGCTTCGCTGAACGTACTCGCTCTCCCAACGGGGAGCTTACCTAACAGCAACCGTCTTAAGTACAAGTCAGTACTTAAGCATTTAAATTCTGAACATGCGGCCGTAAGGGAGGCTACAATGGTTACAAGGGTGGGAAAACGGCCTTAAGTCACTTTTATCAGTGCCGTCGTAACTAAACGACCTGTTGTAAGTCGAGGAACTACCTGCAAACATTTAAATTTGTGCCAAATTGTTCTGATCCAGTTCGGTTAATCCATTTGTGAGATTCTTACTTTTTTTAAGGGGAGGGAGGCTCAGAAAGTACTTGCAGTAGTAAAAAATTAAAATCCAGGAAAGTTGGAGCGGGTGCCAGTTGAGGCTACAGTGGGGAAACTCGGGCTGCGAAGGAGCTCGGCCTCTCAGTTGGCAGCGAAAGAGGACAAGGGTTTTATTTTTATTTTTTTATTTTATTTCTTGGAATTCGGTAGAAAGGGCTGTTAAATGTTTAACTTGCGAAAGACACACAGATCAACATTCTTAGTTCCCCGGAATCTGAGAAGCGGCTATGTGGAAATGGAAGGGTCAAAGAGTGCGGGAGAATTAGGAACTAGGAAATGTTGGTTTCTGATTTAATTGCTGCGGTTTGTGCCACCTGATGGTGTGCCATCTTTGGCCTGGAGTGTTACAAAGACAATGGTGTTTTATTGAAAGTGTCGGTGTGACTTTGGTAAAAAGGAAACGCTTCCTCCCATTTGAACTGGACTCAGTTTTCACAGGTTTATTCGCTTGCTTGCTTGTTTATTGCAACGTAAAGGTTCCTCCTTGCACATATGTGCTAGTTGTTCCCGCCTCTAGGGGGCATTGCTCATCTCTGTTTCAAAGCCGAAGAGCCAGCGCTATCCGAAGATGTCTCCGTGGTCATGTGGCCGGCATGACTCAACGCCAAAGGTGCACGGAATGCTGTTCCCTTCCGAACAAAATTAGTGGTTCCTATTTTTCTACTTGCGCTTTTTACCTGCTTTTGAACTGCTAGGTTGGCAGAAGCTGGGACAAGTCACGGGACCTCACTCCGTTATGCGGTGCTAGGGATTTGAACCGCCGAACTGCCGACCTTTCTGATCAACAAGCTCGGCGTCTGAGCCACTGAGCCACCACGTCCCTTGTTCATTGGAAATGATGGTGTAAAGGTGGGCTTCCTAGAGGCCATTTTCGTAGATCGGCTGGCAGGGGAATTCTGGAGTCGAAGTCCACACACCTTCCAGCTGCCAAGGTTAACAAAAGTGACTCTAAAACTTTATAAACATGCTTCCCAATAAATCTTCCAAAGTTTAAACACTGCCCCTACGAATGGGATGGAACGGAGGACTCCCAATTCTAGCCTGCATGGACGAGTCGTCTCCAATTTTGCGGACGATTCTGGGATTTCTAGTCCTCAGGGCCAATGCTGACCTATCAAGGGAACTCACACCACCAGGAGATGCCTAAGTGGCCAGACCATCCCTGAGCCTCTGAAAGACACTCAGAGAAAGGAAGTTAGTTTTCAATTCAGGCTCTTGTTTTGTTGCCACAGAGTTAAGCATTATAAGGAGCAAAACACCCTTTGCGATCATTTCAAACCATGAAGATTTCCCGAAGATACTTGAACTTGCAAATATAACTCCTGTTAGTGAGGAAATCTTGTTAAAACAGTCTTCCAACACAGTCCAAACTAATGCCCCGGGGGGGAACTATGCCAGTAAATTTTCCTTTTGTTGTCTTTAAGGATGCTTTGGTTTTTCCAGAAATACTACAGAACAAGAATTATTTCCCCTTGCTCTCCCTTCCTTCCCCCTAATACCACAGTGCAGGCAGTGAAACAAAGCAAGGCATTTAAAATTCAGCTCAATTCAGCTCAGATATAATAATTATCTTTTTGGATGCAGCATTGGGCGAGTTTCCTACAGCAGAAAACTCTTTTTTGCTTTTGCTTTTCCCTAATTCCAGGCTTCCGATGTTTGAGGCCTGATTCCTGCGATAGGATTGATCTGAATATTATGTTCCATATATCAATTTTGGGAGTAGCCTTTAAGGAAATTGCCTGATCAGGGAGCTATTGGAACCCTAACATGGCAAATATGAAGCCTACACCTGTACTCAAATTGTTTTTGCTTCGCGCAGGTCGCTTTCGGAAAGTGAGGGGAGCCGAATGTCAACTCATAAAGTTGCCATGGTGAGGAAAGGGGGAGGGGAGCGTATTCCACGCATGCCTTTGGCTAGAGTCAGATCTCAGATTACCACAGCAGGCTTGTTAGGTGTGCACCTCCTTGGAGAATGTGATTTATGACACAGAATGAGGCGAGGCAAGAAACAGGGGCAAAGTTCAGCCATAATTCAAATGAGGTCAGATCTGACGGCAATAGGGTAGTGCTGAAATGGAGTTCCTAATAAATGACTGGGTTTCTTTTGAAACTTGGCTCGAGGCTCATGAATTAATTAGAGCATCTTTTGGAAACCTGACAGCCTCTGGATTTCTAGAAATTGTCCATATCCCAGACTACCAGTTTTGGGGGAAGGGAAACCCCCTCCTCCCCTAAACCAAACCAGCTGCTTAAGCCAGAAACATAACCCACCCCTCCCAAAAGTACTTTAAAAAAAAACTGGACTTTTTCATCCCCCACCCCCGGAAAATGTTTTGCTTCTTCAGTTCTGAAGAACATTTTCAAAGGGTGGGGGGAGAGAAAAGAAACCAAGACAGTTCTAGTTGAAAAAGCACTTTTGGGACTACCATGTCCTGGGCCAGGGGTCAGCAACCTTAAACCCTTAAAGAGCTACAAAGGTCCTAACCGGAAGCCCCCTATTCAATTCTGGAGCCAACCAGAAGTCCAGTTCTGCCCACCTTAGAGTCTCCTTCCAGCGTGGCATCCTTTTTCCTCTACCTGGCCTAACTGAAAGTCCTATCAATTGTGGAGCCGACCAGCGACAGGGAGCCGCAGCAGAGGGAAGAATGAGCCACCTGCGGCTCCAGAGCCGCAGGTGGCTGACCCCTGCCCTGGATGATCCAGTTTCCTCTCCCCCTAGCAGGGCTTCCTTTTTCCTCCCCCTGTCCTAACTGAAAGTCCTATCAATTGTGGAGCCAACCAGCGACTGGGAGCCGCAGCAGAGGGAAGAAAGAGCCACATGTGGCTCCAGAGCCACACAGGTGGGCTGACCCCTGCCCTGGATGATTGAGAATCTCCATAGACACACCAGCCCACCTAAGCCCATCCCTCCATCTGCGTATAAAGGAAGGCTCCCTCGCTCATTCCCACCCTCGGATCAAAGCGAGCCCACCCCCCTAAGGCCCTCGACTCTCAACAAAAAAACCCGCTGCCCCACGGAAAAGCAGATCCATTCCCCCGCGTGGCCTTGTTCCACTTTCCCCCCTCCCCAAGCGTGGCTTTCCATATTCTTTTGTTTGTAGTGAAAATGCCTCTCTGGAGGGAGGAAGCAGCTATTGCCTAGGGAGTAGGCTGTTCTTTAGAAAATAAATAAATAAATAAAGGCCAAGTAAACAAAATTCTCTTTCGAAACATGAGTCAGTTAAACGAGATAAACCCAGGGTGGGAAGGCAGAGAGAGTCAGTCAGCCGTCAATGGGGACACGGGTCACCGTTGGGCACAACTGGGAAAGGGACTAAATCATATGCCCATATTTGCAATTAAAAGAACGTTTGATTTGTGTGTGTATGTGTTTTTTTACCCCTGCCTAACGATACTGACTTTGCTGAAGCGCCACGGTTTGGGTTTTTTGGCTTAGAGATCAAAGAAGCTTTTGGCCTGCGTTGGAGTACCGGAAGACAAGGCTGGAGGGACAGTTTTACCCCCGGCCCTAATAAGTAAATAATGTGGATAGAATGAATAGATGTGTGTGTGTGTGTGTGTGGAGGGGGTGTTGTTGTTCCCCTTTTTGCCATGTCTTGTTCTGAGCAAATAAGGTCATTTTGAAAAGAGGCCTGTGAAATGGCTCCATAGATTATATGGGTGTCCACATTAAGGCCACATTAAGACTTGAGGACTTCAACTCCCAGCATGGCTGGCTGGAGAACTCTGGGAATTGAAGTCCACAAGTTTTAAGGAGGCCAAGGTTGGAGACCCCCTGCTATAGAACATCTATAAAGGCATGGAAAGAGAGAGAGGAGGGGGAGAGAAAGAAAGGGAAGAGGAGTAAGGGAGAGGGAGAGAAAGAGAGAGACAGACAGTTCGAATCCCTAGCGCCGAGTAATGGGGTGAGCTCCCGTGACTTGTCCCAGCTTCCGCCAACCTAGCAGTTTGAAAGCACGTAAAAAAAATGCAAGTAGGAAAATAGGAACCACCTTTGGTGGGAAGGGAACAGCTTTCCGTACGCCTTCGGCATCGAGTCATACCAGCCACATGTCCACGGAGACGTCTTTGGACAGCACTGGCTCTTCAGCTTTGAAACGGAGATGAGCAGCGCCCCCTAGAGTCGGGAAGGACCAGCATCTATATGCAAGGGTAACTTTTACCTTTTACTTTGGGAAGTGAAGATGTGGGATGAAACAATCGCAGAGTATTATTCCAGAGTTGGCAACGGGAGTGACAGGATGAGGAGGAAGAGGAGGAGGAGACATAACTTTTTCCCAAACCTTCTCCATTTCCCAAACTGGGCAACTTACATACAATAGCAGAGTTGGAAGGGACCTTGGAGGTCTTCTAGTCCAACCCCCTGCCTAGGCAGGAAACCCTCTACCGTTTCAGACAAATGGCTATCCAACATCTTCTTAAAGACTTCCAGTGTTGGGGCATTCACAACTTCTGGAGGCAACTTCTGTTCCACTGGTTAATTGTTCTCACTGTCAGGAAATTTCTCCTTAGTTCTAAGTTGCTTCTCTCCTTGATTAGTTTCCACCCATTGCTTCTTGTCCTGCCCTCAGGTGCTTTGGAGAATAACTTGATTGCCTTTTCTTTGGGGCAGCCCCTGAGATATCGGAAGACTGTATCCTGTCTCCCCTAGTCCTTCTTTTCATTAAACTAGACATCCCCAGTTCCTGCAACCGTTCTTCAACTTATCCCAGGAAAAACCAGGGAGATGTTTGAGGTGGATTTCCTGTTAAACGGGCCCAGCTGGCCAGAGACGGATGAGTCGGGAGTTGTTTTGTCTACCCGTGTGTGTCTTTTTCCTCCCCACCTTCTGAATTCCTAACTAAAACATCAGTTTTGAAAACGGGCCGTTCTGCGTTTCCAGGCTGAAGGAAGCGGCTCTTAAAAAACAACCGAGAAGGAGGAGGAAACTTGGCTCGGCTCCTGGATGGGTTTTGTGGTAGGCCGACTCAACGTTATTCCCCCTTCCCCACCTTCTCCTCCTCCTCTAAACAGTGCACCATGGGTCTCCTGCATTTTTTCTTTTTTCTTTTTTTTTACGAGAGCCAAGTACGGGAAAGCGCCTTCCTAGGAAAGGGGTTTTTCTGGAAGACCACAAACGACGAAGCTTCGTCTGGCTCCCGTCTCCCGTTGCCAAGTCTCCTTTGGAAGGATCAACAATTTAGTCTAATTGTGTCCAATGTTTGGGCGGCAAGGTTTCTGCTTATTTTGTCTCCGTGTCTGGAATATTCGCTCTTTTTCAAGGTCTTAAGCCCTCACGGCAGACGGCACGTAGTCTGGGAAAGTGGGTTAATCAGTGGTGTGCGTTTGTGTCTGTGTGTGTGGAGAGAGAGAGCCAAAGAGAGAAAGAGAGAGAGAGAGGGGGGGGGGGAGAGACAAGAGAAAGAGAGAGAATAAGAGAGAGAAGAGATACAGAGAGAGAGAGAGAAGAGAGAGAATAAGAGACAGAGAGGACATACAGAGAGAGCGAGACAGGACACATACAGAGAGAAAGAATAAGAGAGAGAGGGAGAGGACATACAGAGAGAGAGAGAGGAGAGAGAGAAAGAGAGATAATAAGAGAGGGAGGGAGAAGAGATACACACACACAGAGAAGAGAGCGAGAATAAGAGACAGAGAGGAGATACAGAGAGAGACAGAGAGAAAGAGAAAGAATAAGAGAGAGAGAGGGAGAGGACATACAGAGAGAGAAAGGAGAGAGAGAAAGAGAGAATAAGAGAGGGAGGGAGAAGAGATACAGAGAGAGAGAGAGAAGAGAGAGAATAAGAGATGGAGGGGAGAGACAGAGAGAGAGAAAGAGAGAATAAGAGAGAGAGGGAGAAGACATACAGAGTTACAAGGAGAGAGAGACAGGACACACAGAGAAAGAATAAGAGAGAGAGGGAGAGAACATACAGAGAGAGGGGGGGAGAGAGAAAGAGAGTATAAGAGACGGAGAAGAGATACAGAGAGAGAGAGGAGAGAGAGAATAAGAGATGGAGAGGAGAGAGAGAGAGGGAGAGAGAGAAAGAGAGAATAAGAGAGGGAGGGAGAGGAGATACAGAGAGAGAGAGAGAGAGAGGAGAGAGAGAATAAGAGATAGAGAGGAGATAGATAGAGAGAGAAAGAGAGAGAATAAGAGAGAGAGGGAGAGGACATACAGAGATACAGGGAGAGGGAGAGAGACAGAGATAGGACACAGAGAGAATAAGAGAGGGGGGAGGACATACAGAGAGAGAGAATAAGAAAGGGAGGGAGAGGAGATACAGAGAGAGAGAGAGAGAGAGAGAGAGAGAGAGAGAGAGAGAGAGGATGTTTTTCTTTTTCTTTTCGTTCCCTACTTGTTTCTTTGGCTTTGAACCTTCCGAACTTGACCAGTGACCTGGTTCACATTGAGCAATTTGCTGCTCTTCAGACATTTGCCTGAAAGGCTCCCTTTTGTGTAACTTGTTACTGGAAGTTGCCTGGATTTCTAGATACTGTTTTTTTTTTTCTTTAAATAGAAAGAAATGATGTTGTCCCTGAAATGCGTCGCCTTAAATGACTCTGAATACGCAGGGCGATTTCTTTCTTGCCATTTATTGGGCCAGTGGAGACGTCCCAGGCACAAGGGCCCCCTAGTGCTCCTAGCCCAGGGGTCGGCAACCTTAAACACTCAAAGAGCCGCAAAGGTCCTAACCAGAAGCCACCCGCTCAATTCTGGAGCTGACCAGAAGTCCTGTTCCCCCACCATAAAGTCTCCTCCTAGAGCAACGTCCTTTTTCCTCTACCTCTCCTAACCGAAAGCCCTATCAATTGTGGAGTTGACCGGTGACAGGGAGCCGCAGCAGAGGGATGAAAAAGCCACATGCGGCTCCAGAGCCACACAGGTTGCTGATCTCTGCCCTAGGGATAAACCTAATCCTCTTTGTGGCTCTTCTCTGCACTCTTTCTAGAGTCTCTACATCTTTTTGACATCGTGGCGACCAAAACTGGACGCCGTATTCCAAGTGTGGCCTTACCAAGGCCTTATAAAGTGATATCAACCCTTCACATGATCTTGAGTCTATCCCTTTATTGATATAGCCTAGAAGCATGTTGGCTTTTTTTTTTTTTTTTTGTTCGGTTCCCGTTGTCTTCGAAAACAATGCTGGGCCCCCGTGCATGAACTGAAGGGGTGGATAATCTAACCAACGCACAGCAAAACAAGTTCATTCAAGTTTTTTTTTTAAGTGAGTAAATTATAGAGGGACGAAGGCCGATTTGAAACAATTGTCGAGGGAAACCAAGGTTCTAAGGGATTAATTGTTATCTTCGCACATACCTTGGTGAGCCTTGGGATAAAAACCCTGAAAAGACGCCGGATATCGAATAGAAATTTTTTTTAAAAAAAAAAACCTTTTGTGTGCCTTTTGCAAGGATAGAAATTAAGTCCACGGCGGGTAGGTATGTGGGTTCTGCCCTTTCGTTCGCCTAGGAGATATACATTGGCTAGGCAGGAACTGGCGGTGGCTCAGTGGCTAAGACACTGAGCTTGTCAGTCAGAAAGGTTGGTGGTTCGAATCCCTAGCGCCACGTAACGGAGTGAGCTCCCACTACTTGTCTCAGCTTCTGCCAACCTAGCAGTTCGAAAGCAGGTAAAAAATGGCAAGTAGAAAAATAGGAACCACCTTTGATGGGAAGGTCACAGCGTTCCATGCGCCTTCGGTGTTGAGTCATGCCAGCGACATGACCATGGAGACGTCTTCGGACAGCGCTGGCTCTTCGGCTTTGAAACGGAGATGAGCACCGCCCCCTAGAGTCGGGAACGACTAGCACATAGGTGCGAGGGGAACCTTTACCTTTAGGCAGGAATTATTAGATTGATGTGTCTTAGTGTTACGGTGGGTGAAGTTTTCCAAAATAAAACTTACTGCTTGGGAAACTGAAACAATGCCATGTTTCTCTCCCTCAAGAGTTGGCCAAGCTGTCCTCTTAATCTTGCATTAATAAATCCCAATATTTTAAAATCCAGGAAACCTGGAGAAACCTGAAGAAAGTCTGGCAACTTTTAACAGTTGTGGATTTCAACAAGGCTGGCTGGGGAATTCTGGGAGTTCCACCCCACAACTCTTAAAAAAGTCGACAAACTCAAGACCCTTTTGACTGATTCCCATCTCCGTTGGCGCCAGATTGGATTGGATGCTTCGGATGCCACTCACCACCCTGTGGGTTGAGCCCCCCCTCAATTCGGTGACTCGCCACAGCCTGCTTTCCATCCATGCGCTCTTAAAAGTTGCCAGACTTGGGCACATCCTGGCTTTTAAAATATTGGGCTTCATTAATGCAAGATTGAGAGGACAGCTTGGCCAACTCTTGAGGGAGAGAAACATGGCACCGTTTCAGTTTCTCAAGCAGTAAGACCATGTTCAAAGTCTCCACTCTGGAGCCTCGAATGCGATCGCCTGGCCTGGTTTTTGTTTTGCTTTTATCGATACTTCCTTGCCCGCAAAGACCGAAGGCACCTTAGTATCTCCTTGGCAGTGCGCCCGTTCCTCTCGCTAATTGCTCAATCCGGGCCTTATCGACAAACCCGATCAAGTCCTAGCCGTAATCCTTTCTAGTCGGTGTCACAATAAGGATAAAGCCCTCGGCGGCCTTGTTTGCCCTCGCGCGAGGGTTGTGGATTGTCGTCTGAGTCCCGGTCTCAACCCAGAAATAAAACAGAAACAACATTGTCAATGCTTCGAGTTTCGCCATTCTCCACTTTCTTGTCTGTACTTGAGTCCTTCCCCTGCCCCCCCTCCCCTTTCCCTACCCCGGCACGCCATGTGCTTTTGATTCTGTTTTCCTTCCCAGCCCATTTTCATCCCGATCGAAACTGTAATAATGTATAATTCATCGAACGGCGGAGAAGCCGGGAGGATGAAACGAACAGCTTCGGTTTGGGGAGGGGTAAACGGGCTTGGCTTGGACCAAAGTTAAAACCAGTCGTTTCTTCTGGTGGCAAGCTGTTCCACTGGTTAATTGTTCTAACCGTCAGGAAATTTCTCCTTAGTTCTAAGTTGCTTCTCCCCTTGATTCATTTCCACCCATTGCTTCTTGTTCTGCGCTATTAAAACATGATATTTTAACCAGACAATAGTATCCACATTCAGGCCTGCCTCTCTCAGCTCCAATTTATCTAAGAATGATAAATTTCCAATGGTAAACTTGGCAATGACAAGCTGTTCCGAAACTCATTTACGAGATAAAAGAAAGAAACAACAACTTCCTCCTTAGTTAATTTCTCTTTTTGTTTTCGGATTTGCAGAAGCTCCAGGTAGCAACCCCCGAGTAGCTGCTGCATCGGTAGCCTTTCCCCCCACTCCTTGTAAAACGCAAAAAGCAGGCATTCCTTTTTAATGAACTCAGATTCCTTAGTAAATATACTTTCCAAATGCCATCACGACATCCTGTATTTGTGTGCATGAGTGTGCGTGGGGCGGGGGAGGGAGGAGAGCATTGTGAAAACTTTATATTTCTCCTTTCCAGCTGCCCAGAATCATTTCCTCTCAATTTCGGATTGCTCCGGCTGGATCAATCCTCTATGATAACAGGCCAAAAACCAAGAGCACATAACTGATGCATGACACACATCCTTCTCCCAATATCTGGTTAATCATTGGGATATTTTGCACGGCTCTGTGGGGTTCCAGAGATTCCCCCATTCAGGATTTCCCGAGAGAGCAAACCGGCAAGATAATTTTGAGAGAAGCTAGGGATATTTGGATTTGGGGCAAAATATAACCTCTTCCTAGAAGGGACCCAGCGGTTCAGTGGCTAAGACGCTGAGCTTATCGATCAGAAAGGTCACAGTTCGAATCCCTAGCGCCGCATAATTGGGTGAGCTCCCGCTACTTGTCCCAGCTTCTGCCAGCCTAGTGGTTTGAAAGCACGTAAAAATGCAAGTAGAAAAATAGGCACCACCTTTGGTGGGAAGAGAACAGCATTCCGTGCAGCTTCGGGAGTTGAGTCATGCCGACCACATGACCAAGGAGACGTCTTCGGACAGCGCTGGCTCTTCGGCTTTGAAACGGAGAGGAGCACTGCCCCCTAGAGTCCGGAGGGGAACCTTTACCTATTACCTTATAACCTCTTTCGTTGAAAAGGCCAGAGGTTGCTTCACATTCTTCAACAACCGGTTCACCTCTGCAGAACCGAAAATGCGAGGGTGCTTGCGTGCCGCTTCAAACCCACAGCGGTTTTATGCGCACGGCTTCCAGCACAACTTCTCACGCGGCCGCGGTAGTAAAGCGGGTGAGGTGCGGAAATCCTTTTTTTCCCCTTTGCTAATGTGGTGCGCATGTGCATACCACTTTAGGTGCAAAGGCACATCTTTTTTTGCATGCTGAAAGTAGCAACTCACCCCTGGTTGGTTCTTCAGTGGAAGGCCACACAAGATAGCACCTTGGATGGAGAAGTTGAGGGACATTTTGGGAGAAGGCAGTCATTCTACACCAGGGGTCCTCAAACGTGGCAACTTTAAGACTTGTGGGCTTCAACTCCCAGAATTCTGGGAGTTGAAGCCCACAAGTCTTAAAGTTGCCACGTTTGAGGACCTCTGTTCTACACAGTTGCCCGGAATGGCAAGGAACTCCAACAGATTGCACACCTGTCGTTGTTTCCCGTCATGGAATGAAGGAACGAAGGAATGTATGAAAGGATGAATCAGTCAATGGGTGACTGAGAGAAACACCTGCACACGCACAGACACACACAAAAGAGAAAGGTGAGAGAGGCAGGCGTGTGCTTTCCCAGCCCGGGTGTCGAACACGGGGCAGGGGAGTTCAGGTTGCAGCCAACTGTGTAGCAAGTTGAGGCGTTCGTTGCGCAACTGCTTTCGCATGACTCACTGAGCTGCCGTGAGGACACAATGCGAGGAGGCTACGGGCTAATCCCACCTCCGCGTTACGGAAGGGTTGCAGCCTGATGCGTTGCGTGCCAAGGGCTCCTTGGGCAGAGCTCAGAAAGAACCTTGCCCGATACTCGGGGAAGAACTGTGTTGTCATTCCCCAGGGTGGATGAGTCTTCTTTGACCTGGTTTCTCCAGCCCTGGCTGGGGTGGGGTACGAAATCGGGTTGCGAAAGCTGACCTTGTTCATTCCCAGGAAACGATCATGGGGCGCGGGAGAACATTGGGGTTCTCCAGAGTTAGTAGTCTTGTGTACCCTCAGAATGGGGCATCACAGCTGCCAGTTCCTTGGCTTTCGTTCTCATCAGTTTCTTCCCAAGAATGGATCCATCGGCAATTGACCGATGAAAATGTTGTCAATGTCCAGGATTTTTTTTTTGGGGGGGGGGGGGGCTATAGTACTCTGTGTGCCCATAACCATTGGGACCTCCCCAACCGATTTAAGGGCATATTTCGATTTTCAGATCTTAATGCTTTGTAATCATCTGTTGTTGTGTTGTCTTCTAGTCTACAATCCCCCGCAATTGGCACATCAGTAATATTATTCTGCCTTCCGTCTTACCCCTCTGTTGCCCTCCGTCTGTTTACCAAGCACTTGACTGGGGGGACAGAGGAAGCCCCCACCAACCAGTCCTGAAGAAGGCAGGCAAACGATTGGTCAAGCATAGCAAAGGGACTCTGGCCTAAAATATTGTACTGGTTAGAAATATGTAACTCTCTCTTTCGATCTCTGCCTGCTGGCCTATCTATCTACTTTGTACCTACCAACATCTATTGTGGGGCACGGGAGAACATTGGGGTTCTCCTTGAAAAATATAGGTCTCCTTGGCAGCGTTAGTAGTATTATATACCCTCACAATGGGGCATCCCAGCTGCCAGTTTTTTTAGCTGCCGTTGGCCTCTATACTCATCAGGTTCTTCCCAAGAATGGATCTACGGATCTATCTATCTATCCACCATCCATCTATCCATCCATCCCTATCTACCTACCTCTATCTATCATCTGTCTATCTGTCTATCTATCTATCTATCTATCTATCTATCTATCTATCTATCTATCTATCTATCTATCTATCTCTATCCATCCATCCATCATCTATCTATACCATCCATCCATCCTTACCTACATCTATCTGTCTGTCTGTCTGTCTGTCTATCTATCTATCTACCATCCATACCTACCTACCTATCTACCTACCTACCTCTATTATCTATCTATCTATCCATCCATCCATCCATCCATCCATCATCTATCTACACCATCCATCCATCCCTACCTACATCCATCCATCTATATACACCATCCATTCATCCTTACCTACATCTCTCTCTCTATCTACCAACCATCCATCCATCCCTACCTACTCTCTCATCCATCTATCTACACCATCCATCCATCTATCCCTACCTACATCTATCTATCTATCTATCTATCTATCTATCTATCTATCTATCTATCTATCTATCTATCTATCTATCTATCTATCTATCTATCCCCCCCTCTCTCCCTCTTTGTTTAACTGGTTCTAAGTCTATTGATTATCCCTATTCTCCCCCCACCCACCCCGCGCGCTATTTTCCTGTATTATTTGTGTGGGAGAACTTTTCAACGACCTGCTATACCTTAAGGCCTGCTAAAAAACCCCGAGAATTGTCTGACTTAGTACCTATTAGAAACCTTTTCTTCCTTCCTTCCCTCCCTCTCTTTTCTTCTCTCCCAAGCCTTTCAAGGCAGCCTTGCCTCCAGACCACCGTTTCTCACTTCCCCCTCTCTCCGCAAAGTAGGTGGAATTACTTAGCTCTTTGGTTTAATTGTTCCCGAGGCCTTTTCTGCCTTCCAATGAGGAAAAAATGCCAAAAAGAGAGAGAGAGAGAGAGAGTGATCTACAGCAGCGCCAAATGTGATGGAAAGGTATAATTTGACCACCTACCCACTAGTAAAGTAATTTTAAGGACCGGGCTGCCATTCAGGATTAATTACCCATTTCTTAATTGCTTCTATACACCTTCTTGCCTTTCACGGAGAAAACGGGACAAGGGGCTCCCGTTCGGATGGCACAAAAAAATCTGTGGAATTATATCCCCCTTCCTCTTTTGAGGTTTTTTTTCTCAGAAGGAGTTCACTTAGGAGAACATAATCCTGGTGCCGAAGCCATTTAGATATTTTAATATTTGCCTGTTTGTCTCGGCTACAAAGAGCTTGCTTATTTACCTCTGTTGGAGATAAATAAATTCCTCCTAGAGAGGGGGAATAAAAAAAACCCCCACACAAGTCTCATTGAAATAATCTGGACTTTTTTTTTTTATCAACCTCTGTTCTTATTGTGATGCCTTCTTTGGGTTTTAGCTTTCCTTTTTTTTTTTATTAACAAAAGACTACTTTTAACAAATTAACAAAAGATTACTTCCCCCGTTTGGTCTAATGACTAACTTTTGCACCGAGTTCCACTAAGTTCTCTGTCTCTCTCTCTTTTTGTCTGAGCTTGATTAAAAAAAAAAAAGCGAGCTCTCTGTTCGTTATTTTTATTATTATTTTATTTTATTATTATTACAATTGTATCACAGCGGCCAGTTGTTTCGCCGGATTTGGCATTGGGGTCCTAGGACGTCGCAACGTATTTTCGTAATATGCGTGCGGATCCAAGCAGTGCGGCTTTTTGCATTTGACTGATGGTGATTTCGTCAATTTTTAACTGCTTTAAATGTAATTCCAGTGCTTTTGGAATAGCACCCAGTGTGCCGATTACCACTGGAATTACCACTGCTGGTTTGTGCCATAGTCGTTGAATTTCAATTTTTAAGTCCTGGTATTTCGCGATTTTTTTCGTGTTCTTTCTCGTCGACCCTGGATGGAAGGATGGAGAGATAGAGGAATGGATGGATAGACAGAGAGATAAATAGATAAGAGATGGATGGATGAATAGAGATGGATGGATGGATAGAGAGATAGAGATGGATGGATAAATAGATGGATAGATAGAGAGGGATGGATGGTTGGATAAGAAAGATAAATAGATAAGAGATGAATGAATGGACGGATGAATTGGTAGAGAGATAGATGGATGTATGGATGGATAGATAGAGATAGGATAGAAACAGACAAACTATAAATATATAACTATACAGATGACTGATTTGGACATCCTACTCGTAGGACCTATTCCAGCCCATCCCTAAATCCCACTTCCTGGTCAATCCAGTCAGCGTGGGGAGGTGTTCTTCTACCTTCACCCACCTTCCTTCCCTTGCCAATGACCTCGTCTCCCCTCCCTCTCCCCCCCTCCCCGGCCTGGTGCTCTTGAGACAGCCCTGGGCCGCTGCCAGGACTTCTCCCCCCTCCCACCCCCTCCTCTCCCCCTGCTTTCCAGGAGACCTTTTGAAGGCGCGCTGCCCAAGTAGCCATTGTTTGGAGAAGAATGCCTCTTATGTGAAAGAGAGCAGCCAGAGAGGCAATTCTATGGGAAGAAATCCAGCACCCCACAGCTAAGGGGGAGACCCAATTGGCCACCCAGATAGCGGCCGGCGGCCATCCTGATATTGACAGATGGGAGTGTCAGTTTTTCTGGGTTGCGGTGACATGGCGTGGCTTAGCCAAGTTTGTAGGCGACTCGCCTACAATCACGGACCTTGGATTCTTTGAAACAGGTGATTTATTCTTAACGCTAAAGGGGGGGGTACCCTTCCCCCATGACACGGGCCTAGAGGGAGGTCCCTGAGGAACCCACTTAAAACCAGTTCAACCAGCACTGGAGTCCACTCTAGTTACCCACTCAGGGGTGGAGTTGGAAGTAGAAGCTGAGTTGGTGACACTTGGCTGGTTTCGTGCATTCTCCGAGTTTGGGAGTGTCCGATTGATCTCCGGCATCCATCACGGCGACACGGTGCTAAAAACGGACTGCGCTGACCATGGTTGGGGACTACGACACCCCTCCCCCCTGCGGCACGGGAAATTAAACCTGGTTTAAAACTTTTCAGCTACACCTGCTGGCTTGGTCAGCAGTCTAAGATGGGGCAGAGAGGGATTTATTGTTGGGGCACCAAGTGGCTTGAAATTCATGTTTTTAAAAAATCATGTGATGAATAGAATTTTGCCCCAATTTTACCCCTTTCTTTCCTTCAACCGATCCGCTGTTCTCTTCCCCTGGGCTTCACTGTGCTGCTGCTTAATCATCCACGTATCTTCATATAAGGAAGGAGCCACATATCATTTTTTGGACGGAAGTTTCTTTTTCGTTTTTTTCCCCTTCTTACGTGACGTTCCGGGACTCCTTGCATGGCGGGTGGTTTTAAGGCCTTCTTAGGTAAAGTGGGGGGAAAGGAAATCCTTCAAAACCAATGATTGGTCTCTCTCTCTCTCTCTCTCTCTCTCCCTCCCTCCCTCCCTCCCTCCCTCCCTCCCTCCCTCCCTCCCTCCCTCCCTCCCTCTCTCTCTCTCTCTCTCTCTATATATATATATATATATATATATATATATATATATATATATATATACACATACACATAAATACATACATACATACATTCATATAGATCTATCTATCTATCTATCTATCTATCTATCTATCTATCTATCTATATCTATCTATATATCTATCCATCCATCCCTCTCTCTCTCTCTCTCTCTCTCTACCTATCTATCTATATCTTTCCATCCACCATCTCTCTCTCTATCTATATCCATCCATCCATCCATCTCTCTCTCTCCATCCATTCATCCCTCTATCTATCTATCTATCTATCTATCTATCTATCTATCTATCTATCTATCTATCTATCTATAAATCTATATCTATCTATCCATCAATCATCCCTATCTCTCTCTATTTCTATCTATCTATATCCACCCAACCATCCATCTCTCTCTCTCCATCCATCCATCTCTATTTCTACCTACCTACCTACCTTATATCTATCCCTCCCTATCTCTCTCTTTCTCTCTCTCTCTCTTTCTATCTATATCCATCCATTCATCCATCTCTCTCTGCATCCATCCATCTCTATATCTATCCGTCCGTACATCCATCCATCCATCCATCCATCCATCCATCCATCCATCCATCCATCCATCTATCTATCTATCTATTTTCCTGGCGTTTTCCAACCCTTGTTGGAGGTGATTGTTAGGGATAGTGGTGCGAAGCCACGGCAACCAAAGAAACTGTTTGGGACCTCTCTCCCCATCCCCCATCCCATCCCTCCCCCTGGGAATGGCGGGACAATGGGGCGTTGAAAGAAAACGGCCGTTCCCCAAAGCCGTTCCTGGGGTCGAGGTCAGTTATTTTGCCCTTGTGTGACTGGAAAACCGAGGCCTCTCGCGCACAGCCTGGACTGTCAAGGGAGACTCTCGCGGAGGGAATCGGACAAAGCGGTCAGAGAGAGAAGGGGGGGGGAGAGAGATCAGGTTGGGGGTGACATTTGCTTTCTTTACATTTTGGGTGAAAGGCTGCCCGACCCCCACCCCACCCAGGCCCTCCCCAACTCCTCTGACCCAGCACAGATGATGGGTAGGGTTGGAGACGGTTTATAACCCAGGCTTCTGGGCTATTGTGTCCCTCCTGCAGGGTAAATTGCCGTGACTTGGGCATCGTCATCGGCTGGCCGGCGAAGGCTATGGGACACCTGCCACCCCAAACAGCTGAGCCAAGCCCCCCCCCAACCTAAAGCATCTCAGGCCTTCTCTCCCCCTCCCCAATAGACAGGAGAATGGACAGCAGAGCTTTCCCATTGTCCAAACTGCCCCCCTCCTCCCCACTCTGATGGAAGGGGCCTGCCTTTTATTGGAGAAGGCTACCCCATCTGCTTGGAAGCTGATTAGGTCACGGGGGAGGGGGGCTTAAATCTTCCCTCGGTGGGCCGGGGTGTCTTCCCACTCCCCCCCAAAAAAAATACTGGTGAAAAAGACACTCGGCGTGCAATGTTGTTCCTTCACCCTCAAACTCTTGATGGGTGGGGACCCTTTAACGTTCTTCTTCCTGATCTGAATTCGCACCCGCGCATAACCCGGGAAAGGCTTGGCGGCCTCTTTCCTCTTCTCTCCTTCTTGGCTTCCCTTTCGTTGGTTTTTATCTGTGGCTTCGACGCACAATGCCAGACGTACACGGTGCATAAGTTGCACGATGGCTCGGAGCCATCTTAAACCACGGGCCCATCCGCTAACCAGGTTGTCTGGTGGCCATTCCTAAGGGATTGTGCAAAGCACTCTTTTCAAGATCTAAAGGGGGCGCCGGGTTGGTGCCCTTCCAACCAGGATGAGCCATGCCAGTCTCCAAACAGAGAGCCGAGGTGGCGCAGTGGTTAAATGCAGCACTGCAGGCTACTTCAGGTGACTGCAATTCGGCTGTTCAAATCTCACCGGCTCAGGGTTGACTCAGCCTTCCATCCTTCCGAGGTGGGTAAAATGAGGACCCGGATTGTTGTTGGAGGCAGTATGCTGACTCTGTAAACCGCTTAGAGAGGGCTGAAAGCCCTATGAAGCGGTATATAAGTCTAACTGCTATTGCTATTGCTAAACAACACAGCTACTCCACAGGTCCCGAATTCATATTGTTTTTCCTCCCAGCAGCTACTCAAGGACGTAGGTTGGGATGAAAAGAGAGGGAAGGGCCCAAGACCCCCAGAGTGGTTTTGAAACCTAGATCTTCCCACTCCTGGTTCAGCATCTGAATCTTCATTCATTCATTCATTCATTCATTCATTCATTCATTCATTAGTTTCTCAAACATGTACAAGATAGCAGGTATAAGTATGAACACGGACACAAACGAAAGAAATGTGTACAAATAAATAGGGACAGTAAGACAGGGATGGTAGACACGCTGGTGCAGTTATGAACGCCCCCTTTACGGACCTCTTAGGAATGGGGTGAGGTCCACGGTAGACAGTTTGCAGTTGAAGTTTTGGGGGTTTGAGAATCTAACAACAGAGTCGAGTAGAGCATTCCAGGCGTTGGCCCCTCTGTTGCCGAAGTCGTATTTTCTGCAATCGACTTTGGAGCGGTTTACTTTGAGTTTGTATCAATTGTTTGCCCGTGTATTATTGAGGTTGAAGCTGAAGTAGTCATTGACGGGTAGGACGTCGTAGCAGACAATTTTGTGTACTATGTTTAGATCTGACCACAAGCGGGGCAATTCCAGGTTGTCCAAGACCAACATTTCAAGCCTGGTGGCGTAAGGGATTCTGTTGTGAGCAAGAGGAGGGGAGGACTCTTCTCGTGAAATACCTCTGGATTCACTCTACCATATACAGTGGTCCGATATACAGTGTGGCCGTAAGACTAATGTGTGTTCAGTATTCCAATATCTCGGGGGTTGCCCCAAAGAAGAGGGAGTCAAACTATTCTCCAAAGCACCTGAGGGCAGGACAAGAAGCAATGGGGGGGGGGGGAAACTAATCAAGGAGAGAAGCAACCTAGAACTGAGGAGAAATTTCCTGACAGTGAGAACAATTAATCAATGGAACAACTTTTCTCCAGAAGTTGTGAATGCCCCAACACTGGAGGTCTTTAAGAAGATGTTGGACATCCATTTGTCTGAAGTGGTGTAGGGTTTCCTGTCTAGGCAGGGGGTTGGACTAGAAGACTTCCAAAGTCCCTTCCAACTCTGCTATTCTATTCTAATAAAAAAAAGTGAGTGCTGAATAAAGAGTGGGGAGGTGTTTACAGCAAGGACCCCCCCCCATCCTTAATAGGTTCAAGGAAGCACCTCGTGACCTCAATCCCTCTCCTCCGTGTTGGGCGAAGACCAGATTTTCCTTCTCTGCTCTATTTCTGTTGCTCGATCGTCTCGCTTGAGTACTGAATGTTCAGTCTGAGCTTTTTCATATTTGCTGCAGGGAAAATTATCCGTCACGGCAAGGAGGGACAGGACGGGCAGTTCAGGAATAGAAAGAGTCGGAGTAGTTGCTACAAGGAAACCTGGGCTGTTTCTTCATTTTTCAAAATAACTGCTCCTTGCGGGGACGTCCAGCTTGGCTTTCTCTAAATTCAACGTTTACACCTGGCCTCCTTCTTGCACTTGATCTGATTTCATTGGAGACGTCACCCACAATCTCCTAGAACTGTGATGGCAAACCAGTGGCACGTGGACCCATTTCTGAGGGCACGTGAGGCATTGTCCTGTCAGCTCCAGCATGCACGCGCACGCTACCCAGCTGATTTTTGGCCTTGATTTCTGGTCGTTTTTCACTCTCCGGGGGCTTCAGGGAAGACCCCTGAAGCTTCCGGAGGGAGAAAAATGGCCCAACAGGCAACCCGGAAGTTGGAAAACAGGCCTTTTCCGGCCTCCAGAGGGCTTCCGGGGGGTGGAGGAGGCCATTTTCACCTGCTCCGGCTCCTAGAAAGCCTCTGGAACGTGGGGAGGATGAGAAATGGACCTTCCAGGCTCACCGGAAGTCAGAAAATGGTCCGTGGCATTTTCACCTTCCCCAGGCTCCAAGAAAGCCATGCACACATGCATGGGGCAGCGTGTGTGTATGTGTGTGTGTGTGTCACGCGTGCGTGCGCAGGAGGCACGGTGCAGGGGAGCACTAAATTATGGGCGTGGGCACACAAGTGCCCACAATAGGGTGTGCGCCCGTCCTTTTGGCACCCGAGGCGAAAAAGGTTCGCTATGACTGTTCTAGAAGAAATCCAGGGAGCCCTCCGCGAAACCCTGTGACTTAGCATTGACTTCCATTGGGCCACTCATTTTCCATCGCTCCGAATGATAAAAGCGGCATCTTTTTCGGCAAAAGAAAGGCCAGCTTGGCTGAGGCAGCCTGAATATTTTTTGAGTAGAGAGCAGGATTTGAAGGGTGGGAAAAGAGCAGTGGGGCGCGGGGAAGTCAACCGTGGCTTTTCATGGGATTGACAGCCGCGAGCCGAGAAGCGGATAAAACTGCTGGTTTTTTTACCCCCACACTGCCAACAGGGGTAAGGATGGATGCCCCTTTCGCCTTGAAATGTTTACGGTGGTTTTGAGCCCACCTGGATGTTCTCAACGGCAAGGAGCATGGTTTTTTTTGGGAGTTTTCTGTTACGGTCTCCCATCTTCTCGTGCGAAATTGGAAGACCACCGTAACTGGGTGGAAACGGTGGCCCTTCAGAGCCTCCCCATCCAAGTCACCCAACTTACGTTTGCGGCTTCCCCAGAATGGAATGGCTCGTCCGCCGTCTTCTTCCTTCGATGCCGTTTCTCGATCGGTTGGCGTTATCAGACAGATGTGGTTTACGAGACTGGCATGTCTTTCTCAATGGCAACAGATGCAGTTATTGTGTAAGAGCGGAGGTCCCCCCCCCCGTGCCGATTGTCCTCCCAAGTCTCTGTATGAACGGCGACGCCGTAAAGCGGAGCATCATTGCTCTACGAAATAAGTCTCGACGGTGAATTGGTCTTTTTTTTTGTCCTCTTCTAAACTCTCTCTCTGCTCTGACCCGCAACTCGGGTTATTTTATTTTTATTTTGGGGGGGGGAGGGGGGGAGTCGCCCTCGCGACCTTTGCCCCCTCGATGGACGTCCCAGCAAGACCGTCTGCTCCAAGGTGACACAACGGCTACTGTCGGTTTAGCAGATGCGGTGTCAAGGAGGGAGGCAGCCAAGTGGAGGAAATGAAACTGTCTAAGCTACTCACATTGCGGGGGGGGGAAGGGGGGGGGGAAATGTCAGCGCAGCAAGGTTTTTTTTTTTTTTAATGTCCTTTTCTTAGCTTGGAAGGATGATGCAGGGTAGAGATTTCAAGACCGTTTCTGACATGCGCAGGGCAAACTTTCAGTATTAAATCTAGAAGTCAGCGAGATATACAGGCTGGAGGGATTTCTTGGATGCCCAGTGATGACAGGAGGACGATTTACAGAATTAAATGAAAGGTGATGAAAGGGTTAAAAGTGGATGAGGACCCTTCTCTCTCCCCCCCCATTAATCAAAACATGCGCCTGCCCGCCCATGCGCACGCGTGCATACACACACACACACGGGAAATCTGTAATCTAGGGTTGAAGGTGAGATTGGATCTGGTCTTCTGTGAAATCCAGATTAGATTATCTCCCTTTGAAGGGGAAGGGAGAAAAGGTGATCATTTGAAACAGATTAGGAAGGGAGGGTCCTTAAAAGTCGATGGCGAAATAGCGAAAATGTTTAAAGATATATCTGCTAAAATGCTGGAAATGTCATCAACTACCGAGACTATGTTATCACATGTGGTGGACGTGCACGGAAGCAAGGAATGATTGGGTTAAAATACGAACACGGTTTGAGAAAATATTGCCTAGACGTATAGCGTTGAAGCCAGAGGTATTCTTATTGGGTATCTGAAATATAGTAAAGAAGATACATAATTTGATCGTACATGTTATAACAGCGGAAAGCAGATAAAATCCCGTCAGAAGGAGAGATAATAAAGAAGATTTTAGACTGCGCAAAAATGAATCGGTTAACATTGAGAATAAAAGATCGAGTAGTACTTCAAGACATGGGAGTTGAAAAACTTTGCACAAGACAGATAGGAGGGAGACGGGGAGAGAGAGGGTATAAGGTGAGTGGGTGGATGGATGGATGGATGGATGGATGGATGGATGGATGGATGGATGGATGGATAGACAGACAGACAGACAGACAGATGGTGGACAGATAGATAAGAGAGAGAGAAATGATAGATAGACAGATACAGAGATAGATACAGAGATAAATTAGAAAGATGATAGAGATAGAGTTACAGACAGACAGATAGATAGATAGATAATGGATGGATGGATGGATGGATAGATAGATAATGATAGATAGATAGATAGATAGATAGATAGATAGATAGATAGATAGATGATAGATAGATAGATAGATAGATAGATAGATAGAGAGAGAGAGAGAGAGAGAGAGAGAGAGAGAGAGAGAGAGAGAGAGAGAGAGAGAGAGAGAGAGAGTCTGGAGGCAAAGGAACAAGTAGCAGTAATTATGCCATAGGAGCCACAACATTAGATCCACAGATGTGGACATCAAATGGTTGCTTTTTGTTATCCGTGACCTCAAGCTCTTGCTGGGGAGATCTTGGATTACATGGTGGTGATCCATCCAAGACCTTTTCCATTTCCGTTGCTAACCAACGGAGAGCCAGCTGCCCATAGAGAATAGGCCTAAAAAAACGGAGCCAACCCCCCCTGGACCAACCACAGGAGCAACTGGCCAGGCTGGGAAAGATGAGTTGGACTCCTCCTGGTTTCTGTCTACACAAACCCCTCCCTCTGGGACCCCCAATCTGTGCCCCCACCCTGGGCTGCTATCAAACTGTCCCTTTTGAGACGACCAAAGGGGGGGACAGACATACAAAAAAACATACTTGGCTTCACCCGCATCTCAATGCTTAAAAAGCCCAGCTTTGGCCTGATTTGGGGAGAGGGGCTTTTCTCCATTGCCACTGTCCCTCCCCTCCCCCAAGCCCCCGCCAGGTTGAGCGTGGCCTGTCCCCTGCTATTGTAGTCCCTGGGGAAGGGGGACATTTACACCTTTGCCCCTGAATGTGACAGCTCTGTGTGTGTGTGTGTGTGGGTGTGTGAGCTCTGAAACGCCTTTTCCCAAACTGCCCTTTTCTTTCCTGCACTCGGTTTGAGCCTATTAATGGGGCGGTTTAGTCACGCTGCATGGAAGCTTTCCCTGTTCTCTATTTCACACACACACAACACACACACACACACACACACACACACACACACACACACACCATAATCCATCACATTACAACAGAGATTGAAAGATGGGGCCAGATTCTCCCTCCCCCCCCTCTCTCTCACACACACACACACTGCAAATTATCCTAAAAATACGAGTTCCAGGTGTAGTTATAAAAGACATTGCGATATCCGGAACTTTAAAATACAGTGTACATTGCTCACTAAGCTTTTGTTAGCCACTGCTAACATCCTCAGAGTGTTAAAAACCATTAAAGAGATACCTGCCTTTATACACTATTAATCAATTTGGCCATTGCGCGCATGATAGGCCCATCCACCTGTAATTAGCTTTGTTGTTTTTACACCAGGCATGTTAAATCGATGCTCCTATTTCTTCCTCCCCTATCGAACAGTTCCGGAGATCACAATGTCTGTTTCATGTATGTATGTATGTATGTATGTAAACATACATATACATTTTTTTGCTGATAAATAAATGAAGGGAGACTAGTTTAGATCTATTTCAAGCTATTTAGCTCTCATCAGCTAGCCATACCCTTACTGGGATTTGAACTTGGGCTATTTTATATGTTAGGCAGTTATATTAACCTCTAAGGGCACGAGCTCTCCTCCCTTATCAGCTGAGCCAGGGGAATGATTAGATGTTTTGGCCTACCAGGTGCCCCCCCCTCTCTCTCCTCTTTCTCTCTCTGTCTCTCCGTCTTTCTCTCCCTCCCTCCCTCCGGTGTGAAACAGGAAGATGAAAACTGAGTTTAGGGTGCTTTAAAAAAAATAACGTTCAAAGGAAGGAAGGATAGGATAGGATGGCGGGAGAGGAAGAAAGGGAGGGGTACAGTGGTGGGTTGCAGGTGGTACGCCCTGGTACAGGCGTACCGGAGCCTTCTCGGAGCATCAGGTACCATTCCGGTACAGTGCTCCGGAGCCCGAGCTCCTTACCTGTCCTTTAAAGCCTTCGCGCATGGCACATATGCATTGGAGCGGGATCCAGAACCCACCACTGGAGGGTAGTAAGAGTAGGAGAGAGAGTAAGAAGGGGAGGAAGAGGGGAGAAGTAGGGGAGATGAAGGGGAAGAAGAAAAGAGATAGGAGAGGGGGAAAGAAGAAAGGAGAGAAGAAAGGAGGTTAGGAGAAAAGGAGAGGGAAGAAGAAGTAAAATAAGATACAAGTACGGGATGGCGGGACAGCGGTTCCACCACAAAAGCGCGTAGGACAAAATCGCGCTCGACAAAAGCGCGCTGTGACGTCATCACAGCGCGACGAAAAAGATCGAAAAAATGTAAAAATAAAGCTAAAACCTTCCCCTAACCCCCCCAAACCTAACCCTAAACCTAACCCTAAACCTAACTCTTAACCTAACCCTAAACCTAACCCTAAACCTAACCGTTAAAGTAACGAAAAACGTAACGCTAACCCTTATCCTAACCCTAACGCTAACGCTAACGCTCTAAAGCTAACCCTAACCCTTAACCTAACCCTAACCCTAACCCTAACCCTAACCCTTACCTTTATGTGAATCGGCTTGCTTTAATTTAATTTTTATTAATTTTTATTTGAATTTTTCGATCTTTTTCGTCGCGCTGTGATGACGTCAAAGGCGCGATTTTGTCGATCGCGCTTTTGCCGTCCGCGCTTTTGACGGGTCACGCGGGACAGCAATCTCAATTATTATTATGAAATCTTTAGGGAAAGAATGGAATTATGCGTGTTAAAGGATAACATGTAATAACAACAGTATTCGTGAGAATGTATATTTGTGAATGTATGAGAATAAAAATAAAAAACTTTTTCTTTAAAAAAAAGGATGGGGGCTGGGTGGGACGGCTGCCCCCCCCCCTCTAACAGATTGTCCCCGTTTGGCCATTTGGCTGGGGCAAATGGGCAGCTTTCCAGGGACACTGAAAATAGGACGAATTTGTGCTCTGGCCTAGTTCTCTGTGCAAAATTGCAGTACCTTTCAAAGCAGCGTTTCTCACGTGGGGCAACTTTACAACGGGTGGACTTCAACTCCCAGAATTCTTTGCTGGCTGGGGAATTCTGGGAGTTGAAGTCCACCCGTCTTAAAAGTTGTCCAGCCTGAGAAACGCTGCCTTAAAGTATTCGGTCAGTTGTTGTTTTTTTTAAGTAAAAAAAACCAAAAACCTCAGAAAGTCTCTCCCACAATTTCATTTAAATTGAGAATTAGGGTTCTGGCCTTCAGGAATACTATGAAGAATTAATGAGGCACTTGAATCCACCCCACCACCACCCCCCGCAAACCCAATTTTATCTGAAATCGGTTTTCTGGCCAACTTCCTCATAACACGAAGATTTCCCCCCCCCACCCTGCTTTTAAAGCCCTTAATTCAAGTAACTTTGACATTTGCAAGGGAAGATGGCCCAGCCCTGCCCCTTCTCTGCCCTGCCCCTCCTTCTCCAGATGTTCCTGCTGTGGCAAAGAGAGACACAGCCCTGGTTTTTCAAGGTGATGCAGATGAGTCTTGGCGGATGATGGGCTTCCCCCCCCCCCCCGTCCCCAGGACAACACTCCCCCCCCCCCAGAATCCCATGGGGAATTACATTTCAAAGAGCCTTTCCTTGAATTTTCAGAGCCGGTTTTGCGCACGGTTTCTGTCCCGCTGATGCTTTCTGGATTCCCAAGTCCGGGAGATGGTTTGATGGTTTTCAGAAGGAAAAGTTAGAAGGGGGATGGGGTAGCCAAGCCCCCCTTTGTTTCTGCTCCGAGCAGAGTTTGATGAGTTGGCTTTCGGGCTGAAGGGGAGGACAAGATCGCCACCAAGAACGGAATGGACCTCAGAAAGTGCTCTTCCTGACCCTGGAGGCCATTAAGAAAATAACAGACAAGACTTGTAGCTCCGATGTTAGATTTGGACAGTGGTTTGCTCTCTCCTTTATGTTTCTGAAACATTTCCTTACCAGACTAATGATGATGTTACCTCGCCTGGTAATGCAACGTTCAGAAGCTGAAAAGCTTAGAGAGCAAACCCCTGCCAAAAACCGTTAAAGAAAGTTGTGATAACCAGCAGGTGCAATGGGTATCTTTTTTATTTTATTTTTCAGGGCGCTATCAAGAGTTGTGGGGAGCATTTAAGAGACGTGTACGTGTGTGTGTGTGTGTGTGTGTTTTCCAGGGACGATCCCAGCTTGCGTTGGGCATGAGTGTTTCCTTTTTCATTATCTTCAACTTTGACGTTCCTGAGATCAGCGGCGGTGAATGAGACACATCCTCTAGTTCAGACAACACCAGATATAAAGCCATTCCTGTGGCTTTAGGAGAAAGGCTTTCGTGGGTGTGTCATTTCCACCAACAGGACTTGCGAGATGATTCAGCTTCTATCCGGGAAGTCAGCAGCCACCCATGTCCCACACCGTGTTCTAACTCCCATCAGAGGCATCAATGCACCAACAATGCGCTGTCTTTCCCCGCTTACTAGGTGTTCTGTCGCGGTCCTGACAAAACCCCTTTTATTAAACGGATGTGAATTCCTCTCATTCGCATTCAGCCAAGGCCTGGCAAACAGTCTTGCAAAGGAGTATTTAGGACCACAGACCTTATCTAGCTTGGAAAGCTGGCCTGTCAATATTTTCCAAACGCAGTGGTGTGCAGGGAAAGACTTGGCACAGAGTCTCTGAGATTCACGGACAGATCTTCACACTCCTGAAACGAACGAATTGTTTCCTGTAAAAGCCCACTCCCCTTTTGCTCCTGTTTTATTTCCTATGGGAGGAGCCATTCACCATCTACCTGTGGCTTTACTCCCAAGTCGACCATGATTTCTTAACTGTTCATTTCTTCTGGCAGCTCTGTGCATGCGCACACTGAGAACAGGCTCCAGCTGTTCTTCTGCCTCACTGATGTCTGACTCTGAAGGCAGCTGATAACTGGCATACGGCCCTGGCCCCCTCTCTGCCTCCGGCACAGAGCCCTCATCCGAGCCTTCCCCACACTCCAGGCCTGGCCCAGGTTCCTCCCCAACCTCTTCACTGTCCGACTCTGGTGGGCCACAACACTAGGATCCCGGATTTAGTTCTGTTCCTCCAAACTTGACCATCCCTACTTCTTCTGGACGGATAGGGCTACTTGACCTAGCCCGAGTTTGGCATTGGCCATCATCTATCGCCGAGGAAGGAAAGAGCTGTCATGCTGGAATTCAGCTGCTCTCATCCAGGTGGATGACACCTACACTTCCCACCTGTTTAACTCCGCGGGAGTTAAAACCGCTCCCAGCATCTTCCGCCATCTGGAGCATGCAAGACCGAATTTGAGTAAGAGAGACAGATCTCAAAATTAGGTTGGTCGCTGGCTTTGAAGTTTTGAGCATCTATTTTTTCTGACTTCATTCCTTTTCTGAATTTTTTTTTTGTGTTTTGCGGCACTAGACCCAACTGCTGGCAATTTATAACTAGAATTGCCTTTTTCTTTTAAATTCACCACTTTCCTTTTCCTTCCTGTTTGGAGGTCTCTGCTCCGTTTTAAAAGCTGACTTGTTCAGTCCGCAAAGTCCTTTGGGTCTTTCAAGCAATTTGGGGGGGCCTTTCGGACCCCCCCAAATAGGGAGAAATGTTTGCGGTCAACTGCGTTAAGCAACATCTTGTGACACTGGCTAGTTTGCGGGTCCGTGACCAGAAGGGAACAAGAAATGATATTTAACTATTTTTGGGTCTGCGGAAATACCACCCCAAGAAAATAAAAAGTAAGAGCTGGAAGAGACACCCACCATAGAAAAAAGAAAGGAGGAGAGGAAGGGAAGGAAGAAAGAGGTGAGGAGAGGAAGATGGAAGAGAGAAGGAGAGCGGGTAGGAAGGGGAAGAGGAAGAGAAGAGTAGGGGAGAAGGAAGGGAAGAAGGAAGGGAAAGGAGAAGGGGAAGAAAGAAAGGAGAGAAGGGAGGGAGGGAGAGAAAGGAAGAGAGGAGGAGAGGCAGAGGACGGAAGGAAGATAGAGGTGAGGAGAGGAAGATGGAAGGGAGAATGAGAGAGGGCAGAAAGGGGAAGAGGAAGAGAGGAGTAGGGGAGACGAAAGGGAAGAAGAAAGGGAAAGGAGAGAGGAAGAAAGAAAGGAGAAAAGGGAGGGAGAGAAAGGAAGAGAGGAGGAGAGGAGATGAGAGGCAGAGGAGGGAAGGAAGATAGAGGTGAGGAGAGGAAGATGGAAGGGAGAATGAGAGAGGGCAGAAAGGGGAAGAGGAAGAGAGAAGTAGGGGAGAAGGAAGGGAAAGGAGAGGAGGAAGGAAGAAGGTAGAGAAGGGGGGGAGGGAGAAAAGAAAGGGAAAAGAAGGTTTTGTCAAAACAGGCGAGGGATAGTAAACAAAGCAACCCAAATGGTATCTTATAACCCTGTAAATGATAAATGTATAAGAACGACAAATGTAAAAAAGAATAATAACCATGTAAATGAATACCTATAATTGTATGTAGAGAACAAAAAAAAACTTTTCTAAAAAGAAAAATGAGTAGAACATGTTGGCGTTCCATTGGATTCAGCCACTCTGGCTTGGAAGCCCTGTGTGTTCGTGTGTGTGTTTCATGCACAAAGATTGGATTGCTGCTACCGCAAAACCCGAACAAGACCCAGAAAAATGAGTCTGGACCTTCCTCAAACAAACTTTAAGAGTTCTAGCGCAGAGGCCCTGTCGATATTCTTAAGCCCTGGGGACGTCAAAAGAATTGGCCTCCGATCTCCTGGTGTCTCAGGGGTCTTCTCCAAGCCCCTTCAAGATGGTCTCCAGGCGCCGCCCCGTTCCGAACATTCCCCCTTCACGTGCTCCGCCACCTCCCCAATCGAAAAGAGTTCCCACACAACCGTTGCCAAAGATAATTGCCAGCGGAAAGGGGGACCTTTTCCTGGCTGGGTCTCTCTGCTTCCGAGTAGCTGTGCTTCCTTGGCTGCTCGCCCGTCCGCATGGAAGGGAGGGGGGCAGCAAAGCCCGAGTGTGTGTGGGTGAGTGTGTGTCAGAAAGATGGAGAGGAGGAAGGGAACATTGTTGTCCCCTTCTTCCTGAGCACGGCTTAATACGTTTCTCTCCCTCCCCCAGGAGAGCAAGAGAAAGTTGGGAGTAGGACGCCTGGTTGCACGAGGATCGAGGGAGTCGGGCAGGGGTGGGGAGGCCCGTCGGCCTTCCATGATCGCTTCTTGCAGATGTTGTTGGGAACCGAGATTGTGTTGCAGTTGACACCGGACTTGTGAGAAGCTGGACCAGGGGTGAAGTGCTTCTCCCACTGTCAATCAATATGAGGGGGGGAGATGATGATAGCCAATAGCAGAGGAACGTGCGGGAAGGAGGCAGGTGTACCGAGTCCAAACCTAATTCCTACAGTCTTTTTGTTTTCACACTGACGACAACCCACTGCACCGACAACTGTTCCCCCCTGGCCCTTGGTGTGGTTAGAAGTGTTGTCGTCTGGACCGTCTCTGTGGCTTTTCTCAGTTTTACTACATGTTTTATATTTGCCTTCCCCCCACCCCAAGCAAAGGAAAACCATTTCGCGTCTTAAGATTCGGTTTCCTAGTGAGGCAAGGTTTCCGTTCGCCTTTAAAAAAAGAAATCTCTTTTAAAATAGACAAAAGCCCTTTTCACAGAAGCCGAGATGAGAAAAGAGCTTGTTTTCATGTTGAGACTTTTTGGAGGAGCGGGCCGACCTGAAATTATTCTCTTGGAAGCACCTCTGAAAGGGAAGGAAGGGAAGGAATTGTTTCGAAAGAACAGATCTGCGAAGTTAAACAGCGTGGGAAATCATCAAAAACATTGTGCCTAAATATCCCTCTGTTGGGAGCTGACAGTCCACCCTCGGCCAAAACCCAGCCAAAATGTTGCAGCGAGGCAGAGAACAAAAACAAAAAAGAAAAAACACAACAACCCCAAAACAAAACAGAAGTTTCCTCCAGGTTCGGAATTTGGAGCTGCAGCTGTGATTTTATTTTTTTTCCCCCAGCGAAGCAGATGAATTTTTTTTGCTTCGTCGTGCAGACTTTTTGCAGAAGAAAACATATTTTCTGCAGAGGAAATGAGATTAGAACGTCTGTGAGAAAGGGGCGCGTTTCAAAGCCGCTCGGTAAATATAGCAACTCAAAGCTTGCGCAACGCAACCCACTGCTCCTACACCGCGGTTCGTCGTGTCCTTTTCCGTCGCAGCTTGTCAATAAAGCTAAGATACCAGTTTAGATCGGCGTCATTTCCGAAGAACTTAAACACACACACACAGACATATACCAGTGGTGGGTTTCGGATCCCGTTCCAACCGGTACGGTTGGAATGGGCCCGGCGTCATCCACATGGACGCGTGCAGCGCGCACATGCATCTTAGCGCCTCTGCGAGCCTCCATGATGCTCCAGCTGCTCTGCAGAGCATAACGCAGGCGCTGTACACGCCATGCGCGGAAGTACGGAAGCCTTAAAAGACCGGTAAGGCGCTTGGGTAGGCGGGCGGGCTCTCCAGAACACTGTACCGGAACGGTATCCGGTGCTCCAGGCAGGCTCTGGTACGCCCATACTGGGGCGTACCACCTGCAACCCACCACTGACACTCACTCACCACCCCCACTGTAATATTGATAATTTCAGGCAGAACACATTCAGTCGTGCCATTGATAGATAGTGATTGATAGTGGAAGGCTTCCAGAAAACGCTGTTTGATCCTTGGTCCAGCCCAGGTTAGCGTTGGCACTCACCATGGTGTGTTGTGTTCCAGGTTTTAACAGGGCATGGCACGGACTGATAATGGTGTAAGAGAAGTTGTGTTCCGAGTTTTGAAGGGCTGTGTGTGTGTGTGTGTGTGCCTAATGGATTGTGGGAAAGCCTGGTGCGAGGCCAGCAAAGATCTTTGGCCCAACTTTAGCCGAACCTGATAGTCCCTTCACAAGTGAGGCCTACGTTGGCTTACCCATCGAATAGGCTGTGTTGGTTGGGTGAGGCTACACAATTGTCAGAAATCTGTGGGGTGAGACACAAGCTGTGTGTGTGTGAGAGAGAGAGAGAGAGAGAGGGAGGGAGGGAGGGAGAGATGGTAAAGTATTTTGGCAAATGGCACCACCAATGTTTTCCATGGCTCAGGGGCGACTTTTTCTGCCACTGTGTGGAAGCCACGTTGGAGAAAGGAAGGTTGATGGCAGATTTTCATGATTGCAGAGATGATCAAACGCTCGTCTCCTTTCCAAACGCCTTGGATCCATGCAAAAACGCTTCACGGAAATTCAGTTCACTGCCCGGTTTGAGCAATGTATATTAGATTAGATTTACAGGGGTTGGACTAGAAGACCTCCAAGGTCCCCTCCAATTCTGTTATCCTGTCATGTTCCACGAGAGAGACGTCACCATGACTGGGTACGTTTCCTGTTCCCCTTATCCCAAAACCAGTGAATGGTGGAACCCAGTGGTGGGAGATCCTACTGGTTGAACAACCAGTTCGGTGATCGCGCGCAGCTTGGAGAAAACTTACCGTCCGCATTACTGCTGCGGAGGGAAACAGCTGAGGCGCACCAACCCGCTCTGCCGCACAACTCAGCTGAGAAGATATAGGTCAGTAGGGCGCGCAGCTGATCGTCGGAGCTACCGGTTTGCCCAAACCGATCCGGACAGGCTGCGTCTCACCGCTGTGGAAGCTATATACGGCACATAAAATGGTGGGACTTGCAGATTATGGGAGAAGAGAGCTGAACATTTCTCTCTTTTCAGAACCGGAGGACATTTATTTCTGTTTGGGTAAAATAAGGGACTGCAGTCCGCGCACACACCAGTAATTCTTTTCCCAACCAAACGCATCTCGCGTCTTCCCAATAGCTTCGCCACGTCGGTGGGTTGTTCCTGGGGGAAACGTGGTTCAGCCACACAAGTTGCGGACTTCCAGCTTGGGTCAAAAAAAAGAGCAAAACCAGCCCACCCCACCTCTGCCCAAAACCTTTGGGTGGGAAAGCGCTGTGGCTTTTGCAATGTGCTTGTGTGTGTTTTCCTTCACTCCAACCTCTCGGTTGCTACGGAAAAGTTGAACCAATAAAAGTCTCGTGTGTTGGTGGCCGTTGCACCTGCTCGGTTTGTCAGATGCTTTCAAAGGCACAAGTGTGGGCAGCTTCCCTCTCTATTCCCCTCCTTCTCTCTGCGGTGTCTGTCTCTCTCTCTCTCTCTCTCTCTCTCCCGCATCCTCTTTGCCAGCTTCCCAGATTTCGCACTGGGAAGTCCATCTTCTCAGCCAGACGCAGAAAGTGTGATTTGTTTTTGCATGTTTGCAAAGTAATTAACTCGGTGCTTTCATGGATTGGGAAATGCTTGAGAGGTTCGGGTGCGTTTCAGGCAGCCCTGGAGTCACTCCGGGTGGAAAAATAACGGAGGTTTGTTTACCTGCCCGGCCCTTCACATTCTTGGCAAGTGGGAAAAAGGTGTTTTCAGAAAATGTGGCAAGGGGTAACAGAGGCAAGGGGTAGGTGGTATGTCGTCCCCCCCCCCCACGTAGCCTCCTTGCCCCAAGTAAAGGAAAATGCACAAAAATTGCTTTGAAATTACTGTATTTTTCAGAGTATAAGATGTACTGGTGTATAAGACGCACCAAGTTATTGAAGAGGCAATTTTTTTTAAAAAAGGTTTTGCACTCTGCAGACCTCCCCAAAAATGGCCCATTTTTTTGTCCAAAAAAAAAGGCATGCATAGCCTTTAGGAGGCTTATAGAGTGCTCCTGAAGGCTGGGGGAGGGGGGGGGCAGAAACGATCAGAAAACGGTCCATTTCTCTCTCGTTTCTGCCCTCCCCAGCCCCCAGCAGCACTCTGGAAGCCTCCTAAAGCCTTTGCACGGCCATTTTTGCAAAGGAGGTGGTTTCGGGATGCCAAAAATGCTGTATTCAATGTATAAGACGCACCCAGATTTTCACCCTCTTTTTTGAGGGAAAAGGGCGCGTCTTATACTCCGTAAAATATGGTAAACAGCTGGACAGTCCTTTAACCCAGTGTTTCTCAACCTTGGCCACTTGAAGATGTCCGGACTTCAACTCCCAGAATTCCCCAGCCAGCATTCGCTGGCTGGGGAATTCTGGGAGTTGAAGTCCGGACATCTTCAAGTGGCCAAGGTTGAGAAACACTGCTTTAACCAATACTCATGTTTACCTGCACGCGGGAAAACCGACCTCACTGCCATTTTTAAGGAGCATGAACTGAGTTCAGAGGGGAACAAGTGAGTGAGATTTCCTACAGAAAATAAGAGAACAGACTACGCAGCCCAGGGAGACAAAATTGCAAAGGGGAGGATGGAGTTGGAAAAGGGAACGCCCAGCCTACGAACACCAGGGATTGTAGTCCTCCCAGAGAGAGTGGGGGATGGTTTTGGTAGCGAAAGAGCTTTCAGCGGGTGGGTGTTGGTTGGCAAGAGGCCATCTGGCAACCGGAGTCCCCCGAGCATGGAAAGGTCTCCTAGGCCTTGACATTTTTGCTGATGTATTTCGAGCTCCTGCCAACTGTGCTATCACCTTGCCTGCTGATCTTATGATTAGGCCTCGGCCTGAAGATGAGGGTGGGGGGAGAGATGGCCCTCCAAAGCAGGGGAGGGGGAGAAGCCTCTCTTGGCCTTCGACCACACTCGGCTTCGCCACGGTCACGCAGGACCCGCCAGGCGCGTCCGACCCGAAGCTCCGTCAACGAAGGGGTGGTGGTGTTTGCTACGAGCCCCGTTGAGAGCCGCGTGCTCAGGAACAAGCGCTGTGTTGCTCGGGAACATCTGTTTGGAACTCAGAACGGGAATAAGATGCAGAGAAAGTCTGCTTTGGAAGTTTGGTTCATGCCCCTCCATATCTCTCTTGCAACCCTTTGGGGGGGGGGTAGGTTCCAAGAAGGCTTCACCGGCAGCCGGGTGGCATCCTTTGGACCCAACAAGTGGTTTGAAACCTTCGACAAACCAGCACGAAACATCTGTGGGATGGGAGGCGACCACGCCCTTCTGGGAAGGGCATGATGGGGACTGGCAAGAGCCTAGGTGGCACAGTGGTTAAATGCAGCACTGCAGGCTACTGCTAGATCAGCAGGTCAGCGGTTCAAATCTCACCGGCTCAGGGTTGACTCAGCCTTCCATCCTTCCGAGGTGGGTAAAATGAGGACCCAGATTGTTGGGGGCAATATGCTGACTCTCTGTAAACCGCTTAGAGAGGCCTGAAAGGCCTATGAAGCGGTATATAAGTCTACTGCTATTGCTATTGACTGCAGTGTGCTGGGATAGCAGCACCATTGGTCTTGTCATTTTTCGGAAACGCACCTTGCCTGTTTTGTTGCGTGTGTCCAATTGTCCGGCCTCTCTGATGGGGAGGGGGCAATGGGACTTCACCCAAGGGGGTCTCAGACATCCTTTCTGATTGGCTGGCTATTTACCTAAAGAAGTGACTGGGGGGCGGTTGATTGGCAGCCTGACTTTTCCACAATTTTTAACTTTGGATGTCACAAAGTCGAAAGGAACAACCACGAGAAAGTTCGTGGTTACCTGCCAAAGCCTGATTGGTTGGCATTCGGTGTGTGTGTGTGTCTCTGTGTGTGTGTGCAATTAATTGGTTTTGTCTCTTCTTTAAAAGTCATCTTCCTCTTCTTGACTGCTACATTAACCTTTTCTAAAAATCATTTTTGTTGCCCTGCCGGAGTCGCCTTACAGATAAGAGACGGGGGGGCGGTGGGGAAGTTTAATAAATAAATAATAATAAAACCCATCCATCCCAGAAAAGAGGCTCTTTTGCCAAGGCTGTGAGATCTGCCATCTACCTCCCCCCCCAAAAAAAACTACCCCTCCCCCTCCCTCCCATCTGCAAAAGAAATCTCTTTCCTGCGGAGCAAAAATGGACCGGGGGGGGGGGGAAAGAGGGGGGGAGTGTCAGACTCCCCCCTCCCCCAAAGGGGATGGTAGGAAAGAACAGGCCCCTGTTCTGAGCTCCGCCACCTGCTTCTCCGTCCCCCCCTCCTCCTCGCCCTCCCCCTCCCCTTCAGCCATCCCCACAGGCCGGCTGGGCTGGGACCAGCAGCATTTGCCAAATAGCATTCGGATGCTGTCACCGTTTCCTTTTTCCTATGCAGCCGCAGGAGGAGGAGCAGCAGCAGAAAAAGATCCCCCGTCGGCCCTGGTGTGCAAAGACTCCGGGGCAAATGCAAACCATCTTGGTTGGTTTAAATCAAAGCAAGGGGGGTCTGGAACCTAGACCGGACCTCTTGCGAGTGCACAGGGCAAGTTTGGGAGACGGAGGTGCAGGAGGGAGGGGGGGGGGAAGGAAGTTTGAGCTTCCTTGGCCTGGTAGATTCTCAAAGAACCCAGTTGCTTCTTTGGCCATCCGATCTGGTTCCGAATCCCGAAAAGCCATCAGCTGGTCTTCCTAATAGGAAAGGTGGAGAGGGACAAAAATGAGAGGGTTTCAGGTAGGTGGGATCCCTCGAGGATCCTGCCTCGTTGGAGCAGATGGGGATTTCCTTCCTGCCCCAAGAGACCCCACGTCAAGTGGGGAGGGGAGGGGAGGAAGAAACCCTCAGAGTGGCCCTGGAAAAGTCCGGAGGTGGTGATGGGCCAGAGGGATTTCTTCCCCTTCCCTCCCCACCCCCCATTCTGGCCCAGTGATATATAGGCCGAGCGATCGGAGCGACTGGTGGAAGAGGCATAGCAGGATCTCGGCAAGCGGCCAGCAGATTCTGCTGCAGCTGCGGCATTGTGAAGTCATCGCCTTAACAACCGCTGCAAACAGAATAACAAAGTCTGGGTTCTTTGCATCACGATTCCCCCTGCTCCGATTCCAGAACCAGCCGGCCCCGTCTTTAAGGTTCACCTTTCCTTTTCCAATTAGCCAGGCACGCAGTTTGCAAAATTCTTTGGCTGGGTCGTTTTTTCCCCCCTCTCCTTAAATCTCATCCTTTAAGGAAAAGCATCTTCTGGAAAACCTCATAATGATAGTTTTATTAATGTATCTTCGAGAAGTATTTGGTTTTGGGAAAAGTCAGGTTAGCTGCACGGAAGGGCCTCTCCGGTACGAGTTTCTGCCGAAATATAATTAAATAGATCTCCTCTCGGATTGGACCCGTTGCCAGGGGATTTGACAGTGAGCTGAACTGGTTTGCTGCTGTTTTTTCTACAATATATATGGAGCTCAGATTTAGGGATCGTTGGAAACACATCCTTTCAAACGATTGGTGTTTACAGTCTTAGGTGGGCTCGAACTGACATGGGTTCCTACCGTTTTGGACCGTTTCAGCTGAACCGGTAGTAATAAGTTTGGCGGCCTGGGCTGCTGGAATCGGCAGCAACCCAGGCCTGCTACACCTCTGAACTGGTTCTCCGGTTCATCTTGTTTTTCGGTTCTGCGCATGCGGAGAAAAATTTGAATCGCACTGTGCATGCGTGAGGGGCCCCCACATGAGCGAACCGACAGTAACTGCCTGCCGGAACCCACCCCTGGACTCGATGTGTTTTGAGACCTCTCTCGTGCTCAAAAGTGGACTTTCTTTGTACATGCCAGGTACAGAAGAAGCAAAATATCTGTATTTGCAGCCGTCGATACAAGTTCAGGCTTTTTAACTTCCTGCTGAATTTTTAGTTAAACTTCTTTGTTTGGAGACCCTGCAGGGAGTGATGAAGGATGCCATGTTAGGATGCTCGCATTTGGAGTTTTAACCTCGGACCCAATTTTCTCTTCTTCGCTCCCCATTTTCTAGTGAAGGAGGAAAAGGGGGTTTCTTTATTAATTGGGGGTGGGGGGAAGCAGCTTTCGTGAACCGGTGGAAGAGGCTACAAACTGGATCCGATTGGTCGTAATATCGGCCCTCCTTTGACAGATGTTTGTTCTTTTTTTTAATGCAGTGGAAAATAACCAATTTTTTTTTTAAAATAAGTCCTTTTTTTCCTCCCCTTTCAGGTCCCATCTGATCCGCTTGTCCCCAAGAAACTCAAAACAGACGATGCCCTGCAGTCTCCCTTACTTGGGGATAAGGAGAAGCAGTCCAGCTGGCTACGATCCTTGTCCAATTCATCCAGTAAGGTGAGTTTTGGGGGAAAGATGTCAGGTTTTGAAGGCTGAAAGGGGCAGCACCCCCAAAATGGCCCTTGGTTGGATTTGAGTCTGGATAGCTTTGCATTGGCTTCATTTATTGGAGTGTGATGTTGGGCCAGTAGGCTCTGCACACCCTTGCTTCTGTGCGGTACGCAACACTCACAAACCTTGATACCATTTACTCAGAGCAGGGATTGGCAACCTTAAACACTCAAAGAGCCATAAAAATCCTAACTGGAAGCTGATCAGAAGTCCGTTCCTCCCCCCCCCCCAATAGAGTCTCCTTCTAGCGCAGCATCCTTTTTCCTCTATCTGTCCTAACCGAAAGCCCTATCAATTGTGGAGCCAACCACCGACAGGGAGCCACAGCAGAGGGATGAAAGTGCCACTTGCAGCTCCGGAGCCGCAGGTTGCTCATCCCTGTCCTAGGGATAAGCCTTCTGCTTTCAGCCTTTCAGAGATTCTGAAGCCTGGATCTACAAAACTCGATCCCTTTCCAGTCTCCATCCAGTCAGTCGTTTGCTATATCTTTGTTTTATCCATTTGTCTCTTATGGGGTTTTTTTCCTCATCTCTTTTTTTAACAAAATCAGAATATTGGGTGTCTTCATCCGCGGCAGCGTCTTTCTGCATTCCGGCCCTGGTCCCCCGCCGTTTCAGCCAGCGAGAAGGACGTCGCCAACCACATCCCGACATTAATTAGAGACAGGTAAGAAGGAGAGTTTTCCCCCAGAGCCGAAATTTGAAGGCCGTTATATTTAATAGGTGGCCAGGTGCGTTACCTGAATGCAAGGGCTCTGAAAAGTATCCCACAGGGAGCATCAACGCCACAAGATCTTCATATCTGGGCACAATTAAGATGCTACAGACAGGATTGGGGGTATAAAATTAAGACTTTTGGAGCGTAGGGTAATATCACTCGGTTGAGCTAGAGAGGTTGATGGGTCAGATGAATAAATTGTGTCTATGGTCACAGCCAGTGGTTAAGACGCTGAGCTTGTCGAGCAGAAAGGTCAGCAGATTGGCGGTTCGAATCCCCAGCGCCACCTAACAGAGTGAGCTCCTGTTACTTGCCCCAGCTTCTAAGAAGGCTGAGGGATGTGGTGGCTCACTGGCTAAGATGTTGAGCTTGTCGACCAGAAAGGCCAGCTGTTTTGCAGTTCGAATCCCTAGTGCTGCGTAACAGAGTGAACTCCCATGACGTGTCCCAGCTTCTGCCAACCTAGCAGTTTGAAAGCGCGTAAAAAAATGCAAGTAGAAAAATAGGAACCACTTATGTTCAAACATTGTGATGCCCACATAGTTGTGTGATTGCTGGCAGCGGATTCAAAAATTACAACGGTTGCTGCGTTGTGGGGGGTGGGTCATGTGATTCCCTTTTGCGACCTCCTGACTAGCAAAGTCAAATGGGGAAGCCAGGTTCACATTCTTAATTTAATAACTGCAGTGAAAGGGGCAAAATTCACCTTACAACCATCTTGTTTAGCATCAGAGATTTTGGGCTCAATCGTGGTCGTAAGTCAAGAACTACCTATATATTTCCTAACTTTTTTTAAAAAAAAGGATAACTATGTTACTTTGTCTCTTTAAAATTTGGGGGCAGCAAAATAAAGACTTAGTTTGCCCGGTGAAGAAGGGAACTTTTAAAAACTGGCAATTAAACCTTTTGATGATTCATTGCGTTAATGAGAAACCTTCCCAAGGAGCGATTTCCTCTAATGAGTCACCCCAAAATAGCTTTGTGGGGGCTTGCGAGGTAACCCAGCCTTCTTTTCTTGCACAGTTGCTATTCGTATAAAAGTTTTGAGAACTCCGTCGCACCCAACGTGGCGCTGGCCCCCCCTCCTCAGCCAAAGATCGTGAGCAACCCACTGTGCCCCCCGGCTGCCTTGCGGAACGCCGAGCCCCTCAGCAGCCCTCCCCAGCTCCGGAAAAGGAAACACGTCGCCGAACACACAGTTGTGCCCGAACCACCGCCCCCCGCCGCAGCCGTGCCCACCGTCGTCCCTCCCGTCCCTGCCGCGGAAGAAGAGAAGGAATCTGAAGCCGAGATAGAAGTGGAAACCCGAGAAGAGTGTGAGTGGGGCTTTTTCAAAGGGGAGGAAAATCCTTGGCCTCTTTGGCTGAGGAAAAAAAAATGGATTTGGTGGTCCACTAATTGTCAAGCACCAGGGAAAATCAGGAGATCGAGGCAGTTCAAATGAGTATTAAAAATTATTGTAAGAACCAGAACTACTAACAGTCAAGGGGAAGTAGCGGGAGATAAGAATGAGAAGGAATTCAAGAAGGGCTAGGCTTAGATCTCTTGTGGGAGCGCAGGGACTCACGACTGATGACGCATTTGACTCCTCCCTCCCTCGGGCTTATTGTCTCCTACAATAATTTCACGCTACAAGCCATCCTTCCAATCGGTTGAACTTTTGAAAAAGCAAACTGCCTTTGGAAGGCGGTCCCTGGGCTTCAGGCCCGTCTGGAGGTGGTGGCCAGAGAGAGAACGGGACTTCCCTTGAGTGCTGTTCAGCGCCACTATTCTGCAAGGTTGAACGAATGCTGGTCTCAGCTTCACACAGTCGAAATATGTCCTGTTTCAGAGACAGAAGTGCATGACACGCTTCCAGCCAACGTGTTGTGTTTCTTCGCACTCGCACTCCCTACCTTTATGGTTATAGGGCCAGGATGGCAAACCTATTGCATGCATGCCACAGGTGGCACGCTCTCTGCCGGCACGCGAACCGGCACCCCAGCTGAGCTCCACTGTACATGGGCACGCCTCCTGCTGACCAGCTGATTGAGAATGTAACTATAAACAGTACACCCCATAGGAAGGGCCTCGCAGGAGCAGATAGAGGTAAATCCTAGAGGGGCAGGAAATGCATCACTGAACAACGGAGATGAATGCTAGAGAGGAATAAAGCTGCATACAAGGCCGATATAACACCTGTAACAGCGTACACATGCACAGGGGGGCTTCAAGGGAGGCCTGCTAGACCCAGAACGGAGCGCGGGGGGCTATGCGGGCATGCATGAGGAGAGTGCATAGGTGGTCGTGTACGCATGTGCAGAAGGGCTGGGGGTTCACGGACTCATTGTATTATGGGTGTGGGCACGGTGCACATGTGCTTTCGGCATGCGAGGACAAAAAGGTTAGCCATCACTGTTATAGGGCATGACGGTGAAACAGGGTTTGACTTATGCTCCCCACAAGCCCCACACATTGCCTGAGGATGAGGCTCATTGCCGCGGCTTCTTTCCTTCCCTCTCTCTGCAGTCACTTCCTCCCTGTCCTCGCTCTCCTCGCCGTCCTTCACCTCTTCGGGTTCAGCCAAGGATATGAATTCCCCCAGCCTGCAAGTCCAGCCCGCCGCCGGCAACGCCGTCTTTGAAGTGTCAAGTCACGCCGAGCCTCAGAACGGGCCCAACGGGCTGGAAGCTGAGCTGGAGCATCTGAGGCAGGCCTTGGATGGCGGCCTGGACACCAAAGAAGCCAAAGAGAAATTCCTCCACGAGGTGGTGAAGATGAGGGTGAAGCAGGAGGAGAAGCTCAACGCCGCCTTGCAGGCCAAGCGCAGTCTCCACCAGGTAATTGGGGGGGGGGCACCCGGAGCCCATGGCATGGAAGGGACCCCAGTAGCACTAGATTCAAGTCTCGGGGAGGGGGGGGGACTCCCATTTCACTCTCCGCTGCTTCAAATGGTCCCGCTGGATCCTTGAAGCTCAGATTGGATGGGGTTGTGTTACAGTTCCTTGACATACAACAGTTCATTTAGTGACTGTTTGAACTTACGGCGGCACTGAAAAAAATGTGACATGACCTTGGCAGCGTCTCCATGGTCACATGATTTACCATATTTTTCAGAGTATAAGATGCACCGGAGTATAAGATGCACCAAGATTTTGAAGAAGCAAATTTTAAAAAAAAGGCTTTTGCACTCTGCAGACCTCCCAGAAACAGCCCATTTTTTGCAAAAATGGGCCCGTATTTTTGTCAAAAAAAAGGGCACGCATAGCCTTTAGGAGGCTTATATAGTGCTCCTGGGGGTGGGGGTGGGGGTAAACGGTCTGTTTTCTGCTCATTTCTGCCCTCCCCTGCCTCCAGGAGCACTCTGGAAGCCTCCTAAAGGCTATGCACAGCCATTTTGGTGAAGGGGGCAGGGTTTTGGGAGCCTAAAAATGCTGTATTCAGTGTATGATGCACCCAGATTTTCAGCCTCTTATTTGAGGGAAAAAGATGCTCCGAAAAATACGGTACATTTGGATGCTTATACTCCAAAAAATATGGTCCATTTGGATGCTTGACAGCCGCTTCATATTTATGACGGTTGCAGTGTCCTGGAGGAAGTCAGATTCGTAGGTGAGCCAAAGGGGCGTTTCCCCCCCCCCCCCCAATACTCTTCCTCTTCCTCCCCCGGGCCCTTCCGCTGTTAATACACCTTGTTGTCCCAGGAGCTGGAGTTCCTCCGCGTGGCCAAGAAAGAGAAGTTGAGGGAGGCAACGGAAGCCAAGCGCAACCTGAGGAAGGAGATCGAACGCCTCCGGGCGGAGAACGAGAAGAAGATGAAAGAGGCCAACGAGTCTCGGATACGGCTCAAGCGGGAACTGGAGCAGGCCCGACAGGTCCGGGTATGCGACAAGGGCTGTGAGGCCGGCCGTCTACGAGCCAAATACTCAGCCCAGGTGAGTGTGGAAGCGATGGTACTTACGAAGCTCAAGAGAGACGTTTGCTCTCTCTCTCCCAAAAATTAAAAGATCAAGGACGCCTCCGGGGTTAGCGGCCCTGCTTTCCGGACCTTTCACTGTAACTCTTCGCGGGAAGGCTCGGTGGAAACACTCCGAGTGGCTGAGCATCTCGCGCTCAAATTTGTCCTTCGCCTCACAAGTCTGAGCCGCACTTTTCAACTTTGGGTTCGGATTCCTGTTCTTGGGTTTGAGTCGGACTGTGAATCAACTTTTTGGGAGAGCCTTGTCACCGCCGGGATGTCTTTCCCAGCCTCCCCTGATTAACAGAAAAGGCTACTGGTTGAGAGGCCTCTGTAGTGGTCTGCGGGAATGGCCTTGGGAGACGGAGCCAAGAGAATGGATAGATAAGAGACAGCAGAGTCCACAGATATATAATGGGTGGAGGCTCAGAAGGGACCCTTATCTAGATTTTGGGGGCTGTAAAAGGGAATCGTTCCAGATTCTGTTCACTTTGTAGCTTGATAATGAAGTAGAATCAGCGTAGCTGGTCGTGTTTCCTGTCTGGTCTACCTGCCAGCTTCAGGAGAGCCGAGGCAGAAAGAGATGCAAACATGGGGCTTCTGAGCCTGGCATCTCCGCCGCGAAGCATTAAGACGAGAACTGGGTGCGCCAGGTGGTCGCCTCCCACTTTCACAGCTGGGATGTGGCAGGCAGGAGCCCCGAATTGCACTGTCTGGCTTTTTCCTGCAGAGGCTCAGCTGCCTCTTCAGGGCTTTTGCAGGTGGCTCTGTCTCTTTTCAATTTTCATGTGGTTGCAGGGGAGGGAGGAGGGGCTCGGCATGACACAGACACACACACACACGCACACACACACGCACACAGACAAGAGACACAGAGAGAGGGACAGACAGACACAGAAAGGGAGACACACACAGAGAGAGACAGAGAGTGGGGAAACAGAGAGACAGAGAGAGACACAGAAAGAGAGAAAGAAAAGGAAAGAAACAGAGACAGAAAGACAGAGAAACACAGAGAGAGAGACAGAGAAAGAGAGAGAGAGAAGGAAAGAAACAGACACAGAGAGAGGGAAAGTAACAGAGAGAGACAGAGAGAGAGAGAGAAGGAAAGAATCAGAGACAGAGAGAAACACAGAGACCGAGAGAAAGAGAGAGAAAGACAGAGAGAAAGAGAAAGAGAAGGAAAGAAACAGAGAGACATAAAGACAGAGAGAGACAGAGAGAGGGTGAAAGAAACACAGAGACAGAGAAAGAGAGAAAGAGAAGGAAAGAAACAGACAGAGAGGGAAAGTAACAGAGAGAGACAAAGAGAGAGAGAGAAGGAAAGAATCAGAGACAGAGAGAGAGACACAGAGACTGAGAGAAAGAGAGAGAAAGACAGAGAGAAAGAGAAAGAGAAGGAAAGAAACAGAGACAGAAAGACAGAGACACACATAGAGACAGAGAGGGTGAAAGAAACACAGAGGCACAGAGAGAGACAGACAGGAAAGAAACAGACACACACAGAGAGGGAAAGTAACACAGAGAGAGAGAGAGAGACAAAGAGAAAGAGAGAGACAAAGAGAAAGAGAGAAGGAAAGAATCAGAGACAGAGAGAGACAGAGACCGAGAAAAAGAGAGAGAAAGACAGAGAGAAAGGGGGGTGGGAAGAAACACAGAGAGACAGAGAGAGCACGCAACCAAGAAGGACAAGAGTCCAAAAAGCTAGGAGAGAGAGGGAGGCACCCACCCACCTGCATTCCCCCTCCCCCTGCCCCACATCACTCTCAGCAGTTCTGGGGAGACCCCTCTAACCCTTCTGCTCTGCTCCTCTCGTCCCCACCAGATCGAAGACCTGCAGGTGAAGCTCCAGCACGCGGAGGCGGACCGAGAACAGCTGCGGGCCGACCTCTTGCACGAGCGCGAGGCGCGCGAGAACTTGGAAAAAGCCGTCAAGGAACTGCAAGAGCAGCTCTGGTCAAAGCATAACGACCTGCCCAACAGTGCGCACACCCCGAAAGACCCCGAGAACTGAGACCCCACCCCATCCCACCCCACCTACACACCCCCGGCTCAAGACCGGCGGAATCCTGCCTGTGGCCCGAGGGCCGATCCGTGCATAGTAAGCAAGACTGCGTGGAAGAGGCGTTCCCCATCCCTACCCCTGCATGTGGCTAAAGACCATGGATCCATGGTTCTTAAATCGGAGGGCAAATGTTGTTAACTAATAATGGAAAGCACTGAAATTCTGCCTCTTTTTTTTTTTTAAGAAAAAAACAAAACAAATCCGTATAGCACAACATTTTCCTGTGCCTATAACGTGACAAAGTGTTTATAAATCTACTCTTTTGAGTCTGCAGCAAAAAAGAAAAAAATAAGGAAAAAAATTTAAAATGTATTTTTCTTTTCTACTTGGGGGGGAAGGAAAAAAAAAACCCTATCTGGTCAGCAGCATTTGTGGAAATAAGGGACAAGCTTCTTCTAGGGCTGCTACAATTGTGTGTGTGTAACCCCGATAAGCCCTTTTCTTATAAGCTATTTCAAAATGCAAATCGTTGAAAGCCGAGATGACATATTCAAATCATTGACAAGATTTTCTTTTTAAAATACAAAAAAATAAAATATATTGTATATGAATGCTGGGGCCAGGGGGTGGGATACTTTTGATGCCTAGCGTGTAAATTGGTACAGGTGTTAGAAAGTGTTTCAGGAAAGAAAATAGCCATGAATGCTCTCGAACCAAGGGATATTTTTTAAGGAGAAATTCCCAAGTTTCGGGATTCCCCCCCCCTCCTTTTCTCCAGGTTTCAGACTCTTTTTTCCCCCCTACGTTGGATCATTAAAAAAAAAAAGCTAGTAGAGGGATAGAGATCTGTCCTAAATCCAGCCTTACGAAATTCAGTGTTTTGTTCCTTGCAAAGACTCGCTTTGACTCCAAAGCACTTCCGACTTTAAGCAAACCATCACCCATCATGTCCCCCCCCCCAAAAAAAGAACGAGGGGAAAAAGAAGAAAGTTGGAACCTGTAAAAGGAACAGCTGGATCGATTTCCCCCCTTCCCCGTCGCTTGTCAGCAAGACGCGGGAACGAGTGAATGGCGCGCCCGTGCCCGTGGGTTATTTTTTGGGGGCGTGGGGGGAAGAGAAAAAGAAACCCGCCTTCCGTTTTGCTCAGCGAATCCATTCCACTTTTTTTGATCCACGACGCCTCCGAAATTTTGCAGTGTTTGACGGACTCCTTCTCCGGGATCTGCCGCAACAGCCCCGGAGAGCCTTTGAACGAAACGAGACTTTCGCCTTTGTATTAAAAGAGACAAAAAGACTTTTGCTGCTGTGAATAAGCCGACTTTTGTTTATTTTTATTTTTTTTTGTTGGTCATGGGGTGGTTTCGTTTCTTTGTTTGTTTTTCTCATCTGACAAATGCTTTAATCTTGGGATTGGAAGGTGCCGGCAGTTTCCCGCGTCCTAGCAGAGTGCAGCCTGAATTACGCTCGGGCGGGAGTCTTGAGCAGAGTCCCCATCTTAAGACGCACGTATGCACACCCACACAAAGACACACACAAAGACACCCACACACACATTTTTGGTGGAGAGAAATCGGAAGTCCCTCCGTCCCGTTTGCTCCCGTGGCTCCTTTTCTCCCAACTTGTAAAAGCCAGCGTGGTTCGGCTGGGGGATTCTGGGAGTCGAAGTCCACATGTCTTTAAAAGTTAGTCAGGTTGGGGAAGGACCGGCTGCAAGTGTGCAATGCCTCATCAGCCACTAGGGGTGCAAGGAATACGGGTAACTTGCCCCCCCCTCCCGGGGGATCGGACACCGCCTTGGTGGCCATATTACAGAATTCTCACGGGTTAGAAAACACCTTGGTGAGTTTTGGAGCCGCCAAGAGCCAAGTCACGATACTAAAAGGATTGGGGTGGTTGGATGGCGGCGAGGGAGATGTGAAGCCTGTCGGAAGCCAGTCACTGACCTTAGTTTGCTCATAAGCCAGAATCCGTTCCGTCCTACATCCCAGCTTGTTTTGATAGGCGGAATTCCGAGGAGCGACGGCTGTTTTGTAAGGACCATCCTGTACCAGGATGAAGGAGCTGCAGTCCCACAAAGCCTTAAAGCAGGAATAAGTCGTGCAAAAGCGAGCCACGTATTCTTGGCTTGTGAAGTTTGCTTCCCGCCCCTCCCCCCCATGCTGGCTTATTTTGGCCTGCTTTGATTGCAGAGATGGGCAGGACAGAGAAACGCACCAGGATGACGCCAGGAAAGCCAAGAAAACCTAAGTTTGCATTCCCCTTTTGCACGTTTGCCTAAAAGCCATATCTGCAGCTGAGAAGCTGAGAACAAAACAAGCCGGGTTTCAAACTGAAGTTTATTGGCCTAAACCAAACCTTGGCTTGTCCCCCACCCCCCTCCACACACACACACACTGCCTGAACATTTTTAATGATGCCAAAACCAAATTAAAGCAACCACATTCTGACTTAACCTAGTAAACTGTCCAAATTCTCCTTCACCATTTCACTCTTCTTCAAGCACAGAAGGGAAATGTGGTTTCTCCCCCCCCCCGCCCCCTCCTCTGGTATTCAGACTGCGGCATCCTGTCCTAAAATTAAAGTATTAATTTGCAGTACACTAAAGGAAAAAAAAATGTATTAATTTTTCTTTTTTTAAAAAAAGCTGTTATTATCCATTCTAATAGCCATTGTAAGCATGAATGTTGAAAAAAAGGAGGAAAAGTACATTTAGGGGAGTTGGGTGGGAGACTTAGCAAACCGTATAAATACAAAGGAAAATTATTATTAGAAATTAATTAAAAAAAAGGAATCGGTTACTTAGGCAAACAAAAAAAAACACGCGAAAAGCACGGAAAAAAAAAACCTGCTAAGTGAACTAACTCGCATGATGCAACTTTTGTCTATAAGTTTGAGGTCTCTGCCCCTCTTCCTTTTTGCAATGAATGGGTTCGGCTCTTAAAAGTGCAATGCAAAAAAAAAAAGAGAGAGAGAGAGAGAGAAAAAAGGAATATTGATTGTGTTTATGCAGTTATTTTTTTAATGTGAGTTTTTTTTTTTAAAGAAATTGCTTCTTTGTATGTTTTTTTTCCTGCAGTTATTAAAAAAGAAACATATGCATGAAATTAAAATTTTTACCATACATATATTAACTAACGGGCATTATTAGTGTCTTATGTAAAAAGTACATAAAGGTTTCTTCCCCTCCAGTCCCTCTGACCTCCCCCCCTCAAAAGACCCCCCCCCCTCAGCTGTCTTGAAGTTTCACTATTTTCACTCTGGTTAAACCGTTGACCTGCAAAATAATCTAAGGTGGAAGGATTCTCTCTCAACCCAAAAGTGAGGCTGGTTAGGTCAATGCAATCATTTCCCTTTTTTGGGGGGCAACCTTAAATACTCAAAAGAACCACAAAGGTCCTAACTGGAAGCTCCCCCATTCAATTCTGAAGCCGACCGGAAGTCCTTTTTCCTCTACCTGTCCTAACCGAAAGCCCTATCAATGGTAGAGCTGATCGGAAAACCTGCCTCTCACCATAGAGTCTCCTCCAGGCGTGCCCCGTTTCCCCCTCCCCATCAGAAGCTCCTCTCAACAGGGAGCCCCTCCAGGGATAAAAGAGGGATAAAAGAGCCACAAGCGGCTCCCGAGCCACAGGCGGCTCCCGAGCCACAGGCGGCTCCAGAGTCATGGGTTGCTGACCCCTGTCTTGGGGCGGGGGGCAGGAAATTTCCCATGGATTCCACCCGCCCGAGATTGAAAAAAGAAATTGATCCTCCTGGCAAAGCGGGTTCCAGCGCTGTTCCCGAGAGTGAGTGATGGGGGGGGGGGGGCACCATTGATAGTATATTTCATCCCCAGGTTCTCTTTTGCCACGCAGCTGTTTATAAAATATTTCCTACCTGGGGCGTGCAGCCTTTCATTGCGGGAAAGGAGATTAAAATTAAAAGCAAAATCCAGGTAACGGTCTCCCAACGCAATTGAGCTCGGAGGGAAAAACACAAAAAAAATTCTGCAATTTTAATCCTGCGAGGTCCATCTCGCTTTCTTGGTTAATTCGACTCCCCTCATTTTAGCCCAAAACTCCAGGAGGGGGAAAATATATATTACGGGTATCCGTCCCCCCCAATAGCCGTGTACTTCGGATGGGCCTTTACATTTTGCAGCATCGCCTCCCCCTCCCCTCCTGTGAAATTGACCTGTGTGGAAGGTGCTGCTTCCTAAATTGTGTATGTGTGTGTGTATTTTGTGTCCTTATGCATTGGGGGGGGGGGCTACCTGCCCCCTTGAGACAGCTTTAAAACCAGCATCTTCGCTCACGCTGAAAAGAGGGCTGTAAGAGAGACCACTTAGCCTTTCCTGGAGGAGATGTGGGAAAAGGAGTGTGATTTCTGCCTGTAGTTTGGGGGGGGACACAATCTACTTGGAAGCCCACCCACCCACAACCTCAGCCTGATATGCCGCCATCGGGATGGAGAAGAATTGGAGAGAAGCAGAGGGCCCCATGTCTCCCTTGTGTTGCTCCACCGTAGCCCTTTTAAGACAGGTGGACTTCAACCCCCCAGAACTCCCTAGCTGGGGAATTCTGGGAGTTGAAGTCCACCCATCTTAAAAGGGCTATGGTGGAGCAACACGGGTCTAAACCCTCCTGGTTTCCCTCTCTTAGTTACCTGGTTTAATTTGGGGAGGGGGGGCGTTATTGGTGTGCATTTCATTCCCCTTCCATTTCCATACAAAGCTATATTTGAAAGGGAAGGGGCTTTATTACATATATAATATACATAAATATAAATATCTAACGTGTCTAAATATTGTATATGCAGTTTAATTCAATTTTTAAAGAAATACCCAGCTACATTTTAATAAGGGGTGGGGATACACACACAAGCGCACACACACACACACACACACACATGTAGGTCTTGGCGTATTTGGGTCTTTTCCCTTGTAAGATTGAGAGTATTTTGGCGATGTTTCAACACGTCGCCAAGATACTCTCAATCTTACACAGGAAAAGACCCAAATACGCCAAGACTTTCTGCCCGGATGGCTCCTAGGGTGAGCCGAAAGACAGAAAAGGGAAGCAGTATGCTCCCCCCCCCCCATATTTGGGCATACCAGGGCTTGTGACACAATACATTATATATATATGAAATAAGATATTGACGTCTATGGAGCAGTCAAAAGCGATTAAAAAGAAAAAAACATCTGCTTTTTCAAACGGAACTTACCCAATGTAAAATAAAAGCACTGAGCCGAGGTGGCGCAGTGGTTAGGGTGCAGTACTGCAGGCCACTTCAGCTGACTGTTATCTGCAGTTCAGCGGTTCAAATCTCACCGGCTCAAGGTTGACTCAGCCTTCCATCCTTCTGAGGTGGGTGAAATGAGGACCCGGATTGTTGTTGGGGGCAATATGCTGACTCTGTAAACCGCTTAGAGAGGGCTGAAAGCCCTATGAAGCGGTATATAAGTCTAACTGCTATTGCTATTGCTATAAAAACCACTGTAAATACTTCTTTTTATAGCTGTATAATAAGTGTATATAGAGTTTCACTTTTTGAGGTTTTTTTTTTCCTTTTCTTCTTTTGTTTTCCAACTCACGCTTTGAAATGAAGAAAAGTTAAAATTTATTAGGGAATTAAAAAGCCCCACCGTCAAGAAATACCAATTTATTTTTGGAGTTTCAAAAGTCGGTTAAAAAAAAACCCTTTTGGTCCCATTATATGCATCTTATAAGTCCTGCTTCATTGTAATTTTATGGTTTAAAATAAAATAAATAAATAGAAATAAAATGGAGATTTCCTTCTCTAATTCAAGCAGTTCCTGTACGAGAGAGAAAGGCTATTTTTAAATAGAAGAAATGAAAGAATTCCAGTTTCAAACACAGGGACTCGACTGCAATTTTTGAATAGATTTTTTTAAAAAGTTGAACGCATTTTTTGCCTCGGCCCCACCACTGCTGCTAACAATTTGATGCCTTCCCTATTGTAGGCTTCTTTTTATCTAATTAAATGTGCTTGCCTGATTTGAGACAGACAGACAGACAGACAGACAGACAGAAAGAAAGAAAGAAAGAAAGAAAGAAAGAGAAATTGCTAACCCTTCGTCCTCTCTCTCCCTCCCTCCCCCCGCAACCTGAAATCAGAGAATATTGTAACATAAAGGACTTTTTAATCAAAGTATGTATAAAAAAATAGCTATGCTTATAAATACATCGGAGTGACGGAATGTACAGTGTATAGACTCATTTATCGCTAATAAAATTGTCCGGAAAAATTAAGTCCAAACCCAGTAAAAAGTATGTTATTTTTACTATTAAAAGAAAGTTTATATAATCTCACCCATTGAGTTATCCATGTGATTTAAAACAAACCCAATTTGGGGAGGCGTAAATTGGGAGCCAACTATAAATGGGTGTTGCTTCAACTTGGAAATCTCTCCAGGTAGTCCTTAACTTACAACCGTTTCCTTTTCGTGACAGTTACAACGGCAATATAATAAGGGGCGAAAAATAAACATACTTGTTCTGATTTAGGCTTCCCCATCAGCTCGAAGCTAAGTCCTCGTCCCGATAAATCTCTTTTATTTAATTGACAGTGAATTCCTCACCAGCAAAGTCCCAGCCCACAGTCTTTCAAGATAATTCACATTACCGATCTTTATCAGGCTTGGAGAGTGGCCAAGCCGATATCTTTCAGACACCGCAACACATGCAGGAATGAACGAATGGCCTCCTGCAAACTCCACTCCCCTTTCGCTCCTCTTTTATTTCCTCTGGGGGGGGGCATTCACCATCCACCTGTGGCCTTCCTCCCAAGTCAACCCTTGTTCTTTAGCAGTTTAGATGGTAAACTATTTGTGCTGACCGAGGCTTCCCGAGAGCCTGAAGCCAACTCCTGGTCCCGACAAAAAACCCTTTTATTGGTTTACTGTAAATTCTGCTCATTCACATCCAGCAAAGTCTTTCGAGGGAGGATTTATAGTCACAAACCTTATCTGGCTTGGAGAGCTGCCAGGCCGGTATCTGCAGAACTTGGCAAGGAGTCTCAGAGTGTCACAAACCAATTAAGCGAACGAATGGTCTGCAAACTCCACTCCCCTTTTGCTCCTCTTTTATTCCCCCTGGGAGGAGCCATTCATCGTCCATCTGTGATCTTACCCCCACGTTGACACCTGTTCTTCGGCTGTTCCCTTTGTCTGCTTCTCTGTGCATGCGCACACTGGGAACAGGCTCCAGCAGTTCGTCTGCCTCACTGATGTCTGACTCCGAAGGCAGCCGATAACTGTCAGATGGCCCTGGCCCCCTCTCTGCCTCCGACACAGAGCCCTCATCAGAGCCTTCCCCAGACTCCAGGACTGGCCCATCTTCCTCCCCAACCTCCTCACTGTCCGAATCTGCCGTTAGCTCCGCTGCAACAATACTTCTCGGCACTAGGTGAGATGCAAAATCTGAATTAAGAGCCAATTCTGGGGGATTGTTGCCGGGAGAATTGGAACACCAGCCTTTGGAGAAGTGGATATGGACGTCATGAAGGGTAGATTTTTTGTTAAATACATGGAATACGAACGCAGTGAACTTCTGGATTCTTTTGGTGGGAAGGACAAGAAAACACCGTCTCGTTTTCCTCGCCCAAAAATTAGATTCTCAGTGGAGATGACTTTAACAGAAGCTTTAAACACCACCCAGCCATGGGCATGTTCTAATCTGCAAATACATTTTTTTTTAATTGTGTAAATCGATTATTACAACATTCTAAGGTAGGAAGGAATTTCGTGGATGAACTTGATAGATTTCAAGAAACAAGTTCAATGAAGCGCAGGCCTCGCTCCAAATTGTTTAGGGATTTTACTCCTTACTCGGAAAATGGAAAGGGAAATAAATAAAAAAGGACAAGCATCTTGTTTTTTCCTCATTAAGCCTTTTTGCAAAAATGATTCTGCGGAGAAGGGGCACAAATGGAAAAACCCAGTAAAGTTTCACATAATCCGGCATCTCTTGTAAATCAACCTCTTGTAAATTTGACAAGGGGTTTAAGCAGGTTGATTACACCGCATTACAAAATTATCCCGCAGAGGTTTTCATCCGGCATACATGGATTTGCCCAACCCTTTTTGAAAAACCTGGTGGCGGAGAGTTCCGTAAATTCAATACCCTTCATTTAAATAAGGATTCAGTTCTGTCCACAGGGATGAAAACTACCAAGGAGTTTTGGAGCTGAGAAAGACAAACTGCAAATCTTCCTCACCTAGGTGGAATAATGGCAGGAGGTAGAATTGGGAATCGCTCCAAGGCCTGAGTACCGTGTTTCCCCCAAAATAGGATACTATTGCCTCCTGCAAACTCCACTCCCCTTTTGCTCCTCCATATCCTGCTACTAAGCCCAATCTGGCTTTTCAGGACATGGGCTAAAATAATCCCTCCCCAAAATTAGCCCCCCCCCAAAAAACACGGCAAAGAGCGCCCATCGCGCACCCCACCTGCCACCCCCCCAAATTGCGCCCAAGCGTGAGACGGGCGTCTTATCAGACACTGACAGCTCTGTTGCGTATCTCGACGGGTCTGTGCAGGGCAGTGGTGGATTATAGGCGGTACGCCCTGATACAGGCGTACCGGTGCCTGCCAGGAGCACCGAGTACCGTTCTGGTACGGTGCTCCCGAGGGCCCACCTGCCCTCCTGACCTGTATTTGAGCTCTTCGGGCTCCTGTACACGCACACAGAGCGTACGGCGCCTGCACGATGCTCCGCCGAGCAGCTGGAGTGTCGCAAAGGCATCGCGGAGCATCGCAGGAGGTAAGGATGCATTCGCGCTCATGTTCATGTGGTGTACCGGTTGCAACGGGATCCGGAATCCACCACTGGTGCAGGGTAACGCCTTACACGGTAAAGAAGAAACTTCCCGCGATTCCGAGAAGTTGTTAATTGCTCGCACTCGCGAGACCTTTTTCTTTACTATGCAAGGTGTTTCCCTGCGCAGACCGGCTGAGAGATGCGACGGAGCTGTCAGTATCCAGTAAGATGCGCGTCTTGTGGCCCGTCCCCTGTCCCACCTGTCACCCCCACCCCCAAATTGCACCCCAGCACGAGACACGCATCTTACCGGACACTGGCAGCTCCGTTGAGTCCCTTGCTGTTGTGTCCAGGAAAATACGTCATAAAAAAAAAATCTGTAAAAAAAGTTTGAACTCGCAAGAAGTTTTTTTTTAACAACCTGTTTCCCTGGACACAACAGTGAGGAGTGAGAGGAGCTGGAAAGGTAAGACGCGTGTCTCACTTCACGCCCGCCCCACCTGTCACCTTCTCGAAAATAATAAGCTTCCCCCTGAAGATAGGCTTAAGATACAGAAGGATCTTGACAAACTTGAACATTGGGCACTATCTAATAAAATGAAATTCAATAGTGAAAAGAATCAGGTTCTACATTTAGGCAAGAAAAACGAAATGCACAGGTACAGTATAGGTGGTACCTTGCTCAATAGTAATAACTGCGAGAGGGATCTTGGAGTCCTAGTGGACCACCATTTAAATAGGAGCCAGCCGTGTGCAGCAGCTGCCAAAAAAGCCAACACAGTTCTAGGCTGCATCAACAGAGAGATGGAATCAAGATCACATGAAGTGTTAATACCACTTTATAAGGCCTTGGGAAGGCCACACTTGGAATTCTGCACTCAGTTTTGGTTGCCACGATGTAGAAAAGATGTGGAGACTCTATAAAGAGGGCAGAGAAGAGCAACAAAGAGGATGAGGGGACTGGAGGCTAAAACATAGGAAGAACGGTTGCACGAACGGGGTGTGTCTAGTTCAGTGGTTCCCAAACTTGGCAACTTTAAGACTTGTGGACTTCAACTCCCAGAATTCTCCAGCCAGCCGCTGGCTGGAGAATTCTGGGAGTTGAAGTCCACAAGTCTTAAAGTTGCCAAGTTTGGGAACCACTGGTCTAGTTGAATGAAAAGAAGGACCAGGAGAGGCTGGATAGCAGTCTTCCAATATCTCAGGGGCTGCCCAGGCAGGGGGTTGGACTAGAAGACCTCCAAGGTCCCTTCCAACTCTGCTATTGTATTGTATTGTATTGTATTGTATTGTATTGTATTGTATTGTATTGTATTGTATTGCATTGCATTGCATTGCATTGCATTGCATTGCATTCAATAGATAATAAGGCCAAACATTTATATTATGGGGGTCAAAAGAAAATAAGAACCATAGGTCCTAGGTTATCCCCTAGTTTAAGGGCAAAAAGGTTGGCTGGTTTAATAGAGATGGTTGTTCTTCCTCTATGACTGGAAAATAACGTATCTGAAGGGCAGAAGACCCTGAAGCGTCACGAGAGGTCCTTCGATTCCTCCCATGGGCTCTTTTCCGCAGCTGTCCTCCCCAACCTTGAAGCTGCGGCCAGTGAATTCGTCCCCGGCCTACATCTCTCTCTCTCTCTCTAACCTCCAACGTCACTTTTAAAAGGCATGCGAGATTCAGATCAGATAGCTTCCTTGGACCAGGCTTGACAGTAAAAAAAAAAAAGGAGATTTGTTACAGGGAAAAGCAGAAAGGGGAAAAAAAATAATGTGATATTTTGAGTTCTCTGAAAGTCGGTTAGGAAGTTACGGCTTAAAACAAACAAAGAAGAAAAATGGCAGGAGAGCTCACAATCCCGATTTGATCGCATCTGCTCCAGAAGGAAGAATTGCTGGGATGATTTAAGGACGGTGGTTTTATTGGGTTTGTCGTTCCGATAAATCCAACCAGAGGGCTGGAAAAAGCCCATTTGGAAGCTGCCTCTCTGTGTGTTTTGGTTCACACCTAGGCAAAAAAAAAAAGAGTTGGCATAAATCCTAGCACATTTGTGTTGTAAAGGTGTCTGTGAAACAGATGTTAGACTGTCTGCGAAAGACAGCGCACCTTTCAAAGCAGTGCCAAGTCTTTGGGGTTGCCAGTCCTTGGGAGTTTCAATCAGACAAAACCAGCCAGGAGCTTCTCAACGCCTCTGAAAATTAAAATCGGACCCCACTCCTTTTCCCAGCCTGCCAATCAGCCGAACCTTCTGCCCATCAAAATGATACCACGTTTTCCCGAAAATAAGACAGGCTCAGAGGGCACACAAAGCCCTCTCTGGGGACACGCAAGCCGTCGCTCGGCTGAGCTCCACCGCGCATGTGCGCGCCCCCGCCCCACCGGCCAGATGATTTTCGGGACTCTGCTGTACATGTGGGAGATGTATGCGCATGCACAGGGGCGTACGTGCGTGCATACGCCGGGGGTGATGGGAGCAGGGGGAAATGCAGAAAATCCCCCGTGCTCCGTTTTTGGCGCCAGGAGGCTTCAGGGAAGGCCTATGGAGCCTGGGGGGAGGCCATTTTTGCCCTCCCAGAGCCTCGAGGAAAGTCTCTGGAGCCTAGGGAGGGCGAAAAACAGGCCTCCCCAGAAGTTCCGGAAGTTCAAAAACGGACCTGTTTCTAGCCTCCGGAGACTTGAGGCCTGGGGAAGGCAAAAATGCCCCCTCCCCACATCACACTGTGGTGCAGGTCAAGAAGGCCGCACCGGGGGGTGGGGCGCACACACATGCACGTGGAGGAGGGGTTATCATACGTGCATGCACAAGTGGGTGGGGCATTGTGGTGTGGGTGTGCCTTGTATACATGCATGCGCTATTGTGCGCGGGCACGCAATTTTGGTGCATGAGGAGAAAAAGTTTACCCATCCCTGACCTAGGAGCTGCCCTATTTTTTTGAGTCTTGATTGATTAGCCCTTGGGCTATATATCGAAGTGCAAAGTTCCAGTAACAAATAATGACTAAAATTTGATCAAAGCAATTTAAAATGGAATCGGACTAAAACACAATTTAAAATGGAAAAAATAAAATACAATTTAAAATGGAAAAAATAAAATACAATTTAAAATGGAAAAAATAAAATACAATTTTAAATGGAACTGGAATAAAACAAGAATTAAAATTGAATTGGAATAAAACACGATTTAAAATGGAATTGGAATAAAATACGATTTAAAGTGATAAGAATAAAATACGATTTAAAATGGAATTGGAATAAAACACGATTTAAAATGGAAAGAATAAAATATGATTTAAAATGGAATTGGAATAAAACACGATTTAAAATGGAATTGGAATAAAATACGATTTAAAGTGATAAGAATAAAATACGATTTAAAATGGTATTGGAATAAAATACGATTAAAATATGATTTAAAATGGAATTGTAATAAAACACGATTTAAAATGGAATTGTAATAAAACACGATTTAAAATGGAATTGGAGTAAAACACGATTTAAAATGGAATTGGAGTAAAACACGATTTAAAATGGAATTGTAATAAAACACGATTTAAAATGGAATTGGAGTAAAACACGATTTAAAATGGAATTGGAGTAAAACACGATTTAAAATGGAATTGGAGTAAAACACGATTTAAAATGGAATCGGAATAAAATATGATTTAAAATGGAAAGAATAAAATACAATTTAAGATGGAATCGGAATAAAATACAGTCTAAACCTGGAATGGAATACAAATAATTTAAGATATAGATAAAATTTGATAACAATTATATTTTGGTGTCACCCTTGCAATCTACCTCAATCCGTCCCACGTATGCAGATCTCATCCGAACCATTTTGTTTTAAGTCCTGTGCTGTGTTAAATGTTATTTTCCCTTTCTGGCTGCACCTAAAGTAAGTTGTTTTGATGGGGGGGATCCCAAGGGGTCATTTGTTTGATATAAGGACCAAGGTACCTGTTTTATACAAGCAACGATCCAACAGGATGTGAGCGGAGGACCTCTGCCGCTCCCCAAATTTATATTTTGACAAATGTCTCCACAGCAGAGGTGGGTTCCTACCGGTTCGCACTAGTTCGGTAGAACCGGTTTGTCAAATCTACCGAACTGGTTAGAAGAGGTTCCACCAGTGGACCCGGAAAGCAGGCCACACCTACAGAAGAGCTTCCAACATTTTTTGAAACCCACCACGGGTCCTTGGATATGATTATTCTACACTATCATGCTCCTATTTATAAAACTCAGGGCCTCTGTGGAAGGTAAGGATGACTACTGCGTTTGTGGTGCAATCAGAACATTGCGTGTGTTGAAGTTGTTTTAACGCAAACCAAAAATGCCTTTTAAAAAACAAGTTTACATCATATTCTTATGCCTGCCAGTGCTGTGTGTGGGGTAATTTAAGGTGGTTCTGACAAGTGTCGTCAGCATCTTCATATCCGGTCACATGGGCGGCAAGCCACTCCCACAAAGGAGGCCACACCCACAGAGTAGGTTCGAACAATTTTTGAAACCCACCACTGCTCCACGGGTATGTTTGTAAATGAAAGATTCCAAATTCACAACAAAGGGGAACAAATAAGTTGCCCAGTCTCTTATTAGCGAGCTGAGTGGCTTATCAATGTCATGTTATCGATAAAATTAATATTTCACTCCCCCCTTTCCATGATAATTCCTCTCTGGGAGCATTTCCAGCCTTTGCATCTGGAAATTGGTCTGTGCATGCCTGTGCAGTGTGTGTATGTGTATAATTTTGATCGACTGGTTCTAATCTCCACCTGCATATACCTCATAGGGACAAGCCACAAATATTCCAGCTATTTGATTTATGAAAAAACCCCAGCAAAAATTTTGCCAGGGGGAGAGATCCTGTAAGTACCATGATGGATGGCTTCTTGCAAACCTCATAGTTTTTAACACTGCTGCTCACGTGGTTCTCTGAAGTGGGAAGAATAATGGGGGGAGGAAAGGAAGAAAGGAAGGAAGGAAAAAAAGAAGGAAGGAAGGAAGAAGGAAGAAAGGTGGGAGAGAGGGACAAAAGGAGAAGGAAGGGAGGAAGGAAAGAAGGTGGGGGGAGAAAGGAAGGAGGAAGGAAGGAAGGTGGGAAGGAGGGAGGGAGGGAGGAAGGAAGGTGGGAGAGAGGGATGGAGGAAGGACGGAAGGAAGGAAGGAAGGAAGGAAGGAAGGAAGGAGGAATTTGTCTAGTCTAATGAAAAAAAGGACTGGGGGAGACATGATAGCAGTGTTCCAATATTTGAGGGGCTCCTACAAAGATGGGGGGGGGGTTTCAAACTATTTTCCAAAGCACCTAAAGGCAGCACAAGAAACAATGGATGGAAACTAATCAAGGAGAGAAGCAAACTGGAACTAAGGAGAAATTTGTTGACAGTGAAAACAATTAATCAGTGGGGAAACTTGCCACCAGAAGTTTTGAATGCTCCAACACTGAACATTTTTAAGAAGATGCTGGATATCCATTTGTCTGAAATGATACGGGGTCTCCTGCTTGAGCAGGGGGTTGGACTAGAAGACCTCCAAGGTCCCTTCCAACTCCGTTTTTCTCTTATACTCTGTTAGATGAAAATTAACTCCTAAGGCGAATGGACTTGCTGCTCCAGTCCTTAGCTGGATACATTCCTAATTCCGACTGCTGGAGGAAGGACATTCTGCAACCCCCACTTCGCTTTGAAGAAATGGCATCGGCTGCCAAGCTGATGTGGCCATGAAAATATGTGGAAAGAAAAATGAAAATAAATAAATAATTTCTGGTGAGGCTGTGTAGACAGAACTGGGCGGAATTGGAGGGGGAAGGCGGACTGAAAAAATATTTGGTGGACGCCAAGATGACGAAGATCAAGAAGAAGGAAGAGGGTGGAGCGGTTTGACAACTAAGGCTCAATTTTCTAACAAAAATATTATTCCGTTGACATGAAAATACTGATTATTTCACACGGGAGGCTGCAGCAGGACAGAACTAATTTGGTCTGGTCTAAATACAGAGGAGAAAAGGAAAAACAATTTTTTGGGGGAAACATCAAGGCAATTCTGCAGGGACAGAGAAACTGGCATTTGCCCATCTGTGGTTGAACATATCTGCAATTCCCAGCAGTGCAAAGGTGACATGAGGCATGCTGGGAGTTGCAGTTTGAGGGTTGGACGGCTATAAGATCATAGAGCCGGAAGGGGCCTTGGAGGTCTTCTAATCTGACCCCCTGTTCGATGGCTGGGTCTCAATGTACAATTTTAGCCGCCTCTCATTCCGCCTTTTCCAAACCGGCAACAAACTCTTTCCCCAAAAAAGAACATTATCCTTGGAGGTCACTTTCGGGAAGTGAGGGGAGCTGAATGTCAAGCGTTTCCATGCTTATTATCAAGTTGACATTGAAAGAAAGGGAGGGAGGGAGAATTCCACACATACCTTCGACCAGGGTCGGATCTCAGATTTCTACAGCAGGTGTGTGAGGCACGAAAGTTTACAACCTGCTGCAGCACTTCGGTTGGTGGATGTGATTTATGACACAGACTGAGGGGAGGGGAGATACAGGGGTAAAGGAAATCAGATCTGACTCCACGGCAGATATCGCCAAAATGTTGCTCCTAATAAATGATTGGATTTCTTTTGAACTATGTTGTAAATTAATTAGGGCATCTGACAAGGTGGACTTCTTTTTAATTAATTCTCAACCTAAACATGGTTTAAATTCATGCTGGGAATATGGACATGTGCAGAGGCAAAAAAAATATTGGGCAAAAATTTGCATGTGGTTGGAAATGATACAGCAGCATATTGATTTAAAGCTGGAACTGGGTATTTTACCAGAGAAATATAGTAAAGAAAATGTACATTTATGCATGTAATAATTGCAATTAGAATTGTATTTGCACAAAATTGGAAAATGGGGAAAAAAAATTCCCTTCGAGGGAGAGGTAATTAAAAAAATATTAGACGGTGCAGAAATGAACAGATTAACATTGGCAATCAAAGAGAAGGAAGAATCAGTGTTATAAGATATGGGGATGTTTTTATCACTGGATAGAAAACAAATATAGAAAAAAGAAAAGAAACAGAAAATTGAATAATTTGGAAAAAAACGTAGAATTATTGGGGAGGGGTTGAATTAAAAGGCAATGGAAAGGTAAATGTAAAGATAAGATAAAAATAGATTAAAAATGATGTAACTGTTAAAGATGATGACACAAAGATTATACCCAGATGACACACTAAGATTAATGATGTAAGAGTGGTTATGGAAAAATAAAAATAAACTTTTCAAAAAATAAAATTAATGCTGGGAAAAGGAGAAGGGAGGGGCGATCGATAGTAATAAACCGATTTCAAAGGTTTTGAGAGGTGGGTATTAAATTGTCATTGATTCTTGCGTAAGGAGGATCTAATTTACTCGTCTGATTTGACACAGTGGAGCGACCTCAGATATGAGTTTGTGAGCACCGATTTTTTTTTAAAAAGGTTTAAAGCTGTGATGTAGGATTATAATTTGGAAAGTGTGTAATAACTAAGTTGTGTGGGAGAGTATATTAATACGTAAACGAAGAGCAAACTTTTGCTGAAAAATCTGCTTTTGGTCCCTGAAGTCTATTTTCAAATCAGCAGCTTTGTCTCTTCATTGGAGGAGAGGTCTCGTAGGTGTGGCAGTTTGCCCCCCCGCAGCCAATCGGTGTTGGAAGGTGTGTTCTGGGCAGCCAATAAGGATGACTTTTGGAAACACTCTTTCCTTCCAGCTCTTTTTCCTGGAGGACTAGGAGTTGATTGAAGCGGGGAGAAAATGGATTGGTTTAAGACGAGCGTTCCCTTAAAGAAGGGACCTTGGAGATAAGTGGACTTCAATTCCCAGAATCCCCCGTTCTGCAAGCCAGAAGGGGAATTCTGGGAGTTGAAGTTCATAGATCTTGAAGTTGGTTGAAGGAGGTGTTCCCGCACCTTGATCGGATGAATTACGATGGGGATATAACCTCTTCGCCACTCTGCAGCCATCTTTTCTTTTGGATCTTTGGCCTGCCACACTTTCTATTATTCTACTAGGCATTTTCTATTGTGGGAAAATGGGAGGGGAGATTGTAAGGAGTTAGATGTGATGTAGCCATAACAACATTCTTCTTAGAAAGCCAAGGTCATCCTTTGTCTCTGCACCTCTGCACCTGACCGGAACTGGATGGGTGAAAGCTGCCAGTGTGGCAGTGGGAGATTGGACCATCCATGTGATTGGATTTGTGGGTGTTGGGGGGCAAGGTCTTGAACTTTCAACTGGGTGGGGAAAACCAGGAAACTTTCAGATTCAGGTTTTCCCAGATGTGCCAACATGGCTCTCTTAATAAATTGGAACTTTGAGCAATACTTTGCCTTGAACTCTGATTTAATTTCGAATGCTATTTGGAACCTGACGCTCACTCTTAAACCGTTCAGACAACCAATTTCAATCGTGGGATGCTGCAACGACAGGGACCGAGGCCTCCCTTGTCCCAATGCACCCCGGAAAGCGGGCCTCTGGATCCCCTCTTCGAGGTGTATTCCTCCCCGTTACTCTGAAGCCCATCTTTCCTGCCCAAAATTCTCAGGAGGGGTGGAGGGATGGCTGACTTTGCGAACCCCGATGGAAGTTTCCACGTTTTTGGTTCTTCCTGCCCTAAGGAAAGTCAGCCAGATGGCAGCTGCCGGGAAAGAGATTTTGAGTTGAGGGGTTTTTTTTTCGGTGCTTCTGACCTACTTTTCACAAAAAGGCGCAAGAGGAAGCCAGCTTGGCAAAAAAAAAGAAGGGAAGGAGGGGAAGAGGAAAGGAAGGCCAAGAGAAAGGGCTGCTCCAAGCGTTTGGTCCCACCTGGTGGGAGGAAGAAGCCCCTTGACCTCAGCCACAGGATTTTAAGTAACCCTGGCAGAAGTGAGAAGGGGAGTAATTTCCAAGATTTTCTTTTCTTTTCTATTCTTTATTTCTCTTCTCTTCCTTATTTCTCTTCTCTTCTTCCTTTTCCCTTCCTAATTCTTATTATTCTATTCTAGTCCTTATTTCTATTCTATTCTATTCCTTATTTCTATTCTATTCCTTATTTCTATTCTATTGTGTTCTATTCTATTCCTTATTTCTATTCTATTCTATTGTGTTCTATTCTATTCCTTATTTCTATTCTACTTTATTCCATTCCTTATTTCTATTCTATTCTATTCCTTATTTCTATTCTACTTTATTCTATTCCTTATTTCTATTCTATTCCTTATTTCTACCCTCTTCTTCCTCTTCTCTTCTCTATTCTCTTCTATTCCTAATTCTTATTATTCTTATTCTATTCTATTCCTTATTTCTATTCTACTTTATTCTATTCCTTATTTCTATTCTGTTCCTTATTTCTACCCTCTTCTTCCTCTTCTCTATTCCCTTCTATTCCTAATTCTTATTATTCTTATTCTATTCTTTATTTCTATTCTATTTTATTCTATTCCTTATTTCTATTCTATTGTGTTCTATTCTATTCCCTATTTCTATTCTCTTCTTCCTCTTCTCTTCTCTATTCTCTTCTATTCCTAACTCTTATTCTATTCTATTCCCTATTTCTATTCTCTTCTTCCTCTTCTCTTCTCTATTCTCTACTCTACTCTTCTATTCCTAATTCTTATTATTCTTATTCTATTCTATTTCTTATTTCTTTTCTCCTTTCTCTTCTCTCTTCTCTTCTTAATTCTTATTCTTATTCTTCTTATTCTATTCTGTGTTCTATTTCTATTCTGTTCTGCCCTGCCTTGTCCTGTATTCCTTTTCCCCCCATTTTTAAAATAGGGATTGAAATCTCTTCCCTTCCTCCACCCTTGTCAAGCTCGCAAGGTGCCAGCGGGCTGGGTTCCTCTTCCATGTGGAAGGTTTGACTCCTCTCCTGCTTCCTGTTTCCTCTTTAGGGGCGGTGGGGAAAAAGATTCACTTAGAAATTGCAGGTTTGATCGCCTTGTCTCGCCTGACAGCCGGCTGGATAATTTGTCTCTCGGCTTCCGGGAGGGGAGGATGGAAGTCAATTTGACAGCTGCACAACTCCCCGAGGATCCTGGACCCGGCAGCGTGCAGAGTAGCGACAGACACAGCAGCGGCTCGGAATACCAATGAAGCGTCTGGCGAGGGCCGCCGGTGCATCACGGCGCAGACGACGAGGGGGCAATTATAGCTGTTGCAGAAGGGCACGGAGGGGGCCTAAGGGGTGAGGGTGGCACTTTAAGGGGGCTGGGTGGGAAATGCCCCAGCCTTATTCTGGGAATAGCCAGAGAGGAAACGGGAAAATATTGGCGACACTTCAGGAACGGACCAGGAATTTTGACCCAGATTTGGCTGCGTTTGGTCTCTTGTGCTGGAAATGGACTTTCACCAATCTGTTGCCCTCCCCTAAATGGGTGAGATGTTGATCCCTGGGGATTCAGGAGTCTTAGCCATAGCCCTTAGACTTATATACCGCTTCACGGGGCTTTTACAGCCCTCTCTAAGCGGTTTACAGAGTCAGCCTATTGCCTCCCAACAATCTGGGTCCTCATTTTACCCACCTCGGAAGGACAAAAGGCTGAATCAACCATGAGCCAGTTGATCAGGATTGAACTGCTGGCAGTGGGCAGAGTTAGCCTGCAATACTGCATTCTAACCACTAGGAAAGAAGGAAGGAAGGAAGGAAGGAAGATAGCAGTAGTACTTAAGACTTATATACCGCTTCACAGCCCTCTCTAAGCGGTTTACAGAGTTAGCCTTTTGCCCCCAACAATCTGGGTCCTCGTTTTACCCACGTCGGAAGGACGGGAGGCTGAGTCAAACTTGAACCAGGATTGAAGTGCTGGCAGTGGGCAGAGCTAGCCTGGAATGATGCATTCTGACCACAAGGAAGGAAGGAAGGAAGGAAGGAAGGAAGGAAGGAAGGAAGGAAGGAAGGAAAGAAGGAAGGAGGGAGGGAGGGAAGGAGGGAGGGAGGAAGGAAGGAAGGAAGATAGCAATAACACTTAGACTTATATCCCACTTCACAGGGCTTTTACAGCCCTCTCTAAGCAGTTTACAGAGTCAGCCTCTTGCCCGCAACAATCTGGGTCCTTGTTTGACCCAACTCGGAAGGCTGAGTCTACCTCTTGAGCCAGTTTTGATCAGGATCAAACTGCTGGCAGTGGGCAGAGTTAGCCTGCAATACTGTATTCTAACCACTAGGAAGGAAGGAAAATAGCAATATCACTTAGACTTATATACCGCTTCACAGTACTTTACAGCCCTCTCTAAGCGGTTTACAGGATCAGCCTCTTGCCCCCAACAATCTGGGAACTGGTTTTACCGACCTTGGAAGGACGGAAGGCTGAGTCGACCTTGAGATGGTCAGGATCGAACTCCTGGCAGTGGGCAGATTTCGCCTGCAATACTGCATTCTACTTTCCCCCCCATTATCTCTTCTTTTTTTTAAAAAAAAATAATTTTTATTGAATGTTTTAATCTTTAAAAACAGAAAGAAAAACACCACAAGGAAAAAAAACAAAACACAAAACACGCATAACACTATAAAGTAATGATACAGCCTTCTGTATCGGTTTTCCTGTTTAGCCTTTATAATTCTCCGTTCTGCACTGCCTTCCTATTGCTTTAACCTTGTCCTATAATGTAACAACTGTAGTGCTAACACTTATAATAATATTGATTATTTATATCACCAGATATTTACATTCTCTATTTTCTGTTTCGGCTTCTGTTTTCTAGCCACTTGTATTGGGAGGAAGAGAGGGAGAGAGGGAGGGAGGGAGAGAGGGAGGCAAGGAAGGAAGGAAGGAAGGAAGGAAGGAAGGAAGGAAGGAAGGAAGGAAGGAAGATAGCAACAGCATTTAGACTTATACACTGCTTCACAGGGCTTTTTGATCTGTAACTGTGAAAAACGGTTGTAAGTCACTCTTTTTAGTGCTGCTGGAACTTTAAATGGTCAGTAAGTGAACTGCTATAAGTTAAGGACTACCTGTAGAAGTTTTTGTGGGTGTGTTTTCTCCCCCCCCCCCCCATTGTTAGGCAGTAGCTGCCTTCTTGTAGCACACTAAACCATCAATCCTGGTTAAGAAAGCATCGATGCCCGCAAGGAGGGCTTGAGCGAGTGAATCCACCCACTGGATTTGGAAAAGGGACGAGGGTCTGATAGAGACCCCTACCTCACTGAGTTGAATCGAGACTGGCACTCCAGTGGGTGCGAGGAAGCTGAGAAGACAGACCAGCTTGTCACCTGAAACGACAACGCTATTGTGCGACGGACGGACGGAGAGGCGAAATTTTTAAAAAAGGCCAAAAAAAGGCACAATTTTTTGTTCTTCCCCTGGTGAAAAAGAGAGAAATCTAATTGGATCCGATGTGCTTAGTTGGCACAAAAACACTTCCCAGGTGACAGGCAAGTGGTAAAATGATCAGTTAGGTCATTCAAAAAAAAAAAAAAAAGTGGGGTGGAAACACAAACACACACACACACACACACACGTGCAAGAGAGTGTTTGTTTGAACGAATGCTATGGTAACCGCAGACAAGGTTCGGTTTAATTCATCCCGCTCCGTGAATCTGCTATCACCATAGTAACACCATCGGGCCAAACATGCCTAAAATAAGAGGGAAACATCCACATCTGGCGCACATCTGCACGGCGCCTTCCTCCCCGAATTAAGAGAGCTGGGCCAGAGGGAGGCCCAGGAGGAGAAATTAGAGGGAAGGGCCAGGTTTTCAGCAGCACCGTATATCAAATGCCATTGGAGTGTGTGTGTTGGGGGGGGGGCTGGGGGAGTCAGACATGTGGGATTGTCATCTGAAAAATGGGAGTGGGGGAAACGGGCACATTTTGGAAACATTGGGCCACGCAACTTGGTGGCAGCAGAGTTTTTCTGGATTTTGCCAAGTGTGACTCTCAAAAAAAAAAAAAAATTGTGTTCCCAAAAGTTTGTTTGGTTTAAAATTCCAGCAGTGACTAGTCAAACTGGAGGGAAAAAGCAGAAGCAATTTTTTGGAAAAAAACCTGGAAATGCTTCTCGTTGCCCTGCGCTGGCTTTCTTAAGGTAAAGGTTCCCCTTGCGCATATGTGCTAGTCATTTCCAACTCTAGGGGGCGTTGCTCCTCTCCGTTTCAAAGCCGAAGAGCCAGCGCTGTCCGGAGACGCCTCCGTGGTCATGTGGCCGGCATGACTCAACTCCCGAAGGCGCACGGAACGCTGTTTTCCCTTCCCACCAAAGGTAGTTCCTATTTTTCTAGTTGCGTTTTTTATGTGCTTTCGAACTGCTAGGTTGGCAGAAGCTGGGACAAGTAATAGGAGCTCACTCCGTTACGCAATGCTAGGGATTCGGACAGCCGAACTGCCGACCTTTCTGATTGACAAGCTCAGCGTCTTAGCCACTGAAGTCACCGCCTCCATTGGCCTTCTTAAACCCCCGCCCAATTTCCTGCATGATGCCCCGAGGGCTAAATTTGATGCCAGGGAAGGGATGGCACAGGGCCCTCCTCAGAGCTAAGATAAACCAGGGTTAGCCTGTTGCGAGGATGCACAAGGCCTACCTTTCTAGAAAATATATATATAAAAAAAGATGTGGAGACTCTAGAAAGAGTGCAGAGAAGAGCCACAAAGATGATGAGGGGACTGGAGGCTAAAACATATGAAGAACGGTTGCAGGAACTGGGTATGTCTAGTTGAATGAAAAGAAGGACCAGGAGAGACAGGATAGCAGCCTTCCAATATCTCACGGGCTGCCCCAAAGAAGAGGGAGTCAAGCTATTCTCCAAGGCACCTGAGGGCAGAACAAGAAGCAATGGGTGGAAACTAATCAAGGAGAGAAACAACTTAGAATTAAGGAGAAAATCCTTGACAGTGAGAACAATTTATCAGTGGAACAACTTGCCACTAAAAATTGTGGGCTGCTCCATCACTGGAGGCTTTTGAGAAGAGGCTGGACGGCCATGTGTCGGGAATAGCATAGGGCTTCCTGCCTGAGCAGGGGTGGGGTGGGGGTTGGACTAGAGGACCTCTAATGTTCCTCCCGAGCCTGTCGCTCGGCAAAGCCTCCTCTTGGAAGAGACGAAACCGAGGGGGAAAAAAAACACCTTGAGATCCTCCCCGAAACAGATGAGCAAGCTGTGAAAATGGCATCCAGGCGCCTCCTGCGTTTAAGGAGCATCCATTTTTTTTTTAGTAAACGAAGGCGCTTACCTGACATCTGCGAGCGATCAAATTAGGTGCGTGCGCGACATCTTTGCCGGTGTTTGCTGTACTCAAATAAAAACACAGTTGGGCATAAACAGGCGCGCGGCATCAAACATATATATAAGTGGAGCTTCCTGCCTTAAACACACACGGTCTCTGCGGAGTTAAAACAGGCCTCTCTCCTCCCCTTCCCCACAATTCAGAACAGCAGAAAGGGCCGCAATCTGCTTTGAAAAGGCGCTTCCTACGCACAGGTGATGTGGGACGCGGTGGCTCGGCGGCTAAGACGCTGAGTTTGTCAGCCGGAAAGGTCGGCAGTTGGGCGGTTCGAATCCCTGGTGCCGCATCGCGGGGGTGAGCCCCCAATGCTTATCCCAGCTTCGGCCAACTTAGCAGTTCAAAACCACATTTAAAAAAATATATGCAAAAATAGGGACCCCCCCTTTGGTGGGAAGGGAAGAGCGTTCCGTGCGGCTTCGGGAGTTGAGTCATGCCGGCCACATGACCACGGAGACGTCTTCGGACAGTGCTGGCTCTTCGGCTTTGAAACGGAGAGGAGCACCGTCCCGCTGGAGTCGGGAACGACTAGCAGATATATGTCCAAGAGGAACCTTTATCTTTTTTACCTTACGCACAGGTGAAATGCAAGTTCTTAGAATCCGGGCTGGGAGGGAACTCAAGAGGACATCTAGTCTAAGCCCCCACCCCGTGCTCCGAATCGGAACTTTTGCTTCTATTTAGAATTTAAGAAGCCTTCCTCTCTCTCTCTCGTGCTGGGAATGGCTGGGGAGGGCAGATGTGGGAGAGAAATATAAATGGAGGGGAGAAGGGGGCTTTGATTTTTTTTTTCAGGTAGGGAGAGAGACAGATGTCAGGGAGTGTAAGCAACCGTTTTGCAGGCTTTCTCCTGAAGGAGCCAGCTTGGGGTTGTGGGGGTTGCGTTCAGATGACACGTGGATATCCAGGTCCTGCCATTGATAGGACCAGTGAGGCTTTGAAGTCTTAATTTGCTCCAGATTAACCTGATGGCAACGCACCATGCCTCCATGTGGATTTAATTTAGCCAGTTAAATCTTAAACCCTAATAGAGCAACTTACTTTAAGTTAGAGCCGCATTTAAATACAGGTGAGTTGGAAGGGATCTTATGGGTCATCTAGTCCAAACCCCCCCCCCCCAACCAGGAGACCCTACACCATTTCTGACAGATGGCAGTCCAGTTTCTTCTTGAAAGCCTCCAGGGATGAAGCTCCCACAACTTCTAACTGACGGAATAATAAGAGATTAACAGAGTTGGAAGGGACCTTGTAGGTCATCTAGTCCAACCCCTCGCCCAAGCAGGAGACCCTACACCATTTCTGACAGGTGGCAGTCCAGTTTCTTCATGAAAGCCTCCAGGGATGAAGCTCCCACAACTTCTACCTGACAGAATAATAAGAGATTAACAGAGTTGGAAGGGACCTTGTAGGTCATCTAGTCCAACCCCTCGCCCAAGCAGGAGACCCTACACCATTTCTGACAGGTGGCAGTCCAGTTTCTTCATGAAAGCCTCCAGGGATGAAGCCCCCACAACTTCTACCTGACGGAATAATAAGAGATTAACAGAGTTGGAAGGGACCTTGTAGGTCATCTAGTCCAACCCCTCGCCCAAGCAGGAGACCCTACACCATTTCTGACAGGTGGCAGTCCAGTTTCTTCATGAAAGCCTCCAGGGATGAAGCTCCCACAACTTCTACCTGACGGAATAATAAGAGATTAACAGAGTTGGAAGGGACCTTGTAGGTCATCTAGTCCAACCCCTCGCCCAAGCAGGAGACCCTACACCATTTCTGACAGGTGGCAGTCCAGTTTCTTCATGAAAGCCTCCAGGGATGAAGCTCCCACAACTTCCAAAGGCAACTTCTGTTCCATGGGTGGATTGTTCCCACGGTCAGAAAATTCCTCCTTATTTCCAGGTTGAATCGCTCCTTGGTCAGTTTCCATCCATTATTCCATGTCTGGCCTTCGGGTGCTTTGGAGAGTAGCTTGGCCCACCTTCTCTCTGGGGCAGCCCCTCAAATATTGGAAGATTGCTATCGTGTCTCCCCTGGTCCTTCTCTTCTCTAGACCAGCCATGCCCAGTTTCCATGATGGGGTTGTTTAATGATGGTTAATGGGGTTGCTCCATCCCTTTTCAACCCCAGATCTGGATTCACACGACATTTTGACCCAAACTGAAGTTTTAATCTTGATTAACCGTTCCTTCAACCTGGCTTGGGTTAATGTGTGGTTTGATCGATGCAGATACATTTGGCTGAACATAAAAAGCATCGGGGAAGTACAGTTAAGCCGCTGCTCTCAAAGTTAAATCAATTTATTGAACAAACTCCGAACAAACTATCGATTACGGCTGTTAAGAGGCAGGTGGACGTCCGGGGATTTTGCCCCCCCCTCCCCTGAATATTTTTCACATCTTATTGGTTGCTTTTGTTTACAGGTATATTAAAAAAAATAAATCAATATTACTTGCAGACAAGTTTCAAAACAGAACAGAGTGAAGCTGCAGTAAACACGCTGAGAATCAATCCTGAACAAGAATGGATTATGAACAGTAGTAATTGTAATAATGGTAATAATAAACAGCCTGGGGTCTGGCTTAGAACATGAATTATTAGGAAAGCTTAGCCTCCAGATTCTGACATTCAGTGGATGGAGATAAGATAAAAGACAATAAATAACAATAATAAGAAACTTTGACAAGCAGAATTAATTATCCAGCAGCTCCCGGAGAAAAGTTTTGGCCAGTCCTAAAATTTCCTGGCAAAGTTTATGAAATTAGGATGACCCAGGCCTCAGAAGGAGGTAGTCCTCGACTTACGACCACCGTTGAGCCCCAAATTTCAGTTGCAAAGTGAGACAGTTTTTAAAAGCGAGTTTTGGCCTGTCTTTAACGAGCTTTCTTGCCACCGTCGTTAAGTGAATCACCAACATCATTAAAGCGAGTCACACGGTTGTTGAGTGAATCTGGCGACTGCTGGTCAGAAGGTCGCAAAAGGGATCACGTCTCACACACACACACACACACACACCGGGATGCTGCAGCCGTCATAAATCCGAGTCAGTTGCCGAGCGTCTGAATTCTGATCACCTGATCGCGAGGATGAGGTAGCGGTCGTAAGTGTGATAAGCAGTTAGAAGTCACTTTTTAAAACATGGAACAGTCACTGAAGGAACGGTTGTAAGTCAAGGACTTATGAGGAGAATTGGCACAGTTGGGGAGGAAGATGGGCCAGTCCTGGAATCTGGGGAAGGCTCTGAGGAGGGCTCTGTGTCGGAGGCAGAGAGGGGGCCAGGGCCGTATGCCAGTTATCAGCTGCCTTCAGAGTCAGACATCAGTGAGGCAGAAGAACAGCTGGAGCCTGTTCCCAGTGTGCGGATGTGCAGAGTTGCCAGACGAAGGGAACAGCTAAGGAACAAGGGTCGACTTGGGAGTAAGGACACAGGTGGACAGTGAATGGCCCCTCCCAGAGGGAATAAAAGAGGAGCAACTGGGGAGTGGAGTTTGCAGGAGACAATTAGTTCATTCCTGCATTCTTGCCAAGTATTGCGGCGTCTGAAAGATATCGGCCTGGCTGGCCACTCTCCAAGCCTGATAAAGGTCGGTAAGTGTGAACTATCTTGAAAGACTGTGGGAGAGGAAATACCTTGCTGGAGAGAAATTCACTGTAAATGAAGTAAAAGAGGTTTATCGGGACGAGGACTCAGCTTCAGGCTGCTGGGGAAGCCTAGCTCAGAATACCTGCCTCTTATCTGACTGGTATCTAGTCTGTGGCCCTCCTTCTGTCACTTGGGGTCATTCCCATATAGACCTTCAGAAGTGACACAGAACTTTGGGCAACCTTGTGGCACATCTCAGCTGCATGGCAGACACAATCCCAGAAGCACACACTTACAATGCAATAGCAGAGTTGGAAGGGACCTTGGAGGTCTTCTAGTCCAACCCCCTGCCTAGGCAGGAAGCCCTATACCGTTTCAGACAAATGGCTATCCAACATCTTCTTAAAGATTTCCAGTGTTGGAGCATTCACAACTTCTGGAGGCAAATTCTGTTCCACTGATTAATTGTTCTCACGCCACTTCCGACAAATGGTTAACTTCACACTTCTTAAAAGTATTGGAGCATTTACAACTTCTGGAGGCAAGTCGTTCCACTGGTGAATTGTTCTAATTGTCAGGAAGTTTCTCCTTAGTTCTAGGTTGCTTCTCTCCTTGATTAGTTTCCACCCATTGCTTCTTGTTCTGCCCTCAGGTGCCTTGGAGAACAGCTTGACTCCCTCTTCTTTGGGGCAGCCCCTGAGATATTGGAAGACTGCTATCATGTCTCCCCTAAATCCTTCTTTTCATTAAACTAGACATACCCAGTTCCTGCAACCGTTCTTCGTATGTTTTAGCCTCCAGTCCCCTCATCCTCTTTGTTGCTCTTCTCTGCATTCTTTCTAGAGTCTCCACATCGTTTCTACATTGTGGTGACCAAAACTGAATGCCGTATTCTAAGTGTGGCCTTACCAAGGCATTATAAAGTGATATCAACACTTCACATGATCTTGATTCTCTCCCTCTGTTGATGCAGCCTAGAACTGTATTGGCTTTTTTGGCAGCTGCTGCACACGGCTGGATCCTATTTAAACGGTTGTCCACTAGGACTCCAAGATCCCTCTCCCAGTTACTACTATTGAGCAAGGCACCACATATTCTGTACCTGTGCATTTCGTTTTCCTTGCCTAAATGTAGAACCTGACTCTTTTCACCATTGAATTTCATTTTATTCGATAGCCCCCAATGTTCAAGTCTGTCAAGATCCTTCTGTATCTTAAGCCTGTCTTCCGGAGTGTTGGCTATTCCTGACATCTTGTTGGCACTTGTGACAGTGCAAGAGAGGGGGATTGTAAAAAAGACAAATGAAGGGAGCGGATAACTTCGTTCACACCGAGGCAGCTCCCCTAGCTAATATTCCTGTCCTTGATTCCAGAGACGTTTCCCAGCAATGGATGAAAGGAAGCCTTCAGGGACACACACAGACACAATCACACTCCTTTAACAATCTGAGCTGCGTGTGCTGTGGCTGCCACCCCAGCATTTTTCACGCCCCCCAAACAACGCGGGGAGCTCTTCTTTCTTTCCCTTCCTGCCATCTGTGGCCCCTCTGTGGCTGACTCCATCCTTTCGAGAAAACACGCGCCGTCATCAGCTTACATCTCCCGTTTCACAGTGTGCCTTCGCAAACGTTTTTTTGGCACCCGCTGGCCCCAACCGGCGTGCCACCGCGCCAGCTGTGCCAGCTTGGATGGTGGAACACAGGCATACCGAGGCCTCGTTTTCGCTTCCTATGCGTTTGCTTTGCCCCTGCCGCACCCTTTCCCAGATCGGCATACATGGAAGGAGTCCGAGAGGAGATTTTATTCAAACCAGGGGTCACAACGATCCCCGCAGCTATTTAATTCTCATAAACTATGCTCAATAGCAACAGCAATTAGACTTATAGAATAGAATAGATATCAGAATGGAATGGAATGGAATAGAACAGATATCGGAATGGAATGGAATAGAATATGGAATAAAATAGTACAGAATATAGAATAGAATGGAATAAAAGAGAATAGAATATAGAATAGAATATGGAATAAAATAGTATAGAATATAAAATAGAAGAGAATATAGAAGAGAATAGAATGTAGAATAGAATATGGAATAAAATAGTATAGAATATAGAATAGAATAGAATATAGAAGAGAATAGAATAGGATATACAATAGAATATGGAATAAAATAGTACAGAATATAGAATAGAATGGAATAAAAGAGAATAGAATATAGAATAGAATATGGAATAAAATAGTATAGAATATAGAATAGAATATAGAAGAGAATAGAATAGGATATACAATAGAATATGGAATAAAATAGTATAGAATATAGAATAGAATAGATATAGAATAGAATAGAATATAGAAGAGAATATGAATAAAATAGTACAGAATATATAATAGAATAGAATAAAAGAGAATAGAATAGAATATAGAATAGAATATGGAATAAAATAGTATAGTATAGAATAGAATATAGAATAGAATATAGAATATAGAATAGAATATGGAATACAATAATATAGAATATAGAATTGAATAGAATAGAATATGGAATACAATAGTATAGAATATATAATAGAATAGAATAGAAGAGAATATAGAATAGAATATGGAATACAATAGTATAGAATGTAGAATAGAATAGAATAAAAGACAAGAGAATAGAATATAGAATAGAATAGAATATTTAGATAGAATATGGAATAAAATAGTATAGAATATAGAATAGAATAATGAATAAAATAGTGTAGAGTATAGAATAGAATAATGAATAAAATAGTATAGAATATGGAATTGAATAGAATATAGAATAGAAAATCAAATAAAATAGTATAGAATAGAATAGGATAGAGAATAGGGTATGGAATAATATAGAATAGAATATAGAATAGAATATGGAATAAAATAGTATAGAATATAGAATAGAATAGACTAATTGGTTCCTCCCCAACCTTCTCACTGTCCGAATCTCCTGCCAGCTCTGTTTGCTGCTGGTGGGCCACAACAATATTGTTCTGTTTCAACCTGGCTTAAATTCTTGGCCATCCAAATCTGACAAGAGGCTCAGAAGGCGCTTCCTTCCTCGGTCTGCTGTAAACACTCGGCAGACAACTGGAAGGAAGGGGAGGGGGGGTTGGGGAGGAAGACAAAAGATTCATACTTAATTACAAATGTTTCACTTCTGGGCATTTTCAGCAACATCTGGAGATGAAAGGTAACAAAGCAGTGCCACCCACCAAGATCAAGGAGGCGCAGCAGTCTTCCAGTGATCTCCCAAGATTTATCAACAGACAATAGAATGCGCGGTTGAAGTACAGCGAGCTACACACAGAGAAGAAGCGTAATTCTTCCTTTGGGTCTCTCCTAACGTCGAGTTAAAAACCCAGATCCAGACAGAACGAGCAAGGAACTTCTGAAGCGCCCACATAAAGAGTTAGAGCAGTGATGGCTAATCTTTTTGGCATCGCGTGCCGAAACTCTGCATGTGTGCCCCCCCCCGGTGCTTCCCTGACCTCCCGCACATGTGCCCTGCCCTTCCTCGCCCATTTTTGGGTTCCAGGTTGGTGCAAGGAGCCTTGGAAGGCCTCCTGTACCAACCTGGAAGCCAAAACGGGGCATGGGGGTGCTGCGCCAGCCCCCAAAATGCAATGCGAGCGCCCCCTGTGCATGTGCCCTGCCCCCGTGCAGTAAAGACCCGAAGACCAGCTGGCCGGTGGGAGGCAACATTAAACACTCAACGAGCCACAAAGGTCATAACCGGAAGCCCCCCCTTGCTCTTCACTTCAGAAGCCGACCGAAAGTCCGGTTCCCCCACCACAGAGTCTCCTCCTAGCGCGGCGTCCTTTTTCCTCTCCTGACCGAAAGTCCAGTTCCCCCACCATAGAGTCCCCTCCTAGCGCGGCGTCCTTTTTCCTCTCCTGACTGAAAGTCCAGTTCCCCCACCATATAGTCTCCTCCTAGCGCAGCATCCTTTTTCCTCTCCTGACCGGAAGTCTGGTTCCCCCCACCATAGAATCTCCTCCTAGCACGGCATCCTTTTTCCACTCCTGACCGGAAGTCCGGTTCCCCCCACCATAGAGTCTCCTCCTAGCGTGGCGTCCTTTTCCTTCTACCTGTCCTAACCGAAAGCCCTATCAATTGTGGAGCCGACCGGCAACAGCGAGCCACAGCAGTGGGATGAAAGAGCCACATGCGGCTCCAGGCTGCTGACCTCTGCGCTAAGCCCTCAATCACGGTTCGACAAACTTGCTCGCCCCTAAACAACCCAAGCTGTAGAGGGCAAAACTCCGCTTTAGTAAGCTGGCATTATTTCCGCCGCAACAGCCTGATCACGTTTGAGAAATCCCTTAACAAGCCAAGCACAGCCTGCAGACGGTCTCTTTAGAGCTATTCCATTTAAGCCACAGATGTTAAATGAATTCGGCAGACAGACGGAGTAATGGAATGTCGGTCCTTCAACTTCTCGCCTTAAAGGCAAAAAATAAAAGTCATATTTCTCTCTCTCTCTCTCTCTCTCTCTCTCTCTCTCTCTCTCTCTCTCTCTCTCCTCCTCTCTCTCTCTCTCTCTCCCCCTCCTCATCTAATTCCTAAAGCCGCCTCTGGGCTCTCGGTGTTTTGAATGCAGCAAGCTTGTCAGGCTGGCTAACCCAATTTGGAAATAATTAAATTTTAAAATATTAAAGGGATTAAATATATTTCGCCTTTCCCTCCTCCAAAATGGGGGAATTTTCTTTCAGCGCTCTAAACAGGAGGAGGGATTTTAAAGAGGGGTGGGGAAACCCTCACTATGAAACTGTACTGCAACACACACACACACAGACACACACACAATTTTCTACCATTATTTCTCTAGAGAGATTTGGCAGAGAATCAAGCAGTTAACTTTAAATAAGAGGGGGGACCTGGAGGCGTTTTGAAACCGAGGAGGGTTAAGACCGGTTCAGTGGAAAGGCGTACTCTAAAAATGCAAGAAATTCAAAATTCAGCCCTCGGTATTTCTACCCGAATATGTTTCACTCCAGAACAGGAAAATTTGCCACCTGTGGGCACCAAAGCTGGCTTTAATCCATCTTCCTGGTTTTTTTTTTAAAAAAATCCTTCTCTCTCTTTAAAAAAAAAATCCTGGGGAGCTGGCAGAAGAGTCGGACAGTGAGGAGGTTGGGGAGGAGCATGGGCCGGTCCTGGAGTCTGGGGAAGGCCTCTGCGTCGGAGGCAGAGAGGGGGACAGGGCCGTATGCCAGTGATCAGCTGCCTTCGGAATCGGATATTATCAGTGGGGCAGAGGAACAGGGGAAGCCTGTTCCCAGTGTGCGCATGCGCAGAGCTGCCAGAAGGCAAGAACAGTTAAGACAAAAGGGGTGACTTGGGAGTAAGGCTTGGAGACGATTGGCCCCTCAAATAAGACATAAAAGAGGAGCCAACGGAGGTGAGCTTTGGCAGGAAGCAACTTTGTTTGTCCTGGTCGGTTTAAACTCTGAAGCTTCGTTTTGACTCTGTGCTCTGTTTGGCCTTGCAAAACTAATTAGGTTTTTGGCAGCGTTTCAAGGGAGATAAGAGTAGCCTAGTAGGAACAAAATCGTCTTGATGGGTCTTCTGAGCAGCTTCCCAGCTAAGGACCCCAGGTATGTCTCTACAGCCATGCCATAAATGAGTATCACTCGGAGGTGATATTCGAAACCATCTGACTTCATTCAAAAGTTCCTTTGGCTTCTTCTTCTCCTACGCCCAAAATACTAGCGGAGGCCCAGGTCAAAAGAAGATAAGACCCTGTCTTATTTTCAGGGAAACACGGTAATAAACCTCTGAATCCTAAAGTGGGACGTTGGTAGTGTGTTGCCTTTTTAAATTGTCATTAAGTGCAGCTATGCTCCTAATCAGGATTTCCCCCTGGCGGATCTTTCCCAGCATGGCCGACTTCCTCTCCGCTCTGTTTGGAGGACGGAATAAAAAAATACAGGTAGTCCTTGACTTATAAACAGTTCACTTAGTGACTGTTTACAAAGTTACCACGGCACTGAAAAAAAAATGACAGGATCATTTTTCACACTTTATGATGGCGCCAGCATCCCCATGGTCGTGCGCAACGATTGACTCAACTTTATGACCGTAGCACTGTCCCGATGTGTGTGTGTGTGTGTGTGTGTGTGTGTGACACATGATCCCCTTTTGCGACCTTCCAATGAACAAAGGCAATGCAATGCTTAACACCCATGTGATGAATTTTAACAATGGCAGGGACTGACTTAAGAAATGGGGCAAGAAAGCTCGTAAAATAGGGCAAAATTCACTTTAAAAAATGTCTCACTTAGCAACGTAGAGTGCATTTTGGGCTCCATGGGGGGGGGTGTCATAGGTTGAGGACTAGCTGTGGTGGGAAAAAACCTGGGTGTATTTTTGTTCTAGTGCCACCCAGCTGAGGATCCATGATGCCCATCGCTGGAGGAGAGGTGAGAGAGAGAGAGATTTAAGGAGACCAAAAGAACCCCTCGGATAAGGACTCAGGTGTGTTTCTACAACCTCAGACTAAATTTAGTCAGTTCTCTCTCTCTCCTTTCTCTTTCTCTCTTATTCTCTCTCTCTCTCTTATTCTCTCTTTCTTCTCTGTCTCTCTCCTTTCTCCCCCTCTCTTCTCTCTCTTATTCTCTGTATCTTTCTCTCTCTCTGTATCTCCTCTCACTCTCTCTGATTCTTTCTCTCTTATTCTGTCTCTCTCTCTTATTCTCTCTTTCTTCTCTGTCTCTCTCCTTTCTCCCCCTCTCTTCTCTCTCTTATTCTCTGTATCTTTCTCTCTCTCTCTCTGTATCTCCTCTCACTCTCTCTGATTCTTTCTCTCTTATTCTGTCTCTCCTCTCTCTCCTTTCTCTTTCTCTCTCTCTTTCTCTCTCTTATTCTCTCTCTCTCTCTTATTCTCTCTTTCTTCTCTGTCTCTCTCCTCTCTCCCCCTCTCCTCGCTCTCTTATTCTCTGTCTCTTTCTCTCTGTATCTCTCTCTCTCTGTACCTCCTCTCTCTTATTCTTTCTCTCTTATTCTCTGTCTCTCCTCTCTCTCTTATTCTCTCTCTCTCCTTTCTCTTTCTCTCTCTTTCTCTCTTGTTCTTTCTCTCTCTTATTCTCTCTTTCTTCTCTGTCTCTCCTCTCTCTTCCTCTCTTCTCTCTCTTATTCTCTCTCTCTCTCTGTCTCGCCTCTCTCTGTCTCTCTTATTCTCTTTCTCTCTGCCGCTACTCAATGTCTCTCTCTGTGTCTCTCTTATTCTCTCTCTGTCTCTCCTCTCTCTGGCTCTCTTATTTTGTCTCTCTTATTCTCTCTCTCCTCTTTCTGTCTTCTCTGTCTCTCTCCTCTCTATCTTTCTCTCCTCTCTCTCTCTCTTTTATTCTCTCTCTATCTTGTCTCTTCTAATCAACTGAATTTCTATCTGTTCCTGATCAGATTACGTTCAGCAAGCACCTCCATTCTTTTGTTAATTACCTGTCTCTTGTCACAGGTCTCCTTAAAAGCATTTTTTAAAATAGTCTTCCTTTCCCACAATGCAACAGTGGTTCCCAGAGTGATTAGCAAGATATATGCTTTAAAAAAAAATACAATCTAAAAAAAAAACCCCAGCGAATGTTGACTTGCCATCCTTTAGATGGGCAAGAATTTGCGTAATTCTACCCATCGACCCAAATCACCAAGTTCTAGGTTAAGGTGCTGGAGGAGAAGACTCCTGCATTGAGTCCCTTGGACTGCAAGGTCATCCAACCGGTCAGTCCTAGAGGAGATCAACCCTGACTGCTCTTTAGAAGGCCGGATCCTGAAGTAAACAGATGTACGGGTAGGGGAAAAAGGATGCCGTGCTAAGAGGAGACTCTATGGTGGAGGAACCGGACTTCCGGTCAGGAGAGGAAAAAGGATGCTGCGCTAGGAGGAGACTCTACAGTGGGGGAACTGGACTTCCTGTCAGGAGAGGATGCTGTCTAGGAGGAGACTCTATGGTGTGGGAACCGGACTTCCGGTCAGGAGAGGAAAAAGGACGCCATGCTAGGAGGAGACTCTATGGTGGGGGAACCGGGCTTCCGGTCAGGAGAGGAAAAAGGATGCCACGCTAGGAGGAGACTCTACAGTGGGGGAACTGGACTTCCTGTCAGGAGAGGATGCTGTCTAGGAGGAGACTCTATGGTGGGGGAACTGGACTTCCTGTCAGGAGAGGAAAAAGGATGCTGTCTAGGAGGAGACTCTATGGTGTGGGAACCAGACTTCTGGTCAGGAGAGGAAAAAGGACGACACGCTAGAAGGAGACTCTATGGTAGGGGAACCAGACTGCCGGTCGGCTTCAGAATTGAACTGGGGGGGGGGCTTCCGGTTAGGACCTTCGTGGCTCTTTGAGTGTTTAAGGTTGCCGACCTCTGCCCTATGGGGCATTATGGGAACCGGTCACGATAGCGAGGGGTTGGAAATTCACACACACCCCCTTGGTTTGCGGGGTCCCACTTCCCGGTGATTGTAGGGGAGAGGTAGGTCCTCCAGCGTGGTTTTCCCCACTGGAATTCCACGTGGGACAGGATAAGCAATTCCAGCAATCATGGACTCAAGAGAAAGGGGCTGGGCGGGGGGGGGGAATAAAAATAAAAATGAAGAAAATGAAGCGGAGAGCGGGCCAGCCCCTCCGCCTGATTGAAAGCACCGGCCTTTGACCTCCCTCAACGACAGGGACTGTGGGAAAAAGGACTTGTCTCAGGACCCTTGGATAACAGCTGGCTGCAAACTCACCCGTGGAGGGGAGCCAAGGGAAAGCCAGCTACGGAAAAACCCTGGCACGGTCCCTCGACGGTTAGCCGCAAAAGACTCTGCGCTCCGCTGCCTCTCTGGAAATCTGTCCTTCTGCCCTTTCCTTCTTCCTGATCTGCTGCCTGGAGAAATCTCCTGGGGGAAAGAGAGAGAGAGAGAGGATGGGATTCATCGGAATGGCAAAGCAGCTCAGCTATCTTTGCATCAAACGGGGTTTCCCAGAATAATGGCAGATACGGGATTAACCGTGTTGGAAGGGACCTTGTAGGTCATCTAGTCCAACACCCCCCCCCGTCCAAACAGGAAACCCTACATCATTTCTGACAGAGGGCAGTCCAGTCTCTTCTTGAAAGCCTCCAAGGATGAAGCTCCCACAACTTCCAAAGGCAACTTCTGTTCCATGGATGGATGGTTCTCACTGTCCTTATTTCCAGGTTGAATCTCTCCTGGTTCAGTTTCCATCCATTATTCCTTGTCTGGCCTTCGAGTGATTTGGGAAATAGCTTGACCCCCTCTTCCTCTCTGTGGCAGCCCCTCAAATATTGGAAGATGCTCTCCTGTCTCCCCTGGTCCTTCTCTTCCCTAGACCAGCCAGGCCCAGTTCCTGCAACCGTCCATTGTCTGTTTTAGCCTCCAGTCCCCTCATCATCCTGGTTGCTCTTCTCTGCACTCTTTCTAGAGTCTCAACCTCTTTTTTATGGTGTGGTGCAGGAAGGGAAAGAAAAGCTAAGCTTAAAATGTCCCATTTTGCCGTCTCTCTCTCCCCTTTTTTTGCCAGGAGGGTGACGCACTAGGCTCTCCGTCGTTTCCGAGGTAGCAAAACCCTGAATTTTATGAATCCGAAGGTTTGATGCTTCTGAATTAGAAAGTTTTCAGCCTGGTTCAATGCTAAGCGCGGCTTGAACCGAAGATGATTTGAGGGATGGGACATTTGGGGGGGAAGGGGCTAAGGAAAGCAAGGGCAGATGACAGGTTGCGAAGCACGGATGCCTGACCTTTTTAGCTAACCAGACACACAGATAGGGAGAGAGAATAAGAGAAAGGAAAATAAGGAAAAGAATAAGAGAGAGACTGCAGAGAGAGAGAGAGAGAGACAGACAGACAGACAGACAGACAGACAGACACTGGAGAGCAAGAGAGAGTGACGGCTAGAGAGAGAGAGAATAAGAGAGGGAAAGAGGAGAGAATATGAGAGAGAGACGAGACAGAGAGAGAGAATAAGAGAGAAAGAATGCACAGAGAGAATAAGAAAGAGAGAGAAGAGAGAGAAAATAAGAGAGGGAGAGAGGAGAGAATATGAGAGAGAAAAGAGACACAGAGAGAGACTAAGAGAGAGAAAGACTGTACAGAGAGAGAGAATAAGAAAGAGAGAGAGAATAAGAGGGGAGAGACAGAGAGAGTGTGACCGCAGAGAAAGGGACTGGAGAGAAAGAGCGAGGGATAGAGAAAGAGAGAATAAGAGAGAGAGAGAGAGAATAAGAGAGGAGATACAGAGACGGCAGAAAGACTGCCGAGAGATGAGAGAGAGAAAGAGAGAGAGACTGGAGAGTGAGAGAGAGCAAGGGCTAGAGAGAGAGAGAATAAGAGAGAGAGAGACTGCAGAGAAAGAGAATAAGAGAGATAAGAGAGAGAACGAGAGAGACCACAGAGAGGGAAAGAGTGAAGGATAGAGAGAGATGAGAGAGAGAGACAGAGAGGGAGGGAGGGAGGGAGGGAGGGAGAGGCCGCCCACACTTGTGCCTTTGAAAGCATCTGACAAACCAAGCAGGTGCAACAGCCACCATCACACTAGACATATATAAACCACCTTGGTAAGGTTGGAGGGAATCCCTAAACTGGACTGATGCTGGCAGGGGTTATTTTCTGGTCATCCTCTTCTCCCGTCAGGAGTGACGAGGAAGACGGTCCATCAGGTTTTCCACTCACACACCCATTTTTGTTTTCCAGGTGGGGCAACTAGAGGAGGCAGCCAGGAGCCAGGAAGAGAGAAGAGCAACCTCAATTCCAGGGTGCAGAAAGGTAATCCCCCCCCCCACCGCCTCCGGTCTGCTGTTCTCTTTGCTCTTACTACTAAGAATGTGTGTGTGTGTGTGTGCACACTCATGCATATGTGTCTGTCTTCCCCCACTGAGCTCAGCTGTGCCTAATGACATCCAATCTGTTCAGGCATGGGAGGAGGGGGGGATGTGGGGGAAATCGGCAGCAGGGCAGGTAGAAGGCAAGCGGGGGGGGGGGCGCTTTCCAATTTGGGAGCCCAAAGGGGAGGCTTGCAAGGGGGTAAGGTGGGTGGGTGGGTGTAGGGGAAGGTCTTGGGCTGTGCTTGGAAACACAGGCGGTGGGCTGTGTAACTTGGAAGGGGAAGGAGAGTGCACGAAAGCCAACGAAGACAGTGGAACGAGAGAGAGAGAGAGAGAGAGGGAGGGAGGGAGGGAGGACCATGGGGCAGTTCAGAATAGAATAAGAAAAGAAGGAAGGAGAATAGAATAGAATAGAATAACAGAGTTGGAAGGGACCTTGGAGGTCTTCTAGTCCAACCCCCTGCTAAGACAGGAAACCTTATGCCACTTCCAACAAATGGTTATCCAACATCTTCTTAAAAGTATTGGAGCATTTACAACTTCTGGAGGAAAGTCGTTCCACTAGTTGTGAGGAAGTTTCCCCTTAGCTTCTCTCCTTGATTAGTTTCCACCCATTGCTTCTTGTCCTGCCTTTTAGTGCTTTGGAGAATAGCTTGACTCCCTCTTCTTTGTGGCAACCCCTGAGATATTGGAAGACTGCTATCATGTTTCCCCTGGTCCTTCTTTCTATTAAACTAGGCATCCCCAGTTCCTGCAACCGTTCTTCGTATGTTTTAGCCTCCAGTCCCCTAATCCTCTTTGTTGCTCTACTCTGCACTCTTTCTAGAGTCTCCACATCTTTTCTACATTGTGGTGACCAAAACTGAATGCAAATATTCCAAGTGTGGCCTTCCCAAGGCCTTATAAAGTGGTATTAACACTTCACGTGATCTTGATTCTCTCCCTCTGTTGATGCAGCCTAGAACTGTATTGGCTTTTTTGGCAGCTGCTGCACACGGCTGGCTCCTATTTAAATGGTTGTCCACTAGGACTCCAAGATCCCTCTCACAGTTACTACTATTGAGCCGGGAACCACCTATACTGGGTATTTGGTTTTTCTGGCCTAAATGTTGACCCTTACTTTTTTTCACCACTGAATTTCCTTTTGTTGGATTTATGCTTGGTGGAAGGGATACCCGGGTTAGAGTAACTGAAGGTTTATTTAGGAAGTGCCAGAAGGATAAGCAAGGGACAATGATCTTGCTCGGGGGGAGGTGAGGTTGGACTAGATGACCTACAAGGTCCCTTCCAACTCTGTCAATCTGTATATCTGTCTACTGTCACCCTCACGGCTTTCCCAAAAGAAAATGCCAGTGTGGGCTGTAAGAAGGGACAAAATATGAAGAACGGTTGCAGGAACTGGGCATGGCTAGTTGAATGAAAAGAAGGACTAGGGATGACATGATAGCAGTCTTCCGATATCTCAGGGGCTGCCCCAAAGAAGAGGGAGTCAAGCTATTCTCCAAAGCACAGGAGAAGAAGAAACGGATGGCAACTAATCAAGGAGAGAAGCAACCTAAAACTAAGAAGAAATTTCCTGACAGCGAGAAACAATTAATCAGTGGAACAACTTGCCTCCAGAAGTTTTGAATGCTCCAACACTGGATGCTTTTAGGAAGATGTTGGATAACCATTTGTCTGAAGTGGCGTAGGGTTTCCTGCCTAGGCAGGGGGTTGGGCTAGAACAGTGGTCTCCAACCTTGGCAACTTTAAGACTTGTGGACTTCAACTCCCAGAGTTCCTCAGCCAGCAAAGCTGGCTGAGGAACTCTGGGAGTTGAAGTCCACAGGTCTTAAAGTTGCCAAGGTTGGAGACCACTGGGCTAGAAGACCTCCAAGGTCCCTTCAAACCATGTTATTCTATTCTATTCTATTCTATTCTATTCTAAAATAAGCTACTGATTGAAGGAATTTTGATTCTGTCCTTGTGGGAAACGAGCAGCCGGCAAATATCATGAACAATTGTGCTAAGAAACACAGCAGGAGAGAAAGGAATGAAGGGGAGGGAGGAAGGGAGGAAAAAAAAAAAGAAGAAGGAAGCTAGAGTACCAAAATCTCGACGGATTACCCTACAGCTGGAGAGGAAACAGTTCAGCAAAAAAAGCAGAGGCTGGAAACCTGGAGTGACATGTATAATGTTGGAGAGGTGGACAGGTGATCTGCAGAGAGAGCACCTCTCCACAATTTTTCTTCTTTCATTTCTTTCAGCCAAGGCTGCATATCTACAAACCAGGAAAAAACTAGGAAAAAAACCAGCAATAAACCAGCAAAAAACCAACAAACACACACACTGGTTTTGTTTGCTGTACAACAACCGAGGCCAAACAAAGAATCCCAGTTCACCAATGACCACGAATGGCCATTTGCAAAAAAACAGACCGGAAGACAATTCCTCTCTGCAGAAAAATTAAAAATAGGCTCGAGATATGCGCAGCTATTCCGGGCTTCTAATATAGCCAGGAGAATGAAAGGGGGGGTGGGGGTCATTTTTAGAAAAAGCTTTTATTTTTACTGCAAGGGTTTCCTTGCTCGGCCGGTGCCAAGCGCGCTCACGACCCGCAGGGGGGCATGGCTGGCGTTGTGGGTGTAGCTTATGTGATGGGCCTTCGTCCGTGGCTGGTAGGGTGAACATTCCTTGGGGAATCCGATAGCTGTAAATTTAGCGAGGGCCAGGCTGGGCCAAAAAGGAAACCGACTTGATTTGAGCCTGGCCAATTTCTCCTAGGTGGAGGCTTCCTCTCTTCCAGGCCTGGAACCTGCCCCGTTCAAACAACGCAAGGCCCTCTTAACTATCATGCACGTTTTCCCCAATCTTGGCTGCTTCTAAGAAGGATAGGAGATTAGAGTGCAGAGAAGAGCAACCAAGAGGATTAGGGGACTGGAGGCTAAAACATATGAAGAACGGTTGCAGGAATTGGGTATGTCTAGTTGAATGGAAAGAAGGATCAGGGGAGACAGAATGGCAGTCTTCCGATATCTCAGGGGCTGCCCCAAAGAAGAGGCAGTCAAGCTATGGGCTTGATTAGTTTCCACCCATTTTTTAAAATATTTTTTTCCCCCATTTTCATAACACATAACCACATGTGTACTATTACATAACCAACATCATAGTATATTGTTAAATGTTTACATCAATTCATCTTGCCACCAACTCCCAAAAACCAATTATTGGCTCTTCTGCTCTCCATACACCATATTTGTACCTCATCCATCACTTTCTTCTCCCTCTTTCCTCCCCTCCCCTAATTCCTTTCTTCCTTCTGTCGTCCTTCTCTTCTCTACTTCCCCTTCCTCTCTCAGCGGTCCTTCTCTTCTCTACTTCCCTTTCCTCTCCCCTTCTCACTCCTTCTTTCTCTCTTCCTCTTCCCCCCGCCCTCTCTTCTATTCCTCTCTTCTTCCCTTACCTCTCTCCTCTACTTCCCACTCTTCATCTCATTTATTTGGTGTATTTCAGCCTCTGAGCGAGCTCCATTTTGTGTTGATGGCACTTATAAATTCCATTTCAATATACATGTTTAATTTCAACATATATCTTTCTCCTCCTCTTTTTTTTTTCAGTTTAAATAGGCTTTTACTTTCGTGGAAATAGAGGCATCAGAGTCCATCAAATAGTCCAAGTCATACACGGATAAGACAGTCAGTCATCAATGTTGTTCAGTTAAGGGATAATCCAAATAATATAGTCCAGTATCATATAATCAGTTCAGTACTCAAAGTTTGCTAATAGTTGCAAAACTTACAATAGCTCACAGCACTTTCTAACAGCCAGCTTCCAAAAAACACTCAGATCAGATCAGCCCAGCATCTAACGAACAGAGAGCTAACAGTCATTTTGGCTCCCTCTTATGGCCGATTGAGGAAAAACAGCAACCAATCACATTTTAAAGTATGATTTAAAGAAACAGGTATAGCATTGCTATATGATTTATATATTCCCAATCCAACTGTTAGAATTATATTCCTAACATTCTCCCCTTTGGGTAGGACAAGATATAAATCTTACAATCTTAATCCGTATTCCTCGCAACAACGTTTATGCTTTATATTACCTTGGGCCTTACTAAAACTATCTGCGATGTTATCTTCAGACATACAATACTCCAGTGAAACTAATTTACTATTCACACTTTGCCGTACAAGAGTATCTCCTCCTTTTTTTTAAAAGAATAAAAAAGATTACATATATGGTAATTGTATTTTTAATTTTTTTTTGTCCTGTCTTCTCATCCTTTGGAGAATAGGTTGATCCCCCTCTTCAGTCTTCCAGTATTTGTGGCAGCCCCTCAAATATTGGAAGCCTTGTCAATGTCTATTGCAGCAATCACATCCAGAAAGCACACACAGGTAACTGATTCAGCAAGATTCATTAGCTTCCCTTTATATATAATACAACACGCGAAGTAAATATAAAATACCAAAAGCAAGTTTGTCAAATGTGGTAGCAAATACGAAGCAAAGCATTGGTGGGATTCAAATAATTTAACAACTGGTTCTCTGTCTTATGACCATCTGGGTAGGTGGGGCTCGGTGGTCATGTGACTGGGTGGGCGTGGCCAACTCAAGGTCACTCAGGTCGATGGACGCTTTGCCTTAGCTGTTACAATGTAATAAGGGTTAACCGGAGACGCAGTTTCTGTAAGCAGGTCAATGAAGATGAGGCTAGAAACAACACCAGAATGTTTCCTTCCTGCCTTCCTTACAGGATTAGCCCTGTAAAGTGGAAAAAAACAAAAGGAGATTTCTTCCAACAATCGGTTCTCCGAACTGCTTAGAAAGTTACCAACCGGTTCTCCCGAATAGGTGCGAACCGGCTGAATCCCATCACTGAAGCAAACGCAGGCAGAGGAGAGAACAGTTTCAGTTTCAATTCAGAGTAGCAGACTAGTTCAGAGCTCAGCACAGACTCAGAGCTTTAGTATAGTTGAACTAAGCCCCGCCCAGGCTCCTTGCTGCTCACACAGCAAATACTGTTTCAGTTTCCAAGTAATTGGATCCAGTTGCCATGTCTCTTCATTGGCTGACCTTGTTACTAAGCCGTATTCCGGTTCATGAATATATCTACACTGGCAAGACTGCCATCATGTCTCACCTGGTCCTTTTTTTCATTAAACTAGGCATAGTCAATTCTAGCAACTGTTCTTCGTATGTTTAATCCTTCAGTTCCGTAATCATCTTTTTTTAATAATAAAGTTTTTTATTTTTTCATTTTCATACAAATAACCACATGTATACCGTTACATAACCAACACTATTTTGTATTTTAAATATTTATGTCAATTCATCTTACCATCAACCCTCAAGAACTATTATTGACTCTTCTGCTCTCCATACACCATATTTATATCCTATCCATCACTTTCTTCTCCCTCTCTCCTCCTCCCTATCTCTTTTCTTCCCTCTGTCATCCTTCTCTTCTTTACTTCCCCTTCCTCTCTCCTTCTCCCCTTTCCACTCCTTCTCGCTCTCCTCCTCTTCCCCTCCCCCTCTGCCCTCTCTCCTATCCCTCTCTTCTTCCTCTTAACCTCTCTACCCTCTTCCATACTCTTCATCACATTTACAAGGTATATTTCAGCCTCTGAGCAAGCTCCATTTATGTTGATAGTATTAGTAATTTAATTTCAATAAACATCTTTAACTTTAACATATATCCTCCTGTTTTTTTAAAAAAAGTATACATATATAGCAATTATATTTTTAAATCCCCCTCCCCAGTGGTGGGTTTCAAAAATTGTTCGAACCTACTCTGTGGGTGTGGCCTCCTTTGTGGGAGTGGCTTGCCGCCCATGTGACCAGATGGGAGTGGCTTGCCACCCATGTGACCGGATATGAAGATGCCGACGACAGCACTAGCTGTAGAATATGATGTAAACTTATTTTTTAAAAGGCATCTTTGGTTTGCGTTAAAACAACTTCAACACACGCAATGTTCTGATTGCACCACAAACGCAGTAGTCATCCTTACCTTTCACAGAGGCACTGAGTTTTATAAATAGGAGCATGATAGTGTAGAATAATCATATCCAAGGACCAGTGGTGGGTTTCAAAAAATTTTGGAACCTCTTCTGTAGGTGTGGCCGGCTTTCCGGGTCCACTGGTGGGACCTCTTCTAACCGGTTTGGTAGATTTGATGAACCGGTTCTACCGAATAGGTGAGAACTGGTAGGAACCCACCTCTGCTTCTCCCCAACCTTATTTTTGGCCGGAATGTGGACCTGGTTACAATTTCCAGCTATTCTCATCATAATATTTGTATAATTATACATCATTACACGCCCCAAATTTTTAGTTCTGTCTTTATTATAGATTAGAGAGACAGTTCCCTAATCATCTTAATTGCTCTTCTCTGCACCCCGAACTCCTATTTCCCATTTATTTTTTAAAGTAGGTGGCATATTTTTAGAATTTGCAAGGGTAAAATGTAACCGAGACTTCCTCTCTGCGCTGAGGCTGGTGTACAGAAAGAAACTCCTGACTCCTGTAAAAATGGCAAGAAAAATAAGATTGAAAGGGTAACTCGGGAAGAGTTTTAATGCCCCAGCCAAGTCAGTACTTTAGAGTGGCTTATTGGAAAGAGCTTACTAGCAGAGCGCTAAAGTGACAGAAGTAGGGGAGGTTAATTGGGAAGAGTGAAGAAACAGTTGGGGGGAAAAAGGCAAGGTTTCTGTTTTCGAACACGATAATGGCAGTGAGATTATTGTGTGCACAAAGATGGAAAGATTCAGCCTTAACCCACAATGAAAGAAGCCGAGGGAACTTGCTGAGATGGCTAAATTGACTTTTCTTTTTCGTTCAGAGCGAAGACAATCTTTGTGTTGATCACTGCCTGGAAATCCCTTATAGACATTTTGTGTAAAACAGTTTTTTTTTTTTTTTTTTTTAAAAGTGCATTCATGATTCATGGTTAGAATGACTAGACAGGATAAATCATAGAGAGAAGAGAATTATACTGTAATGGAAACCCAAGGTAGCAGGTAAATGTTTATCACTACTATAAAGAAGATTATGGGACGCGTTGGCTCAGGGGCTAAGGCGCTGAGCTTGTTGATCAGAAAGGTCAGCAGTTTGGCGGTTTGAATCCCTAACGGAGGGAGCTCCCGTGACTTGTCTCGGCTTCTGCCAACCTAGCAGTTCGAAAGGACGTAAAAATGCAAGTAGAAAAACAGGAACCACCTTTGGTGGGAAGGGAACAGCATTCGATGCAGCTTCGGGAGTTGAGTCCTGCCGGCCACATGACCACGGAGACGTCTTCGGACAGCGCTGGCTCTTCAGCTTTGAAACGGAGATGAGCACCGCCCCCTAGAGTCGGGAACGTCTAGCAGGGGAACTTTTACCTTAAAGAAGATTGGAAGTCACTTTTGTGTATTGTTTTTTCCGGTTCTATTTTTCTTTTAGTTTTCTCTGGTTTTGCACTTTTAGCTTCCACTTTGTTTTCTTCTTCTTTGTACTTCCTTCCTTTCGAAAATATTTAATAAAAATTCTATGAAAACCAAAGTGGGGAGGGGAGACGAATAATATTCGCAAAACGTATCCCAGTTCCCTCTAATTCTGTCCCAATAATTCTTCTTATAGCCTTTTAAGAACAGGAACTGTATCAGGGGTGAAATGCTACCGGTTCGGGTCGGTTTGCCCAAACCGGTAGTAAAAAAAAAAAAAATGGTGCCGTGTGATCGTCAGAATTTTTTAAAACTTTTTTTTAGCATTTTGAAACTATTGGTTCAGGAGAACCTGTAGTTAAAAAATGCTTTAAAAAGTAAAAAAAAAAAAGTTATGATTATCAGCTATGCGACCATCAACTGTGTTGCATGATCATCAGAACTTTTTCTAAATTTTTTTTTAGCATTTTTAAACAATTGGTCCAGGAGAACCGGTAGTTAAAAAATGCTTTAAAAGTTTTTTAAAAGTTGGCCACGCCCACCCAATCAGTCTCCATCAAAGCCTTCGCCACAGAGCTGGGTCTTTGAATTGATTGACTGATGGACACCAAGTCCCTGTCAAGTCTTCATGATGGACATCAAGTCCCTTGTCAACTCTTCACGACCACACAGAATTCTTCGGTAATGAGCTACCCTGGACTTTCAGATCTTCCAAAGATGCCCTCATCAGCACCAAAACTTCACCTTGCGATTGGTTGTCTTCTTTCTTTCTTCTTTCTTTCTTTCTTTCTTTCTTTCTTTCTTTCTTTCTTTCCTTCCTTCCTTCCTTCCTTCCTTCCTTCCTTCTCCAGCTCCAGGTTCCATCAAAGCCTTCTCTTTGCATTGGTTGACTGATGGACATCAAGTCCCTGTCAACTCTTCATGACCACATAGAATTCCTTGATGATGATCTAATCTGGACTTTTAGATCTTCCAAAGGTGCCCTCATCAGCACCAAAAGTTCATCTTGCGATTAGTTGTCTTTCTTCCTTCCTTCCTTCCTTCCTTCCTTCCTTCCTTCCTTCCTTCCTTCCTTCCTTCCTTCTTCTCCAAATCCAGGTTCCATCAAAGCCTTCTCCAGAGAGCTGGGTCTTTGCACTGATTGACTGATGGACATCAAGTCCCTGTCAATTCTTCATGACCACATAGGATTCTTGGGAGATGATATAATCTAGACTTTCAGATCTTCCAAAGGTGCCCTCATCAGCACCAAAACTTCACCTTGCGATTGGTTGCCTTCCTTCCTTCCTTCCTTCTCCAGATCCAGGCTCCTTCAAAGCCTTCTCCAGGGAGCTGGGTCTTTGCACTGATTGACTGATGTACATCAAGTCCCTGTCAACTCTTCATGACCACATAGAATTCCTTGATGATGATCTAATCTGGACTTTTAGATCTTCCAAAGGTGCCCTCATCAGCACCAAAAGTTCACCTTGCGATTAGTTGTCTTCCTTCCTTCCTTCCTTCCTTCCTTCCTTCCTTCCTTCCTTCCTTCCTTCCTTCCTTCCTTTTTCTCCAAATCCAGGTTCCATCAAAGCCTTCTCCAGGGAGCTGGGTCTTTGCACTGGTTGACTGATGGACATCAAGTCCCTGTCAACTCTTCATGACCACATAGAATTCCTTGATGATGATCTAATCTGGACTTTCAGATCTTCCAAAGGTGCCCTCATCAGCACCAAAATTGTGTCCCTTTCCCTCCCTTGGTTGTTCTCTTATCCATCCATCCATCCATCCATCCATCCATCCATCCATCCATCCATCCATCCATCCATCCATCCATCCATGCATCCATCTTCTCCAGATGATCCAGGCTCCACCAACAAACTTATTCGTGTCTCTAAAGTAGGACCTTGGGACTTCCAAGGGCCATCTTGCTCCGGGGGGGATGCTCCCATATCACCCTGTCTTTTGAAACAAACGCTCAGCCCTCTTTTCTCTCTCCCAACAAGCCTCCCGACACACTGGCACAAATACGCACACACACACACAAATACACACACACACACAGAGGCACCCACACTTGGGCTCCCCCCCCCTTTCTCCCCCCCCCCACCAGTGATTCATTTTCCTCCCACGCGGCTCAGCTGCTTTTGTTTTCCTCCGCAGCGCAAATGTGTCTCAATACATGGCGAAAACACGCCGTGCCAAACGCCGGAGCTGTTGGGAACACACACCGATGTCAAGGGAATGACGTCGTTGGCAGAGAGAAGCCAGCTCGGGCGCAATGCGGGGCAGGAGGAGGAGGAGGAGGAGGAGGAGGAAGAGAAGGCTGTGGTTCGCTCGGTCCGGCCTTGTTCAGCGAGAGACAAGGAGACGTGTGTCTTCGTCTTCCTTCCCCGTAACGGCTTTGACCTTCCAACGAAGCCTTGCTCTTCCAAGCTAGTTGTCCTTCGATGCAGATGCTTTATCCTTCTATCTCAGCATCCGGCTGGAGCATCTCGTCCGCCTTCGCTGGTCTTGACGTCATAGAAGTGGCGGGATGCTCTTGACCACTCAAGGCCCACTTTCCCTCTTCCCTGGGGGGTGCATGGGGGGCTCTTCTCTCTCTCTCTCTCTCTATTCTCTCCCCCCCCTTTCTCTCCCTGCCAGCCTCCCTCCTTCTCCTTCTCCTTTTACCTATTGGTGTGGAAAACAAGCTATTTCCACCCCACCTACTCATAAACACGAGAAGCGAGAGAAGCCAAAGGGAAAAGAACACTTTGTTTTTTCGGAGCAGCCTCTGCCTTAGCAACCGATTTTTTTTAAAAAAATAAAAAAAATAAAAGCCTTTACGAGAGGGGAGAAAAAAAAAAGAACGGAGAGCTTTGGGGAAAGGAGAAGAAAAAGAGAGAGAGAAAAAGAGAGGGGCGGGGTGGGTGGGAGGGAAACGACAGAGGGTTCTTCACTGTTCGGAGAACGCCAGGAATCCTGTCTTCTTCTTCTTCTGCTGCTGCTGTTTTTTATTTGCAGTTCCTGGAACCATTCAAGGCCATAAAAAGCGGGTGGGCTTTTGTAAAGCAAGAGAGGCAGCTAGGACAGCTGGCAGCCCCTTCCGGGAACCAAAGCCGAGAAGGTGAAGAGCAGAGCAAACAGTTGGTGGGAGGAGGAGAAGGAGGAGGAGGAGAGGAGGACTGTGGGCTCTCTGAGCTTGGTGGTCTTCTTGCAGACGTTTCATGACCCAACTAGGTAACTTCATCAGTGCTGGAAGGGAGTGGGATTTGCGGAGAAGAGGAGGAGGAGGAGGAGAAGAAGGAGGAGGACTGTGGGCTCTCTGAGCTTGGTGGTTTTCTTGCAGGCGTTTCATGACCCAACTAGGTAACTTCATCAGTGCTGGAAGGGAGTGGGATTTGCGGAGAAGAGGAGGAGGAGAAGAAGGAGGACTGTGGGGTCTCTGGTGCTCTCTGAGTTTGGTGGTTTTCTTCTAGATGTTGCATTACCCAAGTAGGTAACATCATCAGTGCTAGGAGGAGGAGGAGTCCTTAAGGCTCTCTGAGCTTGGTGGTTTTTTGCAGATGTTTCATTACCCAACTAGGTAACTTCATCAGTGCTAGAAAGGAGTGGGGTTTGTGGAGAGGAGGAGGAGGAGGAGGAGGAGGAGGAGGAGGAGGAGGAGGAGGAGGAGGAGGAGGAGGAGGAGAAGATGGCAAGACCTTTAGACCCAGTGTGGTGAGGCCTGTTGGAGCTTGGTCCAAGGGTCACCTTGGACTCTTGACCAAAAATCCGTTCCCCCTGGCTATTCTTCCAAGCGTTGGAGGGGGAGGAAAAGGGGGAGCATCCTGAGATGCCAATCAAAGATCAGCCCTCTAGGAGTTGGCAAAGCCCACCCACCTTGAATAGAAGTGGGGAACCTGTGGCTACACCAGACCTTGGCTGAGCTACAACTTCGGTGTGTGTGAGTGTGTTTGCTTGGAGATAAAAGGTATTGAGGCACCTTGGGAAGGCACCCCCTGTGGAAGGGAGCGGGGAGAGCTGTGCTTTGAGGAAGACGGAGAGACATCGCCATGTTTCTGGAAGAAGTTCCTGACGCACCAGCACCACCAGTCCCTCACCATCCTATGCATCTGTTGGCATTTTGGGGACTGCCAAAGCATGGATATCTCTCGTGAGTCGAAAGGGGGGGGGGAGGAGAGAGAAAGAAAGAGAAACAGCATCAGAGAGAGACAGAAAAAGACAGAGAGCAACCGAGAGACAGAGACATGGAGAGAGGCATAAAGACACAGAGCGACAGAGAGAAACGGACAGAGAAAGACATTGAGAGACAGAGTGAGACATCGAGAGACAGAGATAGACATAGAGAGATAGAGAGACAGACAGAGAGAGACAGAGCGACAGAGAGAAACAGACATAGACATTGAGAGACAGAGTGAGATATTGAGAGACAGAGAGAAATAGACAGAGATATACATAGAGAGATAGAGAGACAGACAGAAACATAGACAGAGAGACAGACAGACAGAGGGAGACAGAGCGACAGAGAGAAACAGACATAGACAGAGAGATAGACAGAGACAGAGCGACAGAGAAACAAGCTAGAGAGAGACATACAGAGATAGAGACAGAGACAGAGAGCAATAGAGAGACAGAGACAGAGATAGACAGAGAGGGAAAGAGAGAGAGACAGGAGTCAGAGACACACACACACACAGACAAGAGACAGAAACAGAAGGAGAAACAGAGACAGAGACAGAGAGAGAGAGACAGCCATATTTATTTCAACAGCTGTGAATTATATTCATTCACAGCCCGTAATGAGTCACAAATAGTTTGTAAGGAGTCCGACAGAAGTCTGCCAAAGTCTTTCGAGATAAGGCTGATAAGCACCCGTCTTTATCTCCCTTGAAACGCTGCCAAAGACCTAATTGCCAATTAGCTTTGCAAGGCTCCACGGAGCACAGAGTCAAAACAGAGCTTCAGAGTTTAAACTGACCAGAACGAACAAATTTGCTTCCTGCAAAAGCTGACCGACCTTTCCTCTTATGGGAGGGGCCAATCATCTCCAAGCCTTAACCACAAGTCGCCCCTTTTTTCTTAACAGTTCTTGCCTTCTGGCAGCTCTGTGGATGCGCGCACTGGGAACAGGCTCCCCCTGTTCCTCTGCCTCGCTGATGTCCAACTCCGGAGGCAGCACATAACTCCCAGATGGCCCCGTCTGCCTGGCCCCCTGTCTGCCTCCGACACAGAGCCCTCGTCCCAGTCTTCCCCAGACTCCAGGACTGGCCCATGATCCTCTCCAACTTCCTCACTGTCTGAGTCTGCCACCAGCTCCGCAGGCCACCGGAGGGCCACAAGAAGCTTTTCCAGGTTTCCAAAAAGGGACGAGGGGGCCAAGCCGTTCCCGATTCACCCAGGCATGCCCATTTTTGCATGGGGGAAAAGGAGGAGAAAAGGAGGTGGTGGATTTCCTCCCTCAACCCACTTCTTTTAAAGAACAGCTTCTCTCTCTCTCTCTCTCTCTCTCTCTCTCTCTCTCTCTCTCTCTCTCTCTCTCTCTCTCTCTCTCTCTCTCTCTCAAAGAAAGCTTCTATTCTTTCATAAATCTTGTAGCTCGTGATTCATGGGGGAGACATTGATTTTCTACTTTTCAGCCTCTTTTCATCCTTGCCATCCTCTTTTCCTTCCTTTCTCTCCCTCCCTTCTCCTCCTCCAGATGTTTTCATCACGTCTGACTCTAATTTCCACCATTCCTCTCGCGACTTCCTTTCATGCCCATCCCTGGCTGGCACCGCAATCTCTCCAAGGGCCGCGGAAGACGATGGGCCCGGAGGAAGCTGAGAGAACGGGAGCACTTCCCCAGTCTTCCCAGAATCTTGGAAAGCGTAAAAAGTGGCCGTTTTCTCCGGCGAACTCCAGCTGCAAGGCCTTTTCAACGCGTAGCAATTAAACCGGGAAATAAAGGCCTCGGGCGAACAAGGACGGGTGTGTGTGTGTGGGATGCCACGTGCGAACGCTTAGCGTGGTGTGCAAATTGGTTCGGAAATTGGGGTGCCAGCCGATGGGAGGAGGAAGAGGAGGGCAGGAGGATCCATACATCTGGGGAGTTTCGCCCTAGGTGCAGCGCGGTGATGAGAAAGGGGAGGAAATAAAGGGGAACCTTTGCAGCTCAAGGGTTGAAAAATGAAGGGGGTGGGGTCTTCGGTGGTCTCTGAGCTTGCTGGTTTTCTTGCCGACGTTTCATTCCCCTAACTGGGTGACATCATCCGTGCTAGTAAGGAGTGGGGTTTGCTCCCCACTTCTTACTAGCACTCTTTGCTAGTACGGGTGATGTTATACCTAGTTAGGGTAATGGGACGTCTGCAAGAACAGAAGCAAGCTGAGAGAGCATCAGGGACCCCACAGTCCTCCTCCTCCTCCTAGCACTGATGTTATTACCTAGTTGGGTAATGAAACGCCTGCAAGAAAATTAGGAAGCTCAGAGAGCACCAGGGACCCCACAGTCCTCCTCCTCCTCCTCCTAGCACTGATGTTACTACCTAGTTGGGTAATGAAATGCCTGCAAGAAAATTAGGAAGCTCAGAGAGCACCAGGGACCCCACAGTCCTCCTCCTCCTCCTCCTAGCACTGATGTTATTACCTAGTTGGGTAATGAAACGCCTGCAAGAAAATTAGGAAGCTCAGAGAGCACCAGGGACCCCACAGTCCTCCTCCTCCTCCTCCTAGCACTGATGTTACTACCTAGTTGGGTAATGAAATGCCTGCAAGAAAATTAGGAAGCTCAGAGAGCACCAGGGACCCCACAGTCCTCCTCCTCCTCCTCCTAGCACTGATGTTATTACCTAGTTGGGTAATGAAACGCCTGCAAGAAAATTAGGAAGCTCAGAGAGCACCAGGGACCCCACAGTCCTCCTCCTCCTCCTCTTAGCACTGATGTTACTACCTAGTTGGGTAATGAAACGCCTGCAAGAAAATTAGGAAGCTCAGAGAGCACCAGGGACCCCACAGTCCTCCTCCTCCTCCTCCTAGCACTGATGTTACTACCTAGTTGGGTAATGAAATGCCTGCAAGAAAATTAGGAAGCTCAGAGAGCACCAGGGACCCCACAGTCCTCCTCCTCCTCCTCCTAGCACTGATGTTATTACCTAGTTGGGTAATGAAACGCCTGCAAGAAAATTAGGAAGCTCAGAGAGCACCAGGGACCCCACAGTCCTCCTCCTCCTCCTCCTAGCACTGATGTTATTACCTAGTTGGGTAATGAAACGCCTGCAAGAAAATTAGGAAGCTCAGAGAGCACCAGGGACCCCACAGTCCTCCTCCTCCTCCTCCTAGCACTGATGTTACTACCTAGTTGGGTAATGAAATGCCTGCAAGAAAATTAGGAAGCTCAGAGAGCACCAGGGACCCCACAGTCCTCCTCCTCCTCCTCCTAGCACTGATGTTATTACCTAGTTGGGTAATGAAACGCCTGCAAGAAAATTAGGAAGCTCAGAGAGCACCAGGGACCCCACAGTCCTCCTCCTCCTCCTCCTAGCACTGATGTTACTACCTAGTTGGGTAATGAAACGCCTGCAAGAAAATTAGGAAGCTCAGAGAGCACCAGGGACCCCACAGTCCTCCTCCTCCTCCTCTTAGCACTGATGTTACTACCTAGTTGGGTAATGAAATGCCTGCAAGAAAATTAGGAAGCTCAGAGAGCACCAGGGACCCCACAGTCCTCCTCCTCCTCCTCCTAGCACTGATGTTACTACCTAGTAAGTGTCATAGAAACGTCCGCGAGAAAACCAGCAAGCTCAGAGAGCACCAAGGACTCGCTCAGAGACGAAAAAGTTAGGCTAGCGGACGTGGTAAAGACAGCGGGAGGGAGAGGAAGAACTTCTCCCTTACTCTTGCTTTTGAAAAATGTCCCGTTTTCATTGATTGATTGATTTCCTCCATTCTCCTGGAAAATCCCAAAAGGAATTCTGCATTTATCGCTCAAGACTCGATTAGCAGGAAATATGACTTCAGCAACGGCTGGAATGCTCTACCTGACTCCGTTGTTACATCCTCAAAGGCCCAAAACTTTAACCTCAAACTGTCTACACTGGGTCTCACCCCATTCTTAAGAGGTGCATAAAAGGATGTGTGCAGAAGCGCACCAGCGTGCCTACCATCCCTGTCCTACTGTTTATTTATTTATTTATTTATTTATTGAATTTATAGGCCGCCCAATCCCGAAGGACTGTTCCCATTTATTTGTACCTATTTCCTTTATTCATGTCCATGTTAACAAAGAGGATTAGGGGACTGGAGGCTAAAACATATGAAGAACAGTTGCAGGAACTGGGTAGGTCTAGTTTAATGAAAAAGAAGGACCAGGGGAAACAGGATAGCAGTCTTCCAATATCTCAGGGGCTGCCCCAAAGAAGAGGGAGTCAAGCTGTTCTCCAAGGCACCTTAAGGCAGGACAAGAAGCAATGGGTGGAAACTAATCAAGGAGAGAAGCAACCTAGAACTGAGGAGAAATTTCCTGACAGTTAGAACAATTAAACAGTGGAACAGAATTTGCCTCCAGAAGTTGTGAATGCCCCAACACTGGAAGTCTTTAAAAAGATGTTGGATAGGCATTTGTCTGAAACAGTATAGGGTTTCCTGCCTAGGCAGGGGGTTGGACTAGAAGACCTCCAAGGTCCCTTCCAACTCTGTTATTCTATTCTATTCTATTCTCCTTCCTTCTTTCCTTATTATATTCTTCTTCCTTCTATTCTATTTTATTCTACTCTTCTTCCTTTTCTTATTCTATTCTCCTTCTATTCTATTCTCCTTCCTTCCTTCTATTCTCCTTCCTTTTCTTATTCTATTCTCCTTCCTTCTTTTCTTATTCTATTCTATTCTCCTTCCATCTATTCTATTCTCCTTCCTTCCTTTTTTATTCTATTCTATTTCATTCTATTCTATTCTCCTTCCTTCTTTTCTTATTATATTCTTCTTCCTTCTATTCTATTTTATTCTATTCTCCTTCCTTTTCTTGTTCTATTCTCCTTCTATTCTATTCTCCTTCCTTCTATTCTATTCTATTCTCCTTCCTTCTTTTCTTATTCTATTCTATTCTCCTTCCTTTTATTCTATTCTCCTTCCTTCTATTCTATTCTATTCTCCTTCTATTCTATTCTATTCTATTCTATTCTATTCTACTTATACCTCTTATCTTTTACATGTTTGACAAGCTAAATAAAGAAAATAAATACATTTTGGGTTTTGTTTTAGAGGGGTGTGTGTTGTGTGCCTGCCGAAGGTGGGATGTGGGACCCCAGCTTGACAGCGAGAAGACGCACGGTCTGGGGTGGCACCAAGGAACGCGACCCCTGGCCAAATGTCAAAGGAAGCCCACCTTCGCAGATGAGCGTTCGAAGGGAGGGGAGGGAAGGAGGAAGCAAGTGGGGAAGGGGGTGGGGGGGGGAGAGGGAGAGAGAAGGAGAAAAGCAGCCAAACAAGCTGGAATTAACAATGGCGAGGGGGAACAATAGCCACTAATGGAATGGGCTTGTGGAAGGAATTGCAAATGGCAGGGGAACAAAGGGGAAGTGGCAGGAGGCCCAGGGCAGGCTTCCAAGAAATGCCAGCTGGGGCAGTCAAGCGGGTGGGCGGGCGGGGGGGGGGAGGTGGGTTTCACAGCCTCCGAGGGTGGGTTTCACAGCCTCCGAGGGAATGCCTGGCAGCCGGTTGCCTCGAAAGGGGGTCCACCAGAGAAGGTGGAGCTGCTGGGAGACCAGCAGAGCAAGGGTGGAGAAGGTCCTTGGACTGTCATGGTTGAGGGGTGTGTGTGAAGATTTAGGGGGAAGGTCTCTGGTTGTCCAGGGTTGTGGGCAGGGAAGGGCATCCATGGGGAAGGTGATGACAAAAATATGAGGCTGCCGGGAACCTGACGAGCAGAGTTTCGGTTTGAAGAAGACAGTTCTAAACTCTTCTCCAAAGCACCTGAATGATGGACAGAAGCTGATCAAGGAGAGAAGCAACTTAGAACTAAGGAGGAATTTCCTGACAGTGAGGACAATTAATCAGTGGAACAGAAGTTGCCTCCAGAAGTTGTGAATGTCCCAACACTGGAAGTCTTTAAGAAGATGTTGGATAGCCATTTGTCTGAAGTGGTCTAGGGTTTCCTGCCTAGGCAGGGGGTTGGACTAGAAGACCTCCAAGGTCCCATCCAACTCTGCTATTCTATTCTATTCTATTCCTACTTATTCCATTCTTTCTTAATTATATTTGATTCTTTTTTTACTATTCTTTTATTCTGTTCTATTCTGTTCTATTCTCCACTATTCTATTTCTATTCTATTTTTTCTTAATTCTATTTGATTCTTTTTACTATTCTGTTCTATTCCTACTCTATTCCATTCTTTCTTAATTCTATTTGATTTTTTTACTATTCTATTCTATTCCATTCTTTCTTAATTCTATTTGATTATTTTCACTATTCTATTCTGTTCTCCACTATTCTATTCTCTTTCTATGCTATTCCATTCTTTCTTAATTCCATTTGATTATCTTTTTACTATTCTATTCTATTTCTATTCTATTCCATTCTTTCTTAATTCTATTTGATCCTTTTTTTACTATTCTATTCCATTCTTTCTTAATTCTATTTGATTCTTTTTACTATTCTATTCTCCATTATTCTCTTCTTCTCTTTCTATTCTATTCCATTCTTTCTGAATTCCATTTGATTATCTTTTTACTATTCTATTCTATTTCTATTCTATTCCATTTTTTTAAATTCTATTTGATTATCTTCTTACTATTCTATTTCTATTCTATTCCATTCTTTCTTAATTCTATTTGATTCTTTTTTACTATTCTATTCTATTCCATTCTTTCTTAATTCTATTTGATTATTTTCACTATTCTATTCTATTCTGTTCTCCATTATTCTCTTCTCTTTCTATTCTCCTCCATTCTTTCTTAATTCCATTTGATTCCATTTAAAAAGAATAAACAGGAGGGGCCTTGGAGGTCCTCTAGTCCACACCTATACCATTTCAGATAAACAGTTCTCTAATTGCTTCCTAAAAGCCTCCGGTGATGAGAGCACCCAGAACTTCTGGAGGCAAATTATTCTCACTGTACTCACTGCTGCAAGGGATTGTTACAAAAATATGTTATGTATTAGTATTTAGAATAGATAAAATAAGGAATAGAGGGGATGTGGTGGCTCAATGGCTAAGACGCTGAGCTTGTCGATCAGAAAGGTCGGCAGTTCGGCAGTTCAAATCCCTAAGCGCCGCATAACGGAGTGAGTTCCCATTATTTGTCCCAGCTTCTCCCAATCTACCAGTTTGAAAGCATGTAAAAAATGCAAGTAGAAAAATAGGAACCACCTTTGGTGGGAAGGGAGCAGCATTTGATGCGCCTTCGGGAGTTGAGTCATGCCGGCCACATGACCACGGAGACGTCTTTGGACATCGCTGGCTCCTCGGCTTTGAAACGGAGATGAGCAGAGCCCCCTGGAGTCAGGAACAACTAGCACGCACGTGCAGGGGAACCTTTACCTTAAAGAAGATTGGAAGTCACTTTTGTGTGTCGTTGTTTTTTCCCCGTTCTATTTTTCTTTTAGTTTTCTCCGTTCTTGTACTTTTAGCTTCCACTTTGTTTTCTTCTTCGTTGTACTTTCTTCCTTTAAAACAAACAAACAAACAAACACCTTTACCTTTACTTTAAAATGGTGAATATTGGTTGTCATTTTATTTGTTATTGCACAAAGTATCTGGACCCAGACGACCGCACCGTTTAACGAAAGGTGGTATGTTTGTATTGTTGGAAGAAATGTCCTTCTGGGTTCGGCTCCAAGTGGGGAAAAAGACACTGGAGACATGGAGGCTGCTTGGAAAGATGGTTTTAATGGTGGACAGGACCACGTGGCTTGAACCCTGAACAGAAAAGGTGATCACATGCTTCAATGTCGGTGGAGAAGAGAAGGGAAGGAAGAGAAGCCGAATCCCTGGTTTTATGCCCTCTCTGGCCTTTGATCTTGAGCTTGTATTCTGATTGGTTGTCGGACTCCCATGGTGCCATGCAGGGGCAACTCTCTAGGCTGCGTTTTGAATCCTGGTTTTGTTTGAGTTCTCAGATGCCATGTGGCGAGTTGGGTAAAAGGGCCAATATTATCATGCCTTAATCCCATCACTCTGGGGCTGAAGGGGAGAACTCTTTATTATGTAAAGTGGACTAGCTTAGTCTTCTTAATGGCTCATTGACAAAGTGGGGACGGGCAGGAAGCTGCAGGCAGCTATTCTGTCTTTTAAAACATGTTTCTTCCCTTTTCACATCCAGAGAAATATTCTGCCTTTTCAATATTTCCTAGGATATTTCATTTATTTTTTTTTCTGGGAGAGGGCTGGGTGATAACTTCCTACGGTATTAAAATAAATTTTTTTTTTACAAAAAATAAAAGAAAATGAAACAAAACAATAAAATAAAACTGCAATGCAATAAAGCAGAAATGCAATGCAAGGCAATGAAATAAAAGTGAAGCATCGAAGAGGAAGCAACAATGGGCATGATTTAAACCCAGAAGCACACGGTGCAACGGTTCGGTCTATTTCCTGGTTGGGAAAAGCAGAGGGAGGCCACAGTGAAAGCTGAAATCTCGGCCTAAAAAACAGAATGTTCCTTTTTTTCCCCCTGTGAAAGCTGTGCCTTTTGTGCAGGAGTTTGGTTTGGCAGTCTCGGCTTTTTCAAAGTGGGGGAGGAGGAGGAGAAGGAGAGAATGGAAAAAAAAATAAACCAAACTGGGAGGAGGGGGATGGGGAGAGGAGGAGGAGGAGGAGGAAGGGTGGGGGACGATTTTGGGACAGAATTCTCTCTCTCTCTCTCTCACCCACCTACTTCCTATTTTGCCTTGGTTAAAAAAAAAAAAACCTTTTTTCTGCCAGCCAAAGCAGCCCGACTGTTTCTGTGTTTCAGTTTCGCCTCTTAGCAACCCACCAAACGTTTTTACTAAATAAGGAGGCATCCAAAAAACACCATAGTAACACAGTGTTGGGCCTGCGGTTTGTAGAAAACTTTTGGTATTTAGACGTTTGGATTAATTTTTTTGTTTCTTTCTTTCTTTCTTTCTTTCTTTCTTTCTTTCTTTCTTTCTTTCTTTCTTCTTTCATTCCTTCCTCCCTCTCCCTTTTTCTCTTCCTTCCTTCCTCTTCCTTCCTTCCTCTTCCTTCCCTTTTCTCTTTATTTCTTTCCCTTCTCCTTCCTTCCTTTTTCTTTCTCTTTTTACTTCTTTCCCTTCTCCTTCCCTCCTTTTTCTTTCTTTCTCTTTACTTCTTTCCCTTCTCCTTCCCTCCTTTTTCTTTCTTTCTTTTTTACTTCTTTCTTTCTTCCTTCCTTTTCTCTTTTTCTCTCTTTTTTACTTTCTTCACTTCTTTCCTTCCTTCCTTTTCCTTTTTCTCTTTTTTATTTCTTTCCCTTCTATCTTCCTTCCTTTTTCTCTTTCTCTCTTTTTTACTTTCTTCTATTTCCTTCCCTTCCTTTTTTTACTTCCCTTTCTTTCTTTCTTCCTTCCTCTCTCTTTCTGTCTTTTACTTTCTTCCCTTCTCTTTCCTTTCTTCCCTTCCTTCTTCTTTCTTTCTCTCTTTTTTACTTCCTTCCCTTCCCTTCTCCTCCCTTCCTTTTTCTTTCTCTCTTTTTTACTTCTTTCCCTTCCCTTCTCCTCCCTTCCTTTTTCTTTCTCTCTTTTTTACTTCTTTCCCTTCTCCTTCCTTCTTTCCTCTTTCTTTCTTCCTTCCTTCCTTTCCCTCCTTCCTTTTTCTTTATCTCTCTCTTTTTTACTTCCTTCCCTTCCCTTCTCCTTCCTCCTCCTATGGAAGGCTGCAGACTCAGATAGTGAGGAGGTTGGGGAGGAAGATGGGCCAGTCCTGGAGTCTGGGGAAGGCTCTGAGGAGGGCTCTGTGTCAGAGGCAGGGAGGGGACCAGAGCCATATGCCAGCTATCGATTACCTTCAGAGTCAGACATCAGTGAGGCAGAAGAACAGCTGGAGCCTGTTCCCAGTGTGCACATGAGAAGAGCCGCCAGACGAAGGGAACGGCTAAAGAAAAGGGGTTGACTTGGGAGTGAGGTCACAGGTGGACGATGAATGGCCCCTCCCAGAGGGAATAAAAGAGGAGCGAAAGGGGAGTGGAGTTTGCAGGAGACAATGAGTTCACTTCATTGGTTTATGATTCTCCGAGACTCCTTGCCAAGTTTTGCAGAGATCGGCCTGGAAGCTCTCCAAGCCAGATAAGGGCTGTGACCATAAATCCTCCCTCAAAAGACTTTGCTGGATGTGAATGAACAGAATTCACAGCAAATTAATAAAAGGGGTTTTTGTTGGGACCAGGAATTTGCTTCGTGCTCTTGGGAAGCCTCGTTTCGGCGAGGTCTCACTCGCCATCTTCAGGCTGATGTTTTCGGCTTAAAGCGTGGTCGGAGCTGCCGTCTTTCTATAAATCTTGGTGGGGGTGTGTGGAGTGCTGGCTTTGTTTCAGTAAGTGGAATGATTGATTGTGTGGTTATATCATGATTGGTAGATTGGTGCTGGCTGTGTGTCCGTTGTTGTTTTGTGTTGTAACGGCCTGGGTGGTGGGTGGGGCTTGTTTGTTGACTAGGGCAGGTTTCCAGATGTTTGATAGGCGGGAGGTATCGTCATGTTTATTCATGTTGTGGGGGGTGTTTCTCTATTTTGATAGCCCCCGTGAATAAATGTGACGATATTAATTATCCTGTTTTTGGCCTCTTCAGCCTCCAGAAAGTGGGTGGGGGCTGGCGGGTAGGTGGGGTGATGTGGACGGGGCAGCCTTCTGGTCCTCTGTGGGCCGGATGAATGACTTCGGTGGGCCGTATCCAGCCCTGGGGCCTTAGTTTGAGGACCCCTGGATTAAAGAGTTTACAAGACTCCAAGTTATTATTAGAGATCATCCAAGATCGGGGGACCATTTCCATACACACAGCTGCCCTTAATCCATCAGCCCCGAAATGAATAAATAAGAAATGCAGATCTGTTGGGAGGGGAAGAAAACTCATTTCTTCATTTGCCGTCCTCGTGGCTACGCATTCGTATATAACGTGTACGGAGAGTTATTTTTTAATTCCCCCCCCCCCAAATTTGCACCATGAAATTCAGGGGCAAAAATGATCTGGTTTTTTTGGGGGGGGGGGTCGGGACATTTTTACGGATCTGATAAAAGGTGAGACAGGAGGAGGAGGAGGAGGAGAAGTTGGTGGTGCTCCGTTTCCACATCTGGGGCTCTCTGAATGGATGGAGGGGAAGACAAGTCCTCCCCTCGACTGGCTGACAAAGCTGCCAGCTGGAGATTTTACATTCCCTTCAATTATTTTATATTGTACCTTCAGGCTGCACTCCAAAGTGACTCTTAAGGAATAATCAGACGCTCTCAATAGGCAATCAAACTCAAATTAGAGCAAGGTTATAGTTGCGGCTGAGTAGCCGTATGTTTCTAAGAGTCAGGGAGATTTGCGACCGGCCTCCGTAAGCCATGAGTATAATGGAGGGGGGCAGATCTGGCAGAGCCCCATCGTTCTCGCCCCGAAACAAACTAGGAAGTTACATCTGCCCCCTCTCCAGTGGTGGGTTTAAAAAATTTTTCGAACCTATTCTGTGGGTGTGGCCTCCTTTGTGGGAGTGGCTTGCCAGCCATGTGACCTGGTGGGAGTGGCTAGCCGGCCATGTGTTTTCTTTCTTTCTTTCTTTCTTTCTTTCTTTCTTTCTTTCTTTCTTTCTTTCTTTCTTTCTTTCTTTCTTTTTTTCTCTCTCTCTCTCCTTCCTTTTGTCTCTCTGTCCCTTTTTCCTTTCATCTCTCTCACTTTTTCTTTCTTTCTTTTTTCTTTATTTCTTTCTTCCTTTCTCTCTCTTTCTCTCTCTGTGTGAGTCTGTGTGTGTGTGTGTGTGTGTGTGTTTCAAACATTTTTGGAACCTCTTCTGTAGGTGTGGCCTGCTTTCTGGGTCCACTGGTGGGACCTCTTCTAACCGGTTCGGTAGATTTGACGAACCGGTTCTACCGAACTGGTGCGAACTGGTAGGAACCCACCTCTGCCCCTCTCCCATAATCAATAGGATGGGCTTTGCTTACGATTTTCATCGCTTAAAATCCAGTGGCTTTCTGGAGAGATCGGGAGGGGAATCCTACCACGCTAGGACTGAAAATCTAGGGATCAGGGACCACCTTAGCGCTAGGAGGCAAGAGAAGGATGGCGAGGCTGTAATCGGATTCAGACCGCTGGGCGCAAATGGGCCAGAAACCAGTCCTCATATTACGACGTCATATTACATATTTGTTTGACTCAGAGGGTCAAAAAAATAGGATGATCCAGTCGGCTTTCGAGTGGTTTGCACTCAAGGAACGCGATCAAGAGGAGGAAAAAAGGAGAGGAGGAAGAAAGAACTAGCATGTAGAATAGAATAGAATAGAATAAGAATGGAATAGAAAAGAAAATATGGAATAGAATAGGAATAGAATAAGAATGGAATGAAATAGAAAATATGGAATAGAATAAGAATGGAATGGAATAGAATAGAAAATATGGAATAGAATAGAATAAGAATGGAATAGGATAGAAAATATAGAATAGAATAAGAATGGAATGGAATAGAAAATATGGAATAGAATAGAATAAGAATGGAATGGAATAGAAAATATGGAATAGAATAGAATAAGAATGGAATAGAATAGAAAATATAGAATAGAATAGAATAAGAATGGAATGGAATAGAAAATATAGAATAGAATAGAATAAGAATGGAATGGAATAGAAAATATAGAATAGAATAGAATAAGAATGGAATGGAATAGAAAATATAGAATAGAATAGAATAAGAATGGAATGAAATAGAAAATATAGAATAGAATAAGAATGGAATGGAATAGAATAGAAAATATGGAATAGAATAGAATAAGAATGGAATGGAATAGAAAATATGGAATAGAATAGAATAAGAATGGAATAGTCCAACCCCCTGAATAGAATAACAGAGTTGGAAGGGACCTTGGGGGTCTTCTAGTCCAACCCCCTTAGGCAGGAAACCCTACACCACTTCAGACAAATGCTTGTCCAATCTCTTCTTAAAAACTTCCACTGTTGGAGCACTCACAACTTCTGGAAGCAAGTCGTTCCACTGGTGAATCGTTCTAATTGTCAGGAAATTCCTCCTCAGTTCTAAGTTGGTTTCTCTCCTTGATTAGTTTCCACCCATTGCTTCTTGTCCTGCCCTCAGGTGCCCTGTAGAATAGCTTGACTCCCTCTTCTTTGGGGCAGCCCCTGAGATATCGGAAGACTGCTATCCTGTCTCCCCTGGTCCTTCTTTTCATTCAACTAGACATACCCAGTCCCTGCAACCGTTTTTTTTTTTATATGCTTTACCCTCCAGTCCCCTAATCCTCTTTTTTGCTCTTCTCTGCACTCTTTCTAGAGTCTCCACATCTTTTTTTTTTTAATAAAAATCCCTTCCGATTAGAAAGAAAAGATCTGATATCTATCTTGCCCTACTTCCTTCAGCCACCAAAACTACTCCGCTCTGCCAAATCTAGAAAGCAAAATCTTGGCGTTTGCCTGACCCACACAACTGGGGTTAATTCTCCCCACCGTGGAGCACAGAAACAGAGCTGGGGTCTCCACAATGGGCATCCGACCACATCTGACGAAGCGTCGGGGGGCAGGGGGAGGCAAACCCAGAGAAAATGGGGGAGGGAAGGAAAGAAAGCCCACCCACCCCAGCCCCCCTTGCAAACCACAAGTGTCTCTCAGCCCTCCGAGTGTACTTGGTGCGTTCTGGCAGTTTTTGTGGCAAGCCACTCGGCAGGAATGCAAACAAGAGCTCCTGGCTATGTCTGCAGCTTGGTATAATTTTCTAAACAGGGCGGCTGCCAAGTGACTGAAGTGTGAAGCAGGAAAGAGAGAGAGGGAGAGAGAGACAGAGAGAGACAGAGAGAAAGAGAGAAAGACACACACACATAGAGACAGACAGAGACAGAGAGGAGAGAGACAGAGAGAAAGACACACAGAGAGGGACAGAGACTGACAGAGAGGAGAGAGACAGAGAGAAAGACACACAGAGAGGGACAGAGACTGACAGAGAGGAGAGAGACAGAGAGAGAGGGACAGAGAGAGACAGAGAGGAGAGAGACAGAGAGGAAGAGAGAAAGACAGAGAGAGAGAGAAAGAGAAAGAAAGACAGACAGAAACAGAGAGGAGAGAGACAGAGAGAAAGAGAGAGAGGGACAGAGAGAGAAAGACAAAGAGAAAGAGAGAGGGAGAGAAAGAGAGAGAGAGGGAGAGAGACAGAAAGAGAAAAGGACAGAGAGAAAGAGAGAGGGAGAGAAAGACAGAGAGGGAGACGTAGAGAGACAGAAAGAGAGAGACAGACACAGAAAGAGAAAGACAGAAAGAGAGAGATTAGCAGAGAGAGACAGAAAGATAGAAAGACAGAGAGAGAGGGGGAGACAGAGAGAGACACACAGAGAGAGAGAGACAGAAAGACAGAGAGAAAGAGAGAGGGAGAGAAAGACAGAGAGAAAGAGAGAGGGAGAGAAAGACAGAGAGAAAGACAGAGGGAGAGAAAGACACAGAGAGAGGGAGACGTAGAGACAGAAAGAGAGCGACAGAGAAAGAGACACAGAGAGAAAGACAGAAAGAGAGAGAGATAGACAGAGAGAGACAGAAAGAAAGAGAGAGAGATGAAAGATGCTTGGATCAGATTATCTCATCCCAAACCCTTGTGATTCTCCCCCAAAGTTTTTGCAAGTTAAAACACACCCTCCTTCCTTTCTCCTTCTAAGCCGGGCCATCCTGTCGGATGAGGAAGGACGGCCTCCAGAGATCCAGTTTTGTTTAAAAAATAAAATAGAAACGAAATAAGAGGGGTTGCAAGTGACATCTTGCATTCACAGAGATTTCACCGAGAGCTCCCGGTGAATTATGCGAAGGCTGACATTTCCCTTGTTTTCTTGGCATTTGCTGGCGCACCACCTCATCTCAGTGATGGGGGTTTATTTATCGCGCGCGGGGGGGGGGGGGGCGACGAAATAAAACCAAGGAAGAAGCAGATTGCCAACACAAACACTGGCGGGGGATGAGTCACCGTCTGCCCACCCTGAGCCACGCGTCCTGTTGTCTTCTGCTCCAGAGGCTCCTGACCCACGCTCACTACATGGCGCAAGAAGAGTGGCTCTAACCTTAGGACTCCTTCGGGGCTAAGAGGCATCTTGGAGAAGGCTTACTTCTGCTCTCGCTCTTAATAGCAGCCCATCCCACATAAATCTGGAAGTTAAAAGGTCTTGGTCTAGAGAACAGGGGTCGGCAACCTTTAAACACTCAAAGAGCCACAAAGGTCCTAACCAGAAGCCCCCTGTTCAATTCTGGAGTCGACCGGAAGTCCGGTTCCCCCACCATAGAGTCTCCTCCTAGTGCGGTGTCCTTTTTCCTCCACCTGTCCTAACTGAAAGCCCTATCAATTGTGGAGCCGACCGGCGACAGGGAGCCGCAGCAGAGGGAAGAAAGAGCCACATGCGGCTCCAGAATCACAGGTCCGTAAACAGGGGTGTGCCGAAGCGCACCAGCATGCCTATTGTCTCTGTCCTACTGTCCCCATTTATCTGTACTCATTTCCTTTATTCATGTCCATGTTTATACTTATACTTAACAAGGAGGATTAGGGGGCTGGAGGCTAAAACATACGAGGAACGGTTGCCGAAACTGGGTATGTCTAGTTTAAGGAAAAGGAGGACCAGGGGAGACATGATAGCAGCCTTCCAATATCTCAGGGGCTGCCACAAAGAAGAGGGAGTCAAACTATTCTCCAAAGCACCTGAGGACAGGACAAGAAGCAATGGGTGGAAACTAATCAAGGAGAGAAGCAACTTAGAACTGAGGAGAAATTTCCTGACAGTGAGAACAATTAATCAGTGGAACAGAATTTGCCTCCAGAAGTTGTGAATGCCTCAACACTGGAAGTCTTTAAGAAGATGTTGGATAGCCATTGGTCTGAAATGGTATAGGGTTTCCTGCCTAGGCAGGGGGTTGGACTAGAAGACCTCCAAGGTCCCTTCCAACTCTGCTATTGTATTCTATTTCTATTCTATTCTCCTTCCTTCTTTTCTTATTATATTCTTCTTCCTTCTATTCTATTTTATTCTATTCTCCTTCCTTTTCTTATTCTATTCTCCTTCTATTCTATTCTCCTTCCTTCCTTCTTTTCTTATTCTATTCTGTTCTCTTCTCCTTCCTTCTACTCTATATTCTATATTCATAATTCTATTCTATTCGCCTTCTTTCTATTCTAATCTATATTCATAATTCTATTCTATTCTATATTCATAATTCTATTCTATTCTATATTCATAATTCTATTCCATTCTATTCTATATTCATAATTCTATTCCATTCTATATTCATAATTCTATTCTATTCTATATACATAATTCTATTCTATTCCATATTCATAATTCTATTCTATTCTATATTCATAATTCTATTCTATTCTATTCTCCAAAGCACCAGAAGGCAGGACAAGAAGCAATGGGATGGAAACTGATCAAAGAGGGAAGCAACCTAAAACTAAGGAGCAATTTCCTGACAGTGAGAACAATTCACCCGTGGAACCGCTCGCCACCGGAAGCTGTGGGTGCTCCGTCACTGGAGGCTTTCACGAAGAGACCGGACAACCATTTGCCTACTGTGAAATGGTATGGGGGGTCTCCTGCTTGAGATTGGACTACTAAGGTCCCTTTCAACTCGGTTATTCTGTATAAAACGGGGCAAAACTTCACAGCTGTTTCACTTAGCAACTGAAATGGTGGGCTCGGTCGGGGTCGAGGCAGAGTTGCGAGGCTCCTGCTTTGGAAATTAAACACGGCCTTCGTATTTTGGGGCCTCTCCGTTTTCTTCCGGAGGTTGCTGTAAAAACCTATCTGCCGTTGGGTCAAATCAGAGGGACATACGGGGAATCGTAATTCAGTTTTAAAAAGCTCTCGGGGAGTCTCCTTTCCTGTAGGTGAGGAATTGGGGAGGGCGGCGGGAAAAGCAGCCCGCTTCCCTCCGGACTAGTGAAAAGAGCGTTTCCTCAAGATTTTGGGAAGACTCCCACTCTCCGCCAAATAACCGCTCTGCCATCTGGACCACACCCAATGCTCCTGAGAGAAAGCAGCCTGGATATATTCATATTCCCCCGCCTCCCATTTTTGGTTGGGTGGTATTTTTTTTGGGGGGAGGGGAGGAGGCGGGAATCCAGACAGTTGCTGGAGAGAATCGAGCAAGATAGGGCGGCTGGGTGACTGCGAAGACTTCAAAAACACAAGGACACTCCTCTCTGTGGTCTACACAACCCTGCCTGCCCCAGGCGGAGATTTTCCCACCCTACAAATCTTCCAGAGACCTCCTGCCGGCGCCTGGGCCGCCCCTGTGTGCCTGCTAGAGGAAATAACAGAGTAGCAGTGTTGGAAGGGACCTTGGAGGTCTTCTAGTCCAACCCCCTGCTCCAGCTTGAGACCCCATGCCAGGGGTCGGCAACCCATGGCTCTGGAGCTGCATGTGGCTCTTTCATCCCTCTGCTGCGGTTCCCTGGTCACTCAAAACATGTGTCACAACTGCCAATGGGTGACACTCGTCCGACATGCGATTTATTGAGCTTTCGACACCCCCCTCCCGCCCCAGTAGGCCAATCGTGGATAAATCTAAGAAAAGAAAAGTTTCAGAAAAAAAAGCCAGAACATTTAATTCAACTACCTAAGCTAGTTTTGTAACCGCTCAGCTGGAAGGATTTTGTGGCGCCCAGTGTTTTCTTTTGTGTGGAAAATGGGTTCAAATGGCTCTTTTGAGCGTTTAAGGTTGCCGACCCCTGCCCTATGCCATTTCAGACAAGTGGTGGTCCGGTCTCTTCTTTAAAACCCCCATTGTTGGAGCACCCACAAGCTGAGCGAAATGTCTTCAAAGAAAAAAAAACGAGAAAGTCCAGTTGCTTCCTGAAAAAGCACCCTTGGGACAGAGATAAACCTCCAAGTGGCCTCAACAACTCACTAAAAGGATGCAAATGATTAGCTCTTTGCAAGGAGTATCAATCCTTCCATTCCCCACCGTCCAGTCAGAGCTGAAGAAGCTTCGTGGATGAGAAGGGAAATGCCTTCAAAGAAAAACCAGAAAGTCCAGTTGCCCCCTGAAAAAAGCACCCTTGGGACAGAGATAAACTTCCAAGTGGCCTCAATGACTCTCTAAAAGGATGCAAATGACCAGTTATCTGCAAGGAGTATAAATCCTTCCATCCTCCACCGTCTAGTCAGAGCTGAAGAACTTCGTGGATGAGAAGTGAAATGTCTTTAAAGAAAGAACCAAGAAACTTCAGTTGCTTCCTGAAAAAGCACCCTTAGGACAGAGATAAACCTCCAAGTGGCCTCAATGGCTCTCTCAAAGGATGCAAATGACCAGCTCTGTCTGCAAGGAGTATAAATCTTTTCATCTTCCACCATTCAGTCAGAGCTGAAGAACGTGGATGAGAAGTGAAATGTCTTTAAAGAAAGAACCAAGAAACTTCAGTTGCTTCCTGAAAAAGCACCCTTAGGACAGAGATAAACCTCCAAGTGGCCTCAATGACTCTCTCAAAGGATGCAAATGACCAGCTCTGTCTGCAAGGAGTATAAATCTTTTCATCTTCCACCATCCAGTCAGAGCTGAAGAACTTCATGGATGAGAACTGAAATGTCTTTAAAGAAAGAATCAAGAAAGTTCAGTTGCTTCCTGAAAAAGCACCCTTAGGACAGAGATAAACCTCCAAGTGGCCTCAACGGCTCTCTCAAAGGATGCAAATGACCAGCTCTGTCTGCAAGGAGTATAAATCTTTCCATCTTCCACCATTCAGTCAGAGCTGAAGAACTTCATGGATGTGAAATGTCTTTAAAGAAAGAATCAAGAAAGTTCAGTTGCTTCCTGAAAAAGCACCCTTGGGACAGAGATAAACCTCCAAGTGGCCTCAATGGCTCTCTCAAAGGATGCAAATGACCAGCTCTGTTTGCAAGGAGTACAAATCCTTCCATCCTCCACCATTCAGTCAGAGCTGAAGAAGCTTCTTGGATGAGAAGCGAAATGTCTTCAAAGAAAAAAAACGAGAAAGTCCAGTTGCCTCCTGAAAAAAGCTTCTTTGGGTCAGGTTTTCTCTGGTTCCCCCCCCCCCCAACCTTTTCACCAAAGCCGGAAACAACCCAGCCACATGTTTCTTATTATGTGAATTCTTTATATGGTTTCCAGCTTGTCATATTCGGCGGTTCCCCCTTCTATACGCTTCCTCCTTTCCATTCCTGGTGTGCTGTTATGTTATGCGGTACTTGAACAAGTTATTAGGTTCCCTATGATCGGAACGGAGCTGTGTTTTGTCCCCATCAGGAGACCGAATCTTAAAAGAAGAAGAAGAAGAAAAATTATCTGTAAGGCTTCCCTATATAGGCTCCTTCTGAAAACAGCCTCTGGGATGGCGCCCAGCCAGCGAGGACTTTAACTGGGAGAAAGCGCAGGGATTTCAGCGGGATAATAGATGCCACGGGGCCCTCTGAGATACTGTCGGAAACCGGAAAGAAAGAAAAGTGAGGGCAATTGTGCCGTGGCACCTTCGAGACGAATACTTTGAGAATTTAGAATAGAGTTGGAAGGGGCTGTTCTCACCTAGGCTTCCCCAAAAAGAAGTCCCGACAAAACCCCTTTTATTAAACGAATGTGAACTCCTCTCCTTCACATTCAGCAAAGGCCTGGCAAACAATCTTTCAAAGGAGTATTTAGGACCACAGACCTTATCTAGCTTGGAAAGCTGCCATGTAAATATTTTCCAAACGCAGGGCTGTGCAAGGAAAGATTTGGCACAGAGTCTCTGAGATTCACGGACAGATCTTCACACTCCTGAAACGAATCTAACAACCGAACGAATTGTTTCCTGCAAAAGCCCCCTCCCCTTTCCCTCCTCTTTTATTCCCCATGGGAGGGGCCATTCACCGTCCACCTGTGGCTTTACTCCCAAGTCGACCCTGATTTCTGAGCTGTTCTTTTCTTCTGGCAGCTCTGCATATGCGTACATTGGGAACAGGCTCCAGCTGTTCCTCTGCCTCACTGCTATCTAGCTCCGAGGGCAGCTGAGAACTGTCAGGTGGCTCTGGCCCCCTCTCTGCCTCCTAGGCAGAGCCCTCGTCCGAGCCTTCCGCAGACTCCAGGACTGGCCCATGTTCCTCCCCAACCTCCTCACTGTCCGAATCTGCTGCCAGCTCTGCTGGCAGGCCACAACATTCTTTTGTCATCATACTCCTCCTCCTCCACCACTACTACTACTACTACTACTACTACTACTACTACTACTACTACTACTACTACTTCTTCTCCTCCTCCTCCTCTTCTCCTCATTCTTTTCTCCTTCTCCTCCTCCTCCTCCTCCTCCTCATTCTTTTCTACTACTACTTTCCTCCCTCTCCCTGTCCCCCCACCCCAACTGCACTTGCTGGAAACCATTCGTGCCCCCATCCTCCAAATGGCTTGAGTCAAAGGCACACATGAGAAGCATTAGGGATGCCGACGGCAGCCATAACACAGTTAAAATAAAAGACAAATACAATTGGAAAACACCCTCTCTTCTGGAGATGGAGCCCTTGGACCTCAGGTTTCCTCATCGTGCCCGTTGCAAGCCCCCAAAACGTCCCCCCTCCCACAAGTAATGCAATCAGGAAGTGACTCCTCTGCTCACCCCACGCCGTGTACAAGAATATTTATGCCAACTTTTTCCCCCTTGATTTTTTGGCTGGGTTTGTTTCCCGCTCTGCTAGGGAATGCGCCACATTTTCTGCCTTGCGACTCCTAAATCCCCGCTTATCCGCTGGAGCAATAAAATAATGATGCCTTTTCTTTTTCCCAAGAAAACGAACCAGAAACGCAACACACACACACACACTCTCCTTTGTGCATACAAAATAGAGTGTTTCCGCAAAACCAGCCCCCAAAAGAATGGGTGAAACAAGCAATAATTGGAATTCTTTTTTCTGTGGTGGCTTGCCAGGGGAACTGGGAGCAGATTCGGAGAGTGAGGAGGTTGGGGAGGAAGATGGGCCAGTCCTGGAGTCTGGGGAAGGCTCGGATGAGGGCTCTGCGTCAGAGGCAGAAAGGGGGCCAGGGCCATCCGACAGTTATCAGCTGCCTTCGGAGTCAGACATCAGAGCTGGAGCCTGTTCCCAGTGTGCGCATGCGCAGAGTTGCCAGACGAAGGGAACAGCCAAAGAACAGGGGTCGACTTGGGAGTAAGGCCACAGGTGGACGGTGAATGGCCCCTCCCAGAGGAAATAAAAAAGGAGCGAAAGGGGAGTGGAGTTTGCAGGAGACCATTAGTTCGCTTCATTGGTTCGTGACTCTCCTTGCCAGGTTTTGCAGATATCGGCCTGGCAGCTCTCCAAGCCAGATAAGGTCTGTGACTGTAAATCCCCCTTGAAAGACTTTGCTGGATGAGAATGAGCAGAATTGACAGCAAATTAATAAAAGGTTGTTTTTTTTTGTTGTTGGGACCAGGAGTTTGCTTCAGGCTCTCGGGAAGCCTCGACGGTGAATGGCCCCTCCCATAGAGAATAAAGAGGAGCGAAAGGGGAGTGGAGTTTGCAGGAGACAATGAGTTCAATTCATTAGGGTGGAAGATCTGTTCCTGACTTCTTGCCAAGGGATTGCTGCTACAGCGTGGCGTTTTGAAGATATCGGTCTGGCAGCTGTCCATAAAGTCCCGATAAAGGTCTGTAGTTGTGAAATCTCATGAAAGACTGTTTTCCGTGACTTTGCTGGAGAGGAATTTCCTTTAACCTAAATAAAAGGGGTTTTATAGGGGACGAGGCATCTGCTTCATGCTCTTGGGAAGCCTAGGTCGGAATTTTGTGCAATTGCATTTCTTGCAAGGGGGATAAAAATATGAAATGCAAAAATATTAAGTTGGAGAGGAAGGGAGGGGGGGATTAGGGTAATTAGCACGGAGGAGAAAAAAAAAAAGTGGCCACTCTTTTGTGTTAGCTGCCCACCCAGAGAGCGATCATGGGCACGCCCGATGATGCCACGCAGCTCACCTGGAAGGGAAGGAGTGCCATTGAGGCGAAGCAACTGACTAGCACGATGGAGATTAATGGATTACGGCTTCAAACAAATCCAGAATGAGAGGCAGTTGCTCCCCAGAGATCCCCAGAGATTTACCTGGGGAGGGGGGGGGGGGGGGAGATGGAAGGAAAGCTAATCCCACTTCTTTCGCCCTCCTTCCTTTCTTTTTTGGAGGGCTGGCTTAATCAAGCCATTTAGCCACATGGAAAGGAGAGGCAGGCCAGGCGGTGATGATGGATATGTGAGTTTCTTCCCACCAACCAGCCCGCAATGACGTACAGACTTTTATCTTAGTTTTTTAAAAGGGAGGAGGAGAAGGAAGAGGAGTGGAGGAGGAATAAGAACAAAAGGAGGAGGAGGAGGAAGAGGATTGTGAGGTCTTTTTTGGTCTCTGTGCTTGCTTGTTTTCTTGCAGACGTTTCAAGACCCTGCTAGGGAACACCATCAGTGCTAGAAAGGAGTGGGGTTGGAGGAGGAAGAGGAGTGGAAGAGGGGGAAGAGGAATAAGAAGAGGAGGAGGAGGAGGAGGAGGAGGAAGAGGACTGTGAGGTCCTTGTTGGTCTCTGTGCTTGCTGGTTTTCTTGCAAATGTTTCAAGACTCTGCTAGGGAACACCATCAGTGCTGGAAAGGAGTGGAGTTGGAGGAGGAAGAGAGATGCTGGGAGTTTAATTCATCTCATCATAATCATAACTCATCATAATCAACCGGATCCTACTTTTTGAACTAAGGAAGCAATACCAAGGTCACCACAGCAGGTGGCAGCACTAAGCCAACTTGGCCTGATCTCAGAAAACAGAAGGAAGGAAGGAAGGAAGGAAGGAAGGAAGGAAGGAAGGAAGGAAGGAAGGAAGGAAGGAAGGAAGGAAGGATGGATGGAAGGAAGGGCTTATTTCCAAGTTTGCATCCTTAAGGACACAACTACAATTTTGTGTCACCCAAAAGGCAGATATTTCCCAAGAATGCAGTAGCACTCCCATCAACTGTATATAAACCCAGGGAGTTTCCAACCCTCCTTCTCTTTCTCCTCCTCCTCCTCTCCGCATACTCTTCTAACACTGATGATGTTACCTAGTTGGGTCGCGAAACGTCTGCAAGAAAACCACCAAGCTCAGAGAGCACCGGGGTTGATTTGGGAAGGCTTCTAGCTGCCTGGCCATGAGCGAACAGCTAGGAAGAGAGGAAATCTGAGCCGCTTCAGTTGGTACTGATTTCAATTCCATTATTAGAGCTCTCCCTCTTCCCCCCACTTCATGATGCATTCATAGAAACCACACCAGGCTGGCTGGGGAATTCTGGGAGTTGAAGTCCACACATTGAAAAGCTGCCAAGGCTGAGAAGCTCTCAACCCAACGGATCTTTCTGATGAGATTCACTGTCTCTCTTCCACACTGCGGGTTCCCTTTGCAAGTATGGTGGGAGTGAGTGGGGGGTGCAGATTTAACACGAGTGCCTCCCTCCTCTTTCTCCCAGCTGTTCTTCCACTCACTGTCGTTCAGCAAGTAGATATTTCGCAGCGCCGGGCTGCAGACAATGGAACTTTTCATCGGGGAGTTGCAGGGGGAGGAAAAAACCCGGAGACCCCCAGCTCCGATATCTCCGTGGTGGTTGGATACCGGAAGGGCACTCTCCCCCGCCCCCAACTTTATCCCACAAGGCTCAGATTTAAGGGGTTACAAATGGCTCTTTCAACACACACACACACACACACACACACACACACACACACACACACACACACACACCTGGTCCCAGGTAACAGAGTCCGAACACAAGGAAAGACAAATGATGGGAGAGAGAAAACTAGATCCCAAGCAACCAGAGAATTTCGGGGGGAGGAGGATGAATGAATTGGGGGAAAAAAATGCCTAGACTCTAGGAAAAATCCCCAAATTTGGGTTCACATTTTTGTCTTTGTTTTAAACCTTGATGATGGACAAAGCAATCACTCGCTTCGAATCGCTAAATCACCCCAAATCAACAAAGGAGGATTTTTGACAGAAAGAGCGGTGGTTTTTTGTTTCTTTTTAAAAAAGATCCCATTATTTTTACAGATCCAAGTTGAAATGCTACCCTTCCTCCCCACCCCGAGTTCGAAACGTGTGCATGTGTCCAAAGAACTAAGATTGTTCCAGCTCTGGTTTAACGAGAGATTGATGACCTCGCTGGCTTGCAAATCCGGTTAATTTCTTTCACTACCAGGAAATGAACCGGCGCATCAAAATCCTTTTTTTTTTTTTTAATTGACGCTCTGGTCTTCGTGCATTCTAGTAAGAAAAAAAAATATTGCATTTGGTAGAATTCATCCAGATATTGTTTGTCTTAGGACTTCAGCTATTTCCTTCCAAATATTGCTAATTCTAGCTGCAAGGCCATATGTTTCTCATTTGCAGAAGTGGGGGGGGAATGGCGATGGCGATGCCAACATTCGAAGGCAAAAAATAAAATAAAAATGTATTTACATTTTCTTGTTCGGATGGAGTCAGACATCAGTGGGGCAGAAGAACAGCTGGAGCCTGTTCCCAGTGTGCGCGTGCGCAGAGTGGCCAGACGAAGGGAAGAGCTAAAGATCAGGGGTCGACTTGGGAGGAAGGCCGCAGGTGGACGGGGAATGGCCCCTCCCAGAGGGAATAAAAGAGGAGCGAAAGGGGAGTGGAGTTTGCAGGAGACAATTAGTTCGCTTCATTGGTTGGTGACTCTCCGAGACTCCTGGCCAAGTTCTGCAGAGATCGGCCTGGCAGCTCTCCAAGACAGATAAGGTCTGTGACCGTAAATCCTCCCTTGAAAGACTGGCACCTGAGGGGAAAAAAAGGTATGCCATCACTGCTGTAGTGTGTTGTCCCACAAGATGGGAATCCGTAACTCGAACGCTCTGATCGGACCAGGATTCCCGCCGCCCTCTAGCAAAGGAAATTGCGTTCCTTGAGTCCTCCGGATGCTTCCTCAGAGCAGATGTTCTGCCAGCTTCACTCGCGACGCCACTTCCCAGCCTCCCACTTCCCTCAGCTGGGCTCTACAAGACGCTCAGCGATTTTTAACCAGAGAGCTGGGAGCTCCCGCCGGAGGAACAGATGCTCCGCGATTGATCCTTGGCTCTTCTCCATGAATAGACCCAGCAGAAGGCTGGAAGCTGTCTTCTGCTCTCCAGCCCATTTCTCCAGTGGCCCAGGCGTTCCCAGCTCGGCCTGGTAATGACTCTCTGGAGCTTTAACCCAGGCAGGGAGCTCACTCCCCACCCCATCCTCTTGACCTGATCCTTTTAAGGGAAGATGCCAGGAACTCAATCCGGAACCAGGCACTCTGCTCTCTGCCACGTCTTCCTTTGACTCTTGCCCAGGATGAAAGTCAAACTTTGGCCGACTGCCCAATCGCCCTCTTCTCTCTCCTGAAAGCATCTATTGTCTGTCATTTTCACCCTTGGCAACCTCTGGCTTCCTTCCTTCCTTCCTTCCTTCCTTCCTTCCTTCCTTCCTTCCTTCCTTCCAACATCAAATGACTCTGGAATCTCTCTCTCTCTCTCTCCCTCTGGTGCTTTTGAGTCTGGAGATGCCCACTCTTGAATGGGGAAGGAAACTGAATGGCCACCCGGAGACTTCCAAGGGACCTCTCTTCCCCTAGTGCAGGGATGGCGAATCGGTTTGCAAAGGCGTGCCAGAATCGTGTGCACGCGTGCGATAGTGCGCACATGCGTGCCCAGACCCACAACGGAGTGCGCCCCACTCACTTGTGCATGCGTGCATGGGGAGGCGGGGTTTTCGCCCTCTCCAGGCTTCCGGAGGCTTTTCTGAAGCCAGGGGAGGGTGAAAACGGAGTTGAATAGAATGGAGAATAGAATAGAATAAGAGTAGAGTAGAATAGAGAATAGAATAGAGAATAGAACAGAATAAGAGTAGAGTAGAATAGAATAGGGAATAAAATAAGAGTAGAGTAGAATAAAAGTAGAGCAGAGCAGAGTAGAATAGAATAGAGAATAGAATAGAATAAGAGTAGAGTAGAATAGAGACTAGAGTAGAGAATAGGATAGAATAAGAATAGAGTAGAATAGAACAGAATAAGAGTAGAGTAGAATAGAATAGGGAATAAAATAAGAGTAGAGTAGAGTAAAAGTAGAGTACAGCAGAGTAGAATAGAATAGAGAATAGAATAGAATAAGTGTAGAGTAGAATAGAGAATAGAATAGAGAATAGAATAGAATAAGAGTAGAGTAGAGTAGAGTAGGAGAATGGAACGGAATCGAATAGCGTTAGAAAGAACTATGTTTTAGGCTACTTTTGACAATACACATAGAAAGCTAACCGGCTCGGTTGTGTTTCAATTAATCAACACAATGCCATTTGATCTGTATCTCCCCAAGAGTAATTGCTGCTGAGAGGATTAGCCAAAGAGAAGAGAAGTGTGTGCCTGTGTCGGCATTTAGATATGTTCAGCATGCTGGAGTGTTTTAGGACTAGCATAAACTTGGCTTCTTTAAGCTATTGACTTTCTTGCCTCTGCTCATTTCCAGGCATGGATTATCAATTTGTTTGAAGAAACGCTGTCCCTTCACATTAGGCAAGTCTTTAAGGAGAAGATGGAGAGGTGAACACTTGAAGCCTCCTTTATTTGGTTACAATTCTAAACCCACCTGGGTGTTTTTGTCCAAGGTGTGCCTTGTTTACCTTCCAGCAGGGTCCAACGTGGTCACCAACAGCAATACAATTTAGAGAACATACAAAGAACGGTTGCAGGAACTGGGCATGGCTAGTTTCATAAAAAGGAGGACTAGGGGGAGACATGATAGCAGCGTTCCAATATCTCAGGGGTTGCCCCAAAGAAGAGGGAGTCAAGCTATTCTCCAAAGCATCTGAAGACAGGACAAGAAGCAATGGGTGGAAACTAATCAAGGGGAAAAACAACCTAGAACTAAGGAGAAATCTCCTGATTGTGAGAATAATCAATCAGTGAGACAAGTTGTGGATGTCCCATCCCTGTAGATTTTTAACAGGGTAAATTGGAATGGTGTAGGATGTCAGGCCTGCAATTATATCCCTTTTAGAATTTTGGCCTGCCACACTTTCTCTTATTTCATTATGCTGTTTCATTAGTATAGTTGATGGGAGGGGGGAATAAACAGGAGTAGGATTGTGGAATGTATTGTTGTCATTCTTTACTAGAAGCCAAGCTCATATTTTGTCTCCGCACTTTTACACCTGACCGGAAGCAGCTGGGTGTGGATGCCAGCGTGGAAGAAGGAGATTGGACCATGTGATGGATTGTGGGTGTGGGGACAAGATCATGAACTTTTAACTGGGTGGAATTCTGATGTCATTTCCAGAATTGGGATTAACACAGATGTGCTAAGATGTCTGCTTTATTAAATTGGAACTTTAAGGATCGTTTTTGCCTTGGACTCTGATTTAATTCTACATGATACTTGGAACGCTGACATAGGGTAGTGTTGGCAAACTTTTTCGGCACCGAGTGCCGAAACAGGAGCGCATGCACTTGGGAGCTCCGGAAATTGGAAGAGCAGCACCGGGAAGCTGAGCTTCCAGTTTCTGGCGTATCACATGATCTTCTGGTGTCTGGCGTGCATGTGTGTGTGAAGATCAGCTGGCCGGCATGCCTGGGTGTGCCAGAAACTAGAGGCTCAGCTTCCTGGTGCACGCATGCGTGCCAGGGAGCTGCTCTTCTGATTTCCAGCGCTCCCGTGCGCGAGAAGACCAACTGGCCAGAACCCGGAAGAGCAACAGGGGATGGCTGGCGTGCCCGGAGAAATGTCTCTGCGTGCCACTTCTGCCACATATGCCATCACAGGTGTAGGGTCTCCACTTGGACTAGACGATCTCCAAGGTCCCTTCCAACTCTGCTATTCTGTTGATTCGGATTTTCAGAAGTCTTCTCCTCGAGTGAAGAATAACAGCTACGCGTGAACCTTGTCGGAGTTCAGTTGGGTCATCTCAGGGGCTTCGCAATCAGGAGGCCATGAGTTTGATCCTAGGTAGAGGCAGATATTTCTCTCTCTCTGGGCACAATGAGAAAAATATCCCCTGAACAAAACTCCGCTCTGGCAACAGGAAAGGCATCTGGCCATTCAACATTCTGCTAACTCCATTCAGTTGCCTAGACTCCACCCCGGGATTATGGGGGTCCTTAAAAGATGATGATGATGATCTCAGAAGCTTCAGAACAGAGCTGAGATGCCAGAGCGCAGGACAAGCGTGAATTACGGGTTGCTCCGTGTGCCATTCGACCCAAACGCAAAGATAGAAAACAGAGCACAATTAAATTCCAGCATCCTTTTCTCCTGCCAGTTGGGCACCAGCTGTTTTATCTCCACAGTCCCGTGCCTTTCAGATCATGTGTGTGTCTGTGTCTTTGTCTTCCGTTGGGCTCCACTTCCTGAGGCCCGGAGTGAGAACGCTGCTCCCTCCGCCCTTCCGCCTTCCCCGGGGCTGGAGATTTTCATACGGCAGGCAGTGGCTCCCGTTTGTCAGGAGAATCGTCTCATCAGTAATTAAGCTGTTGCGCAGGCTGCACTTAATTGGTGCTGTCTGCTGACACAGGACTTCTGCTGGCAGATGTTTCTCCCCCTCCAGCCCCCTTTTAAATCTCGGGAAGCCTTGAGGGGAGGGGGCCAAGCTCTCTTTTAAATGGGAAATAGAAAGAAGTGAGGAAGCGAAGCATCAGGTGCACGGCGGATTAAGCCTCTCCCCAAAGTGTGGCTTTTAGGATGGAAATCCCCGCAACACTTTCAACTGTCTCCGGGTCATGCTGGCTGGGGAATTCTGGGAGTCGAAGTCCACAAGTCTTAAAAAGTTGCCGAAGTTGGATAACCCTCTTTTAGACGGTATTTTTATGGAAGGATTGTAAGCTGCCTAGACAGATCTTTCCCTCTCTGGGCACGATGAGAATTTATCTGCTGAATATAACTCTGTACTGGCAATAGGAAGGCGTCGGGCCAGTAAACACTCAGCTTCATTCAGTTGCCCAGACTCCACTCTGAAAGGGATTATGGCCGTGATGATGAACCTACAGCATGCGTGCCACAGGTGTAATGAAGAGCCATATTTGTTGGCACTGACCAGCTGATTTTTTGCTCTTCTGGAGGGCCAGAGGAGGCAGTTTTCGCCCTCCCCAGGCTTCAAGAAAGCCTCTGGAAGCTGGGGAGGGTGAAAAACAGATCTACGGGCCAACTGGAAGTTCGTTCCCTGTAAGCTGCCTAGAGTCGCTTTGGCGAGATGAAGGGCATCCAGGTAGCAATAGCTATTAGACTTATATATCGCTTCATAGGGCTTCACATCACTCTCTAAGCGTCAGCCTATCTCCCGCAACAATCTGGGCCTTCATTTTACCGACCTCGGAAGGATGGAAGGCTGAGTCAACCTTGAGCCGGTCAGAATCACCTTGCATTGCATTCTAACCAATGGCAATGGAAAACACAAAGAGATGGATTCAGGATATATTGCATAAGAACAATGACATGTAAAATTCCTTCCTTCCCCTCTCCATGTCCTTCCTTCCTTCCCTGCCTTTTCTTTTTTTCCCTTTCCTTCCTTCTTTCCCCTCTCCATATCCTTTCTTCCCTTTCTCCCTTTTTCTTTTCTCTCTCCTTTCCTTTCTTCCCCATATCCTTCCTCACTTCTTCCCTCCCTCCCTCCTGCTAATTTTTGGGAGGAAAAAAAAAACATACCCACATGCGAGAAAGCCATTAATATCCATGGCAACTCCCAAATATATATATACATATCTCAGATTTTAGACTTGAGAGTTTAGAAAAATGCCTTCTACCTTTTGGGAAAATGTAAGGGGAGTGTCTGAAAAAGAAAGACAAGGAAAGGAAAAACCAAGGGATATTGTAATAAGCTAACAAATCAGCCAACTGCTTTTTCTGACTTTCCAGCTTACAGAGTACAAAAAAGTCACCAAATTATAGTCCCCGAATAGGCACATGTTTGTGTATTTGTGTGTGTGTGTGTGTGTTTGGGTCTGATAAACAAGGTCCCAGTTTAAGCAACATGGTTCTTTTGTGAATTGTTTTAAGGGTGTCCCGCTAGTTAAGAAATGGAGACTTTTTTTACAAATTCACCCACAAAATCGGGGTTGCCTGTATAATCTACATTTTGGCAGTGGGTGTTGGTGATTTTCGCAATCCAGCTGTGAGGGAGGCCGACAGCCAGCCAGCCCCTAAGATGGTGGCAGCTTGGTGTGCAATAATTAAAAAGAGCAAATGGATGTGTTGCAGTGCAAAAGTCCAGGGTTGAAATAAATCCTGATTTTTTTTCTTTCTCTCTCTTCCTCATCCACCTGCTTCAAAAACGGCAATGCTTTGTAACAGTGCAGAGATCAAGAAAAACATTCATTGCCCTCCCAGAGTGTTTGGGATAATCTCGATATAAGAGGGCAGCTAATATTGATTTTAAATTGGAATCTGCTTCTGGAGTGGACTTCAGAGGGTTTACTATAGGATCCACTAGGACATTTTTGATCTCTGTTTGATGAATCTTACATTGCTGATTACTTTGAATTAGACTTCCTTCCTTCCCTCCTTCCCTCTTCCATGACCCTCCTTCTCTCCATTTTTCCTTCCTTCCTTCCTTCCTTCCCTCTTGCATCACCCTCCTTCTCTCCATTTTTCCTTCCTTCCCTCTTCCATGGCCCTCCTTCTCTCCATTTTTCCTTCCTTCCTTCCTTCCCTCCCTCTTCCATGACCCTCCTTCTCTCCATTTTTTCCTTCCTTCCCTCCCTCTTCCATGACCCTCCTCTCCATTTTTCTTTCCTTCCTTTCTTCCTTCCCTCCCTCTTCGATGACCCTTCTCTCCATTTTTCCTTCCTTCCTTCCTTCCCTCCCTCTTCCATGGCCCTCCTTCTCTCCATTTTTCCTTCCTTCCTTCCCTCCCTCCCTCTTCCATGGCCCTCCTTCTCTCCATTTTTCCTTCCTTCCTTCCTTCCTTCCTTCCTTCCTTCCTTCCTTCCCTCCCTCTTCCATGATCCTCCTTCTCTCCATTTTTCCTTCCTTCCCTCCCTCTTCCATGACCCTCCTCTCCATTTTTCCTTCCTTCCTTTCTTCCTTCCCTCCCTCTTCGATGACCCTTCTCTCCATTTTTCCTTCCTTCCTTCCCTCCCGCTTCCATGACCCTCCTTCTCTCCATTTTTCCTCCCCCCCCCCAAAAAAGACAAAGAGGTTGCAAAATATATCCCAAGTCTCCTGGTCTTCTGCAGGTGTTCTGTAATACAGTTACAATTAATGTAACATCAGAATCTCTGGAGAATATCTTTTATTATACATAACCATCTCTTTGATTTAAAATGTTAATATTATACGACCCTTTCTAACAACATGGCTTGGTGAGCCAAAACAGTTACGAAAGCACAAAAAAGGAAAAACAAACTCTTGCCAATCTTTCCAGGAACACAGTCGGATAATAATAATAATAATTTTTATTTTTATTTATTTTTTTTAAAAAAGGAAACCTCGCTGTAGCCTGTTGATTCAGGCTAAAGTGATTTGTTTGGAACAAATCAAAAAAACTGTAGAAAGAAAGATGGAAAATGATCTTTGTGCTCCAAAGGAGGAGGATTTTCCCCCCTTTTGCATAAATAAAACTTCACCTTCTGGGTTGGAGGGTTTTTTGTTTTTTGTTTTTTTTGAGATTTGGGAAATTTACACTGGCACAAAAAAGGTCCAGCAGGACAAAATAGGTGACTAATAATTCTGTTGGTTTGTTTTTTAAAGGAAAGTAGTGGGGATCTGCTAGAACTGCAAGAATCAACAGCAGGAAAAAACATGTGAGTTTGAGGGTTTGAATGCGTTTCCAGCTAGGTTTAATTTAAAATTTAACAGCTTCCTCCAGAGTTAGGCATCAGTGAGGCAGAAGAACAGCTGGAGCCTGTTCCCAGTGTGCACATGCGCGGAGTGGCCAGACGAAGGGAACAGCTAAAGAACAGGGGTCGACTTAGGAAGAAGGCCACAGGTGGACAATGAATGGCCCCTCCCAAGGGAAATAAAAGAGGGGAGTGGAGTTTGCAGGAGACCATTAGTTCGCTTAATTGGTTCGTGACTCTCCGAGACTCCTGGCCACGTTTTTCAGATATCGGCCTGGCAGCTCTCCAAGCCAGATAAGGTCTGTGACCACAAATCCTCCCTTGAAAGACTTTGCTGGATGTGAAGGAACAGAATTCTCAGTCAATTAATAAAAGGGGGTTTTCTCGGGACCAGGAGTTTGCTTTATGCTCTTGGGAAGCCAATCCAGTGAGGCCTCAACTTACGACCATAATTGGAACCAACATTTCCATGGCCAAATGTTGTTAAATGACAACCACTTTTCCCACGGTCGTTCAGCAAGTCGCTGAAGTTGTTAAGTGAATCACGTGGTCTTTAAGCGAATCCGGCTTCCCCCATTGACTTTCCTCGTCAGAAGCCAGCTAGGAAAGTCGCAGATGGCAATCATGTGACCCCCGATATTGTCGGTTGCCAAGCACCTAAATTTGGATCACCTGACTGCGGGAACACCGTGGGAGTCCTAAGTGTGAGGACCAGCCATAAGTCAAGTTTTTTCCCCACTGGACGTTGTGACTTCAAATGGTCACTAAATTCAATCGTTGTAAGTGAATCGAGCCCGTTTATCAATCTGACTTGGTTTATGGCAATGCGCTACGGGCAATCCTCAACTTACGACGATTCGCTTAGTGACCATTCAAAGTTACAACAGCCCTGCAGAAACGTGACTCACCGCTCTTTTCCACACTTACGACAGTTGTCGCATTCTCAAAATGTGGATGCTTGGCAGCTGGTTCATATTTATGACGGTTGCGGGGGGGGGGGTGTCACGTGGTCCCCCTTTGCAACCTTCTGACAAGCAAAATCGACAGGGAAGCCGGATTTCACTTAACGGCTGTGTGACTAACTGAACAATTGCAGGGATTCGCCTAACAACGGTGACAAGAAAAGGGCGTAAAATGAAACTCACTGAACCAACTGCCTCGCTTAACGACAAAAATTTTGGATGCCATTGCAGTCATAAGTCAAGGACAACCTGTATTCTTGGAAGGGGTGTGTGTGTGTCTAACTTTGGTCTTGGAGGAACAGATACCGTGCCAGCATAAACTTTGGGAAAAGTTCTAAACTTCTAAAAGCTGACGGGGTTTTTACTTTCAACTTCTCCTAGATAAATTCCTGGTTTTAATGCACCCCATATTTTTCTAGCAGGACTCCAGCTCTTTTCGGGGGCCGGGACCCCTTCCATGGGTCTCTCTCTCTCTCTCTCTCTCACACACACACACACACAGCATCACAGTCTTGAGGCAAGCTGTTTTCTCATCAACGTCTCCAACGGTGGGAAGGGAAGAGAAAGAGAGATGGAATGATTTAAGCCGATGTTTCTGTAGCAAATACTTTTCTCAAATTCTCTACAGATGTTGCTGTAGCTGGGATGGGATTTTGCAGAGGGGGCTGAAAGGGTCTCGGGATGAGAGCAGAGGAATTCAGATTCCCCAAATCTCTGCTTGGATACGGGAACAGATTCCAAACCCTTTCTTTCTCATTCCTTTCTTTCTCTCTTTCCTTCCCTTTTTCTTCCTTCTTTCCATCCTCCCTTCCCTTCCTTCCTTTCTCTTTCCGTCCCTTTTTCTTACTTCCTTCTTTGCATCCTCCCTTCCCTCCTCTTTCTTTCCTTTCTTCCTTTCTCTTTCCATCATCCCTTCCTTTCCTTTCTTTCTTTCCGTCCCTTTTTTTACTTCCTTCTTTGCATCCTCCCTTCCCTCCTTTCTTTCCTTTCTCTTTACTTCCCTTTTTCTTCCTTTCTTCTTTCCATCCTCCCGTCCCTTCCTTCTTTAACTTCCTTTTATCTTCCTTCCTTTTCCATCCTCCTTTCCCTCTTTCTTTTTCTTCCTTCTTTCCATCCTCCCTTCCCTTCCCTTTCTTTCCTCCCTTTTCCATCCTCCTTTCCCTTTCTTTCTTTCTCTTTTCTTCCTTCTTTCCATCCTCCCTTCCCTTTCTTTCTTTCCTTCCTCCCTTTTCCATCCTCCATTCCCTTTCTTTCTTTCCTTTTTCTTTGTTCCTTCTTTCCATCCTCCTTTCCCTCCTTTCTTTCTCTTTTCTGTCTTTCTTTCCTTTTTTCTTCCTTCCTTCCTTTTCTCTTTCCTCTCTCTTCCATCTTCCCCTCCCCTCTCATGTTTTGGAGAATAGGACGATCTTCTCGTCTCTCTGACAACTGCTCAATTATTGGAAGACTGTTGTCATGTCATCCTTAATGCTTCTCTAGACTAGACATACCTAATCATCTTTCTTGCTCTTCTCTGCACTCTTTCTAGAGTCTCAGCATCAATGTGGCCCCCATGACACATCGCTGTGCTGGCTGGGGGATTCTGGAAGTTGAAGTCCACGGGACTTAAAGTCGCCAAGGTTGAGAAACACTGGTATAGGGCACTGGCAGTTTCCTTGGCTGGGCTCCTCCAGGCCCTTCTATCAGAAAGAGCATCACAGCTGACCAATATCGCTGGCATTTTTGGTCAACAGCCATGTGTTGTCCTTTCATAATTCTGACTGCTGGGGCACCTGCTTGACTAAAATTTCTCACTTCTCTTCCTGTCCAAGCAAAGAGAAAGCCTATTTATAGTGCTTATAATTTCTTTTTTTTTTTAAAGCCCATGTACCTTACCATGGCAACCACAGTGTCCATGTGCTACCTAAGAGACAAAAGCTTTGCCGTGTGGGAAACACACACTCACACACATTCACACACATTTTTTTTTTTGTTTCGCAACACCTTGTTTACTAGTTTTTCAACATCCCATCTCTTCTTACGAATCAACGCCCCCATTATCGATCTCTTCGGTCTGGCTGTGCCAAAGCTTTCGTTTCCTTTAAGGCGTACCAAAAAAAAAGAAAAAGAAAAAACCCCTCCCTTGGTTTCTTCAGCCCACCCACCCCCTTCAAAAAATCCGAACAAAAATAAATTGGTGAAATTCTCAGAAAAAGAATCTGGAGTTGTTGCCCTGATTTTTGTGATGAAGTGGGGATGAAGAGCTGTAGGTTTGGGATGTCTTTCGCGACACAATCCTCCCTGAATTGCATGAAAGGTTCTCTTTTCCACCTCTTTTCTCTCTCTCTCTCTCTCTCTCTCTCTCTCTTGTTTCTCTTTTTCCAGGGAATATAAAACAGGGGACAGAAAAAGTTGAACGCTACCCTCCATTATCATCATCAAATAACTATTTCCCCCCCTATAGCAGTGATGGCAAATCTTTTCGGCACCAAGTGCCCAAACTGGAAAGCATATGCAGGTGCGCCGGAAAGCAACCCGAAAAATGGCCAAAACCCAGGTTGTTTTTCGGGTCAGTTTCAGGCTGTTTTGGGGGACATTTTCAGGCTGTTTCTTGGGCTGAAAAAACCCTGAAAACAGCCCTAAAACAGGCCATTGTTTAGGCCAAAAATGCCCTGAAAACGTCCTGTTTTTTGGGATATTTATCAGCCATTTTCCGGCACTTGGGTGCCTGCAAAAAACCAGGAAGATAAATTATACATCTAAAGTTTTATCTATCTGAACATTTATTTCACGGTGGCTATAAAGAAAGCAGAGCCCAGAGTCTAGAGTGAAAGCAATGTTACTCTTTCTCTTGGCACTGTTGCTTTCAGAGACAGAAATCTGCCATATGCAGTGGTTCGGTTTAGCTACGCCTGGACAAAGTGAGATATTGATTGGCATTTATTGGACATCCAAAAAGGCTACCCCATCTTCTTCTTTTTTTTAGCCCAGAAAAGAAGGTAAGAGAGGGCTGCTTCTGCAGACTGAGGTATCTGACTCATGAAGGACGCAGGGCTTCCCAAAGAACGCCACCCTTCAAAGAGATCAAGGGTGAAATGCTACCGGTTCGGATCGATTCACCCGAACCAGTAGCAAAAATGCTACCGGTTTGCTAGAACCGATAGTAAAAAATAATAATTGCTACCAGTTCGGGCGAACCAATATTTCTGACAATCAGCTGTGACACACAATTTGTATTAGTTAGAATCGTGGGATTTACTACTTTCTAGCGAATTTTAATTGTGCGTCACAACTGATCGTCGGAAATCAAAGGTCCTGTGTATGCGCGGAGGTGGCGAGTGCATGCTCACATTGCCCAAACCAGTAGCGAAGGTAAGTTGATTTCACCCCTGAAAGAGATGTCTCAGAATCCCCCTAGTCAGTGACGCCAAAGGCATTCTGGGGGAAAGATGCCCTCAGGGTGGATCCACCCCCAGGGTGGATCACACTGCGCCTCCAATCCCAGTTTGCCACCAGTCAGAACTGTTTTTCCAACAGATCCACTCCCTCTTCCTCCTCCCCTCTTTCAAGCTTTGCTCCTTGCCCGGCCTGTGCTGCTAAAGCTTTATTTGCAAATAATCAACGCTTTTCCGTTTTCCTGCTTGCAGTGGGCGAATTTTAAATGCCTTCTCTTTTATTTCTTAATGTACTGGTGGGAGAAGAGTTCCTTTCTAACAAACGCGAAGCCGAGCGGTCCAATCATAAACGGACCCTCCGCCAAACGAGTCTCGCCGTTATAAATATAATTTGCAGCGTGATTTTTCGGCCATTTAAGATGACCCGGCTGATTCATCCAGGGACATCTCGGCGAACTATTGCAAAAAAAAACCTCCCTCGCTTGCGTGGCGTTCATCTTTTTTTTAAAGTTGTTGTTGTTGTTGTCGTCGAAGGCGCAAAGTCCATTTTGATTTAGAGAGACGCGATGTGGTCGAGGCCAGCAGGACTGATGGCTTGGCCTCCGCCGAAGGGAAAATTAAATTTATCTAGAGTTCCTCGGAATTGAGGTGGGCTGGAAGAAACGACAAAAGCAGATGGGTGGGTTTTCATTTCTTTTGCTGTTTGGTTCCCATGCTGATGATCCTCTTGGAGAAAACATTATGGAGAGGTGAAATTAGATGAATAATTCCCAGCGAAGGGCATATATATATACAGTATAGCTCCCCCAGAGTTTGGGGAGGGGAGGGGGAAGAGTGCTTGGTTGCGGTCCATCAATTTCCTCTCCATTTAACTGCCAAGATCTTTCTGGATGTCTTTACCGGAGCCCAGAACTATCTCTTTCCTTGGCAGGACTCTTAAAAGCTTGAAAACAGGTGGGAGAAGTTGGCCTAGAAATGGAGGTGATGTCACTTCATGGACCGTAATTACATATTCGCCTGAAAGATAGAAAAGGAAGGCTGGGAATTAGCCGAGGGGGTCTGGATTAACGGGTATCTTAAAAACAAGCTATGCGAGGGGGACTGTTTTGACTGAGGCTTCCCGAGAAGTAAGAGATGTAAACTCCTTGTCCCGACAAAAAAATCCTTTTATTAATTGACTGTGAATTCTTCTCCTTCACCTCCAGCAAAGTCTTTCGAGGGAGGATTTACAGTCACAGACCTTATCTGGCTTGGAGAGCTGCCAGGCCGATCTCTGCAAAACTTGGCAAGGAATCTCGGAGAGTCACGAACCAATGAAGCAAACTAATTGCCTCCTGCAAACTCCACTCCCCTTTCGCTCCTCTTTTATTCCCTCTGGGAGGGGCCCTTCACCATCCACCAAGTCGACCCCTGTTCTTCAGCTACTCCTTTCGTTTGGCCACTCTGCGCATGCGCACACTGGGAACAGGCTCCAGCTGTTTGTCTGCCTCACCGATATCTGACTCTGAAGGCAGCTAATAACTGGCATACAGCTCTGGCTCCCTCTCTGCCTCCGACACAGAGCCCTCATCAGAGCCTTCCCCAGACTCCAGGACTGGCCCATCTTCCTCCCCACTCTCCGAATCTGCTGTCAGCTCCTCTGGTCGCTGGTGGGCCACAAGAGGGCCCCTGGAGGACGCTTCTGAAAAACCACAGAGGTTTTAGAATCTAGATAGTGGATTGACCATGCAGGGCCCTGCGTAAGCAAGCATGGATCCTGTCTCTGTGGGCACATTCTGGCTGGAAGGTGATTTTGATCCCACTTGGATTAAAATGTACACATCTCTGCCTGCTAACTTGATGATTTAAAATTTGCCTTTTTATGGAGACTTCTCTGGCTTAACTCCCTGCTCGTTTTCAAATGCAACCGGGAGGGTCAAGGAGATACAGTATTTTGCATCAACAGAGCAGGCCCAACACCCAGGTCCCTGGCGTGCAAGTCTCCAAGCTGCCAACGGGCACCGAGGGAACCAGTCATTCCAGAGAGACCCACCGCCTGTTGTTCCGCTAAAGGCTGTCAGTATTTTTGACAAGAGGGTTTTAAGCACAGGGTGAAACTTGGGTGGAAAAAGGCGACTTGACAGAAGGGTTCTCAACCTTCCGTGAAGATATGACAGCACAGCCCTCGATATTTCGGAGGGATTAACATGATGAGCAGGTCGTTACAGAGCTGGACGGGGGCCAGGACACCTGGATTAGCGGCCCCTGAATTTAAAAGGGAAACATTCAAGGAGATATATATATATATTTTCTTTTTGGTTCTTCTTTAGTTTAGGGTGAAATAGCAAAAAAGTGGTTGCTCTGCCAAGTTTGGGAAGATTTTTTTTCCACACAAAGGCCCAGCCTGACACAAGGCCCAGATCCAATAGAGAAAAGCGTACACGGAGTTGCTCAACACAGATTAGCCTTTTTTTTTGGGGGGGGGGGGAGGGGGGAAGAACTACCGTATTTTTCGGAGTATAAGACGCAACAAAATTTTTAAGAGGTAAATTTTTTAAAAAAGTTTTTGCACTCTGCAGGCCTCCCAAACCCTCTGCACGTCTCATTTTTTGTGAAAAATGAAGCACGCAGAGAGTTTGAGAGGCCTGCAAAGTGCTCCTGGGGACTGGGGGGGGGGGGGAAGAGGCAAAAACAAGCAAAAAATAGCACATTTTCACTCGTTTTTGCCCTCCCCAGCCCCCAGGAGCACTTTGCAGCCTCCCAAAGCCTCTGCACATCCATTTTGGTGAAGGGGGCAGGGTTTCGGGAGGTCAAAAATGCTGCATTCAGTGTATAAGACGCATCCAGATTTTCTCCCTGTTTTTTTGGGGGGGGGAAAGGTGCGTCTTATACTCCGAAAAATACGGTAAATTTGGCTGTGGTCCTAGAAGCTCTGATTTTTTAGAGGAGGGTCTCTGTTTCCAAGGCATGTGAGGTGCGCGCAGTTCCTTGCGTCCCGGGAAGGTAAACGTCTGTGCCAGAAGACCTACCATAAGTTTTGGCGTATAAGGCGGAGTATAAGACACACTTTAGTTTTGGGGGAGGAAAATTGGGGGGGGGGAATTCTGCCTACCAGGTATTCATCTGGCTAGCATCCTTAGTCTGGTCAGCTTCAGCACATCAGTTCGCTCACTGGTTTTGAGGTTGGGGGTGGTGAGGGTTATGCTCCTGAAGCACAGCTGATTGTCAGAGGGAGCAGCAATTAGAGAAGCAGGCAAAGCAGGGGAGATCGTTTAGCGTGTGTTTGGGCTGAAAAAACAACTTCAAAAGCACAGCTGATCCTTGGAGGCAGCTCCAGTGACTAAAGCAGGCAAAGCGGGGGAGATCACTTAGCTCGTGTTTGGGCTGAAAAACAGCTTCAAAAGCACAGCTGATCCACGGACGGAGCTCCAGTGACTAAAGCAGACAAAGCGGGGGAGAGGTAAGAGAAGGCAGCAGCTGTTCTGGGTAGTCATTTTGGGCACTGCGCGCCGAGCATTTGGAGGCTGAAAACGCAATGCGCGGAGCCGAAAAACACAAGTTATTGTCGGTGGCAATCTCTGCAGCCAGGAAGAGGATGCGTGGAGGCTGACGGGTAAGGTCTGGTGGGTGGGCGGGGCTACATTCGGAGTATAAGACGCACCCAAATTTTCAGCCTCTTTTAGGAGGGAAAAAGTCCGTCTTATACTCTGAAAAATATGGTACTTGTGAACTGATGACAGAGTCTACCTGGAGGTAGAGATGGATTTACTGTGAGGTATATTCAGTAGATACACTTTTGAACTCTGGTGCTGGGAAACTCCTCAGAAGACCGAGGACAGCCGAGATAACAAACAAACGGATCATCAAAGAAATCCACCCAGAGGCCTGGTTTGAAGCACACATGATCAGGCTCAAATGATCCTGCTCTGGAGAAACATTATTGTGAAGACCCAGCTCTCTGGAGAAGGCTCCTGGAACAAGACCCAGAGTGGAGCTTTGGTGCCTTCCAATCTCAATATGTCTGTCTGTCTGTCTGTCTTTCTTATCAACTGTTTCACCTCCCATTCTGCAGTAAGCCTTCCTCTCCCTTGCTTCCCCACCCATCTGTTCCAAAAACAGACTGACATTTAAAAAACAGGGAGAGAAAGAACGTCAAGTGATACGCAGCCAGGGAGAGAGGGAGGGATGGAGGAAGGGAGGAAGGAAGGGAGATATTATTTTTTAAACACTTGCATGCACTGTATGTTGCCTTAAATATTTAGAAGGCGGGATTTCAAAACCAGAATTCAGGCTTAACTCAGGAATCTGTATCGTCAGAGTAGCTGCGTACATATTTCTTACTATTGCTTGTCACCCACTTGCTCATCACATTCTCCCCATTCAAAGCTGCGTGTTTGCAGTCTCCAACAGTTGTTGCCTCTGCAGGGATTGGTGGTTAAATTTTCTTTTCCTTGTTACCTTCCGCCAAGAGGCTTCGTAGTATCCGAAGCAGAACAGATTCAGTCAGTTTTGTTCCATATAATATCCGCCTTGTGAACTCTCATGTTTCCACTTTCTGCTACTCATTTCTACAAGATTGTGTACTTTTTAGCACTTAGCAATCACACTTAGACTTATATACCACTTCATAGTGCTTTCACAGGCCTCTCTAAGTGGTTTACAGAGTCAGCCTATTTGCCCCCAACAATCTGGGTCCTCATTTGATCCACCTCGGAAGGACGGAAGGCTGAGTCAACCTTGAGGCTGGTGGGATTTGAACTGCCAGATTACAGGCAGCTGGGAGTCAGCAGAAGGAGCCTGCAGTACTGCACTCTAACCACTGCGCCACCGAGGCGCCAACCTCGCAATCTTGTTTAACAGGCTGGTAATTTCCCAAGAAATCATGATGCGTGTTTTTGAATTAGCTTTTCTTCCAACATGTTATGATGGCTTCAGAATTCAGACAGCTTCTATCCCAGGGCAGTAACTATATTGAATTCTACAGTATAGTTGCAATATTAATGCAATATCAGAGGTTTTCAATTCAATTGTATAGGATGTGAAGGATATGTGTTCGTTTTGCTTTTTATAGTTTTCTTATGTATAATGTACACTGAGGATGGCATGTAATTTCATTGCACGAGGTGCAATGACTATTAAGTACCACTACTACTACTCGTGTGCAAATCTGGCGAGTATGTAGTTGTCTCTGCAAGCCCAGGGAGGGGCAAGAAGCCCTGGAGGGTATAACATAAGTCCTTGACTTACGTTACCGGCAAAAAACAACAAAAAAAAAAAACACGCTCAAAGGGGATTCAGTTACAACTATGAGGTTTGCTTAATAACCATAGCAACAATTGAAAGATTGGATCTGGTCAGGCGGTGTCTGAAATGACGTCCATCGTGACTTACGGCCAGAATTCTGGTCCCAATTGTGGTTTTAAGCCGAGGACTACCCTGTGGCTTCCCATTCTTCTGACCAAGCTGCCAAATGCTTCATTCGGGCCTTCCCCAAGCTGGCAGCCTCTTCCTCCTGGGTGGACTTCAATTCCCAGAATTCCACCCGTCTTAAAGCCACCAAGTTGTGGAACGCAGCCCTAGAGGTTCCTTGGGTTGATAAAAAAAAAATAAAGTTTTTTTTTTCCATCCAGGAATATTTGGTCCTTTGTGACTTTTGGGCCTGACACCTGCAACTACATAATAAGAGGTAAAACCAGGGCAATCTTACCTGGTGGAGGTGGTGTGACGTTCGGCGAGCTTTCATTCACCCTGGACTTCCGTCCTTCAAGGGCCATTCCTGATCTAGAAGAGACCAAGGAAGCGAGATCAATCCGTTGCGTCACTTTTGAGGCATTACTGCTTGGAAAATCAATATAGGAGTACGCGTAATCCTTGATTTGCAACAGAACAGAACTTTATTACGGTCATAGACCAGCAACAGACAAGAATCATCGCTGTTTACAAGAGTTAAAAGGTAATGCTAATCATATTCTTCTATCTAGCTAAAAATGGCTGTGTATGTGTGTGTTCCAGCATAACTCTGGAATGCCTCAAGCAATTTCAACCAAACTTGGTACACAGATGACTTACTCTCTGGAAACAAATACTGTTGGGTTAAAGGTAACCATTTAAATAGGAGCCAGCCGTGTGCAGCAGCTGCCAAAAAAGCCAACACAGTTCTAGGCTGCATAAACAGAGGGATGGAATCAAGATCACGTGAAGTGTTAATACTATTTTATAAGGCCTTGGGAAGGCCACACTTGGAATACGGCATTCAGTTTTGGTCACCATTCTGGTAGCCCAGAATATTGCCACTGCATGCGTGGATGTTCAAAACTTTCAACGGCGCTGAAAAAGAGTGACCTTTGACCGGTTTTTTTTACCCTTACGACCGTTGCAGCATCCCCGTGGTCACGTGATCAAAATTCAGACGCTTGGCCACTGACTCATATTTACGACAGTCGAAGCATCCCGGGGTCACGTGACCCCCTTTTGTGACCTTCTCTGATAAGCAAAGTCAATGGGGGAGCCACATCCCCCCAATCGGGGATTCACTTAACAACCGTGCCACTAACTTAACAATTGCAGTAGTACACTTAACAACTGTGGCAATATTGAATATTTATTCAGATTTTCTTGGCATAACCCTTTGCTGTTTTTTTTTAAAAAAAAAGATGACGAGGGCAACCAGGCTCCCGGGAGAACAAATAAAAGAATCAGAAATCCTGCTTAGAAAAGGCACAAAGATAAATAATTTAGCACTAAGAATAACCCAGGCCTCATACTTTGCCAACCTTAGAAGAAATAAAGTTATATGAAAGTGCTTTTTTTTTTTTTTTAAACAAACAGGACCTCGGGGGGTCTAAAAATAACAAATACAAAACAAAAAGGGTTCAAAAGCGACATGAATTAGTGAAGTATAAAGGATTAAAAATAAATAAAATCCTTAGGTTTCCTCCCCAATTGCATCTATTTATCTACCACACAAGGATTCGAGGGTGTTTTTTTTAAAAATAATTATTCTCATTTGTAAACTTCCATCCTGATCTTGTGAAGGAGACTCGCTGAAAGAAATCGGTTCAAACACCTTCGCTTGGATGAGGGGGAAGAATCGGAACGGTTGGCCTCGTTGTTTCTTGCCGGTTTTATAAACGCGAGGAAATTGGATCCCGGGCTGTTCTGGCTCTGGAATTTTATTTCTTTCACTCCCGAACAGTGGCTGAGGACTTCTGCATTTTGCTCCTCGGGTCAAGGGATAATGAGGCTTTCAAGAGTCCTTATTTATGAAGCGCTAGAGAATGGGAACAATTAAACAAAGCATATGTTTCTTTCCCTAGGAGCGTAAGTAGTAACCCTCCTTTTAGAACGCGTGTGTCTTTCATCAAATGTCCTAGGTCTCTCAACTTTGAGAACGGAAATAAATGACTTCGCGGGGGCTTACTGGATGCGCTGGCATAGATAAGATAGATAGGTATACTCTGTTTTCCCCAAAATAAGACCTCCCCAGATAATAAGCCCAATTGAGCTTTTGAGCGCATGTGCTAAAATAAGCCTCCCCTAAAATATTTAACCGCATGCGCAGCCAGTCCCCACTGTTTCCTGGGGGTGGAGGGGGGGAACATGCTCCACCCACCCCACATGCTTCTACCATCCACGCGGAACGGCCTCCCTCAAACCCTAGTTACGGCGCCCCTTCTCTTAGTGGTGGCTGCAAAGCGATGCTAGGGCAAGAGTGTGCCAGAAACCGTCCCTCTCTGGATCAGCTGATCTGCAGGCCACAGGCTGAGGTTAAGGGGGCCCCTGCACCTCAGAAATAATAAGGCCTCCCCAAAAATAAAGCCAAGCGCTTATTTCAGGGAGTCAAAAGAAAATAAGACCCTGTCTTATTTTCGGGGAAACATGGTAGAGATAAGATAGATGATATAGATAGATAGATAGATAGATAGATAGATAGATAGATAGATAGATAGATAGATAGGTAGATAGATGTGTGCATGTGTATGTATGTTTGTGTATGTGCTTTGCTTGCTTTCCAATGGTGTGAGGCACTGAGGTTTTATAATGGAGGGCTTACAGAGAAAATTAATCTCTTCCTCTATTTTGATTAGGGGACGGAAGGCTAAAATATACGAAGAATGGTTGCAGGAATTTGGTATGAAAAGAAGGACCAGGGGAGACAGGATAGCAGTCTTCCAATATCTCAGGGGCTGCCCCAAAGAAGAGGGAGTCAAACTATTCCCCAAGGCACCTGAGGGCAGAGGACAAGAAGCAAAGGAGGGAAACTGATCAAGGAGAGAAACAACTTAGAACCGAGGAGAAATTTCCTGACAGTGAGAACAATTAAAAACTGGAACCGCTTGCTTCCAGAAGTTGTGAAGGCTCCAACACTGGAAGGAGGACTGCACTATTTATTAGTGGCCACTGAGTGTTTCCAATCAAGTGTGCCCAAATTGTAACTGCGTTTTATCTGGGGCAATTTGTACCATGAGCGTTCCAGGGGGTCCACTCAGAAAATGAAGGTGGGGGGGAGTTTGATGCAGGAATCTTGATAAATTTTGATGGGGTAAGTCAAAAGGTAAATACGCTGAGAAACAAGAAAAGGGAAGTTGGGTGGGTGCTACAGGAAATGGTTTTGATCTTGGCAAATCCTCGCGACGGGAACATTTTGCTGCGTTCGTTATAATCCAGCCTATTGAAGCCCATTATAAACCTAAGCTCCATGATCCAGGAATCTGTGAAGGCCCGTAGAATGGACGGGGGCCTCTCTTGTGATGTAATGCTGCCTGTTCCCTTCTCCGGGATTAATTTTTCTTCCGAAAGCAGGTTTATTCTCCATTACCCTGGGTGGGTAGCATTCAGAGGAGTGGTCCCTTCCAGGCAGAGACGGTGGCAATAAGTAGGAATGTTAGCTGCCTGGATCGGACTTACCGGCAGGATTAATGCAAGGTTTTATTATGCTCACTTTTCAACTCCTTTGAAAAGAACCTTGAAAGAGATGAAAATTGCTTTCCTTTCACGGAGTTAGCCGAGTTACTCATTTTACACGCAAAGCCAACTTTTCCTTTGAGTGAAATCATGCAGGATTCAAATCCAGAGGCATTTTGCACAAAATTACTAAGATCTAGGGGAGAGATAAAGGTGTGTGTGTGTATAAAGTCTCCAATTCAGCGTTGCCATGCAAACTTATTCAGAGGTAAACTTGAGTTCACCGAAGACCCATGAGCTTAAATCCAAGTTATTGAGGCCCAAGATATGATCAGGTGGAACCTCTTGGGCTTCACACCATGGTCCAATTCACTCGACGTGCAAAATGCATGCTTAGTGCCTTCCTCCGTCACTTCTTCAGCATCACCAAGGATCGGGGAGACCGAAGCCAGAGGTACAGTTCGAAAATGACTATGCGGATGAGGGGAGTTGAGCAGCTGGTCAACTGAGACCGATTCCCCCCCATCAATAATGAATCCCTGCCCCTCACCAAGCCACCATTAAGAGAACCCCACTCCTCGTGAGCTGCTCCATTTATTATTCCTGCATTGCGTCAGGGGGGAAGTATTCGCACTAAACCACAGGGATTAAAGACCGAAGCTGTGGGGGACTCAGATCGTATCCGTCATACCCATCTGTTTTCAATTCCAACCTTTCACACCTGCTTATATTTATTATTCCTTGCTTAGACAAGACACGGCTCATTTTTCAACCTCTTCCCCCCCCCCCTTTCCCGAAAAAAAACAGTATATAAAGGCAGGGGTTTCTTTAAAAAAGAAAGAGGGAGAGAGAGAGAGAGACAGAGAGAGAAGAGTCATGATCATCTATTCTTTCAAGTTCCCTTCAGCCTCGCTCTGAAGATGAAACTCCCAAGAACAGGTATCAAGAATGATTGACCTGATGAGAAGTGGAAGAAATCGGAGCCGGTTGGGTCAGTGCGACTCAGCTGAAGTGAGAGGTCCTTGGTGCTCTCTGAGCTTGCTTGTTTTCTTGCAGATGTTTCATGATCCAAAATATCCCACGCAAACCAAAAGGCTCATCAACCCCAGAAGGAAAAAATAAAACAGGAATATCTACAACATGTAATGTAAGGACTGCAACCATCACTATGTCGGACGAATAGGCAGGAGACCGGCAAAACGCATCCACGAACAATAACTGCCAGTCACAAGACATTATGAACCTTCTTTAATTTCACAACAGATAGGCAGATTTAGCCATAGTTTCAATTGGGAATATGTGACCATCAGAGGTGGGCTGCACATAATTTTACCACCAGTTCATTGTGCACCAAAACTGTGAGCGTGCGCCTTCCGCGCATGTGATTTGCTCCCGTACAGATCTTGATACGCATGTGTGCGGTTTAGAAAGTGTGGCTAAATAGGATGACATAGAGGCAGGGCGGGTAGACGGGCCCATCCACAGGTGGGCATTGAATTAGTCCGAACCGGCTGAATACCACCACCGGTTACCATCCTAGACCCGGCCAAGTCCAAAGATGCCAGGGAATTTCTAGAAATCTGGCAATCTGGCAAATTAGCCATCAATAGACACATAGACTTTAACGACATCTATGTCAGGCCTGCAGCCATCTTTTCTTTTGGCTCTTTGGCCTGCCACACTTCTATTATTCTACTATGCATTTGCTATTGTGGGAAGATGGGAGGGGGGATTGTACGGAGTTAGATGATATGCAGCCATAACAACATTCTTTCTAGAAAGCCAAGGTCATCCTTTGTCTCTGCACCTCTGCACCTGACAGGAACTGGATGGGTGGAACTGCCAGCATGGCAGTGGGAGATTGGACCATGGGATGGACTTGTGGGTTTGGGCGGGCAGGATCTTCAACTTTCAACGGGGTGGGGAAAACCGGGAAGCTTTCAGATTCAGGTTTTCTCAGATGTGCCAACACGGCTCTCTTAATAAATTGGAACTTTGAGCAATATTTTGCCTTGGACTCTGATTTACTTTTGGATGCTATTTGAAATGTTGACAATCTACATCAGTGGTAGTCAACCTGGTCCCTACCGCCCACTAGTGGGCATTCCAGTTTTCATGGTGGGCGGTAGGGGTTTTATGTAACTCTGCTTTATAAATTTTATAAAGTAAAGTTACTTCCCCACTTTATAAATCACCATTACTGTGGAACAGGTGGGCGGTTAGGAAATTTTACTACTAACAGAGAACACAAAAGTGGGAGGTAGGTATAAAAAGGTTGACTACCCCTGATCTACATACTACACAAGAGACAATCACCCCCAGAAGGAACAAAAAGACCCCAGGACCTCTCCACCAGCAATCAGCACCCAGATTAGCATAGATTAATTCCAAGGTTAACATCAGATTACAATGAGGGAAAGCAGGAACTTCCAAAGAAGCCAACATCAACCAAAGGCTCCCTTAAGACCACTTCCACCAACACTAAACAGGCAAGCCATCAGAATATAAACTGACAGCAAACCGCCCTCCCTACTTACACTGATGATGTTATCTAGTTTGGGTCATGAAATGTTTGCAAGAAAACAGCCAAGTTCAGAGAGAGCACCGAGGACTCCTCATTTGAATCCTGAGCTACAAGTAGTTGTTTTTTTTTAAATGGGGAAAAAAATAAATCACCCGCTATAACATTTCACGTCTAGGAGAAACACATCTGGTTCAAAACCACTTCTGGTTTCCTGGTGTTAAAAAACAGATGGCAACGAAGGAGAAGAATGGAAAGAGAAAGGGAGAACACAACAATGACAGTGACAAGAAGCAACGGATGGAGACTAATCAAAGAGAGAAGCAACCTAGAACTAAGGAGGAATTTCACAATAGAGAGAACGACTGATCAGCAGAACGACTTGCCTCCAGATGTTGTGGGTTGTTCCAACACTGGAGGTTTTTAAGAGGAGATTGGACAACCATTTTGTGGGAATATAGGTTCTCCTGCTTGAGCAGGGGGTTGGACTAGAAAGCATCTTCCAACTTATTCTATTATTCTAAGAAAGTAACTGAAGCTGGACATTTACTCCATCTTCATCGTCATCATCATCTTCTTTTAACCACCCCATAATCCCTTGTGGGCTGACGTCCAGGCAACTGAATGGAGCTAGAAGAGTGATTTAATGGCCGTATGCCCTTCCTGTCGCCAATGAGGAGTTTTGTTCAGCAGATAAATTCTCATTGCGCCCAGAGGGAGAAATATCTGCCTCTTCCTAGGATCAAACTCACAACCTCCCGGTTGTGAGGCGAGAGCTACCAAGCTGGATATCCTCTTAAAAATGGAGAAAGGAAGAGGAAGGAATGCTGCATTTGAAGATCTCAAACAATTGGGCAGAACAAAAAAAAATATATCCAACTTTTATTTTTAAAGTATTATTATTTTTTTGTTCAGAAACAAGAACACAGCAGATGGGTATCCGCAAACAACATGCGTTGCTCATGGGTGAACAAATGGAGAGAAAGAATGACTGGCTACTTTCTTGTACACTTCCGTTGAGGCAACTGGCAACGTCCACTGTCGTACCGATTTAAATTTTTTTTAGCGTTTTCCTCCCCCCCTCGACATTTCTAACTCTTTATCCCAATAAGGAAGATGAGAAGCACACACCATGCCTTCCTTCTGGAAGGTTCCTTCGGTCCTGTTAGACCAGGGTGTGTGTGCCTCACCCCAGTCGTACCAACGAGATGATTGCTCCAGGTGTTCTTGGAAAGGCCCCAAAATGGAATTATTCTCTTTATCGTTGTTAAAATGAAGATATCATGGTTGTATTGTGACCGGCAGAGAAGAGAGAAAATTCTTTTGGGCAGGGTGTGTGTTTGTGTGTCTCTTCTGCCTCATGTGCCAAAATAGCTTGGCTCTCTTCGGTTGGCTACACCTTGATATAAGTGAGGAATTATTCACTGTTCTAGTTCAAGCAGCAAAATAGTTTGGTGTTATCCAAATGTCCTTTTTTCCCCAAGGTTTCCCCACAGGGGTGGGATTGAAAGATTTTATCAACCGGTTCTCTGCCCAGTTGCTGGGTGGGTGTGGCCATGTTGCAGGGGTGGGTTTCAATCGGTTCGCAGTGGTCCCCGCGAACCAGTTGGTCGGCGAACCCGGAAGTAAGTAACTTCCGGGAACGGCGAAGGGCCCACCCGCCCGCCCGTGCTCCTTACCGGTCTTTGAAGGCTTCTGCACTTCCACGCAGGCGCATGGCACATACAGCACCTGCGCGATTCTCCATGAGCAGCTGGAGCATTGCGCAAGCGCTAAGACGCATGCGTGAACTGCGCGCCTGCACGAGGACGCTGCCGGCCCCGTTCCAACCGAACCGGTTGGAACGGGATAAGCAACCCACCACTGCCATGTTGGGCATGGCCTACTTAGCTGCCTGCACCATGGTAGCTGGGGGGAACACTTTTGCCCACCCCAGACTCCGAAGGTGGACTTCCGGAACTTCCGGGAGACCAGAAAAACCGATCTCCCGGAGGTTCCGAGACTCTGTGTGAGCCCTGCACTTATCTGGCATCCAAAATGGACCCTATGGAGACTCCTGGGAGGTGAAGGGTGGGTGGGGCCAGCCAGTCCTTTGGCAAACCAGATGTAAAAATCAGCAACCGGTTTGCCCGAACCGGTCCGAACCGCATCCAGCACTCCACGAATGGAGGTTTTTGAAAAATAGATTAGACCAGTGATCACCAACTGATGGCCTTGCAGATAAAATTTTGGTGGTACGCAGAAAATCTTTGCATTTTTCATATTACACTAAATCAGGGATCCTCAAGATATGGCCCACTGAGGTCATTACTCCCGCTTGCTGACAGGATGGGGTCCTTCGGGCAGTTAGTTTGGCTGCCTGTTTAGTAGCTCCAGCCCTTCCCTCCCACCCTGGGAGTCCAAGCGCTTCATTGAGCAGCACGTAAAACTTCGGCCGGACTCCAGGGAAGACAGAGTTTGCAGGGGGCGAATCTAGCGCCTGGGCTGGCTATAAGACATTCATTCATTCTTGGCCATATTTGAGATTCTTAAATGCAATGGGCAGCAAACCTAGGGTTGACCCCGGGCCCTTCTCTCCACTAAGAGGTGGTCAAGCTAAGTTCCTGAAGGACCCCATCCCGTCACTAGTTCATATTAGTGGTCCGTGGGATTTAAAATTATGAATTTAGTGGTTCCTGAGGTCCGGAAGGTTGGTGACCCCTAGATTAGACAACCATTTGACCAGGATGGTATAGGAATTCCTGCTTGAGTAGGGAATTGGACTAGAAGACCTCCAAGGTCGCTTCCAACTTTGTTATTCTATTTCTGAAAGAAAGAGCTGGCCAATAAGTACAGGGAATGTGGAACAAAGCTCGTTAGGGCGAGACCATTAATATAAACACATCAATTGATCCGGTCTCAGATGGATGACGGCTTTACAACAAGACTTCAGTTCAGCAATTCGGAGCAGAAATTCTTGTTCTGTTCTTTCCAGCCTGAGAGTTGAGACTCAAGCAGAACAGAGGGAGGGAGAGAGAGAGAGAAAGAGAGAGAGAGAGACAGACAGACAGACGGTAGCATCAAGTATCTATTCAAAAGTTCAGAAAAGAAAAAAACCACAGCCAACTAATTGACTCCATCTGTATTGATTTAAGGACTGATTAAATGCCTAATCAAGAAAGTCTTAATTAATTTTTTTCTTCTTCTCCCTGAGCAAAATAGAGCCTGGGGAAGGGGTGAAAAGGACGAAGGAGAGGAAAGCACTTATTAATAACGTCTTACACGCTGTGTGTTAGATTTCTTCGGCGTCACACGCAGTGATCATCACATGAGTCATTTCCACGCAAGGTTGTTTTCTGGATTTTGTTTTGAGACCGTGAAGGGACGCGGGTCAGCAGGCTGGATGAGATTCTGGGGGTGCTGCAAAAGACACCCCACTCCTTCCCAAGTCAAAATAGGTAATCGGAGTCTGCCAAGGACGAGCAAATCCTCCGGGGCTGCGAGAGCCAGCTGGCCCTACAGCCTTGGGAAAGACGGCTGTCCTTGCCAAGGTTTGATGTGAAGCTAGTGGGAGAAGAGATAGGAGGTGCCCTTGGGCGAGCTATCTTCAAAAGCCCCCTTCTCCCTGGCGGTGTTCACACAACACGCGGAACAGGTCAGGATTAAGGATAAGCCCTTGGAAGGACCAGCTAAGCTTTGCGAGGGTGGATCTTGGCGGGAGAGAGGACGAGATGCCTGGGGCTCAGCATGTCAAGGGAATCTGGCTGTAATCGGTAAACGGATAAATCCCCAAGAAAGGGGCGGATGTGTTGAGCAGGCTAGAATAAGTCACGAGGAGACAGGTAGTCCTTGTCTTACGGCCACCATGGAGCCCAACCGGGGGGGGGGGAAACGAGCAAAAATCACCCTGTTTTTCGTGAAAACTGGGCCATTTTTGTCAAAAAAGAGCATTAGGAAGCTTATAGAGTGCTCCTGGGGGCTGGGCCCATTTTTTGCTCATTTCTGCTCTCCCTAGCCCCCAGGAGCTCTCTGAAAGCCTCCTACAAGCTATGCATGGCCATTTTGGTGAAGGGGTGGGTTTCAGGAGGCAAAAAAATGCTGTATTCAGTGTATAAGACGCACCCAGATTTTCAGCTCTTCTTCCCTCTTTTTTGAGGGAAAAAGGTGCGTCTTATACTCCAAAAACTACGGTAATCTACCTAGGCCTCATGTTCTGGAGAGGACACTCCAGTTTTGACCCCTTTCCAGAGCACAATACCATCGTCTTTTGAGACTGAAGAATGCCAATGGGTTCAAATGCAGGTGCACTGTCTGTCCAGAGAGACAGGAAGGCTTGATAAACCAGGTTGCGATGAGAGGCCCGAGGGGGAGGAGGCAGTGCCACCATCTCTCCCCACTCCCCCTCAAGTCTGGCTCATTAAATCATCTTCGGAACAGCCGCTGCAGCTGCTCCCTGAACATTGTTCAGGAACTCGCTTGGATCTTGATCACGTTTCAAAAATTCCACAGAGTGCTTGATGTGTGTATGGGGTGGGGGGAGAAGGAGAGAAAGAGAGACCGGGGGGGGGGGGAGGAGAGAGAGAGATCACATTTTCAGGCACAATAAGATGGCAGCGTAAAGCTTGAGCACCATGGCTCGGGGTTTTTTATTGGCTCCCCGTTTCGCAAAGCTGATGCTTAGTGATCGTTGCGATGGAAAAAACAACAAATGCCCTCAGCTGCCACAGCTGCATCCAATTTTCTTAAAACAATATATGGAGGGGTGGGGGAATGGGGTGGGAATTCCCCAACCTTCTTCCCATCCAGAAATACATATTTTTTTTATTTTGAAGAGCCGATGGGGAAGGGGAGATGGTTCGATGCCAACGGCCCAGTCATCTGTGACCGACGTCAGAACTGTGCCTGCTTTCCCAAATGGAGACCGGAAAAAGTGTGATGGTGTGCGCTGAAAGGGAGCCTGCTTTCGGGAAGCCTTTCAAAAGCTGCGTCTTCTTCTTTTCCCCCTTTCTCTGTTGGGATCCTTGACCTTATTGAGGTCATCAATTCCAGCCAAGCCGAGTTGTTTTCATTGACTTTTCCAGCATGTTGCCCCGCTGGTGCTGGCGGACTTCTCGTGTTTCTTTATGGTATTTGGCGATGGTTTCCCTGCTCAACAGCAATGCAGGTAGTCCTCGACTTATAACGAGCAGTTCGTTCAGTTACAGTGGCGCAGAAAAAAAAGTGACTTGTGGCATCCCTGTGGTCTCGTGATCAAAATTCGGACACTTGGAAACTGACTCACATTTATGAGAGTTGCAGTGTCCCTGTGCTTGTGATCAAGGGGGAGCTGTCAGAATATTCATGAACCGGCAGGGACATGGTAGCAAAGTCAGCCAATGAATACGGCTTAGTAACAAAGTCAGCCAATGGGAGTTGAAACAGTTTGGAGTCTGGGTGTGGCTTAGCTCTGAACTGAAACCACAACAACTCATTCTCTGTATAGCCTGCCTGTGTTTGAACCTGCTTACAATCTTTCCTCTCTACCACATTGGAAGAATCTGCTGTTGGTATTGTACATTGATTCATGTGTTATTATGTATTTAAAGAAGTGAATGGATCCTGCTGAATCAGTTCTCCATGTGTGCTTTCGGGATTTGATTTTTGCCACAAACTCTTGACAGAAGCCTGTTTTGCTGAACAACCATGTGGCTAACTTAACAGCCACGGTGATTCACTTAACAATCGTGGCAAGAAAGGTGACAAAATAGGGCAAAACCGACTTAACAACTGTCTCGCTTAGCCACAGAAGTTTTGGGCTCAATTGCGGTCGTACGTTGAGGAATACTGGTACATGTTGCTGAACTGGTGAACCCTGACAGAAGTGTGTTTAAGAGACTGAGGCAGGGACTTTAAGATATGAAAGGACAAATTATTAAATGAACCCAGTTTTATAAAGGTGAACACCATCCCCTATACTTGCTGGGTCCTGAAGAACATCCAAAGAAATAAAATAAAACAAAATAAAGACCAACTCTTGACAGAGAAGAAAGTTGACTCAAGCTTCTCTAAACTTCCTAATGTTTAACGTTCCTCCCTTTTTTTTGAAAAAAAAGAAGTTTAAATAGCATTCTTGCTCTTACTGACGATTCTGCTTTTTCTCATTTATTTATGTTCTCCCTATTCATCTTCCAACCTGTGTTTTGTGTGTGCGCGTTTTTATACTTTTAAACCATTGTGGGATAATCTATTTAAAAAAAAAAAGCCGGTGATCACTCTTCCAGCGATTTTTTTTTAATCTTCTTGGTCCGATTCCCTTGCAAACTTGGTTTCTTCCTCTCTTTGATGGTCCGGAGAGCTCACGGATTTGGCCATTTCCTCTACTGCAGGGCTTCTCCATTTCTTCCCCAGCTGTCGAGCATTACCTCAACTAAGCAGATTTAAAGGCTCAAATTGGGGGCTTATGCCTCATAGTTTGTTTAATGTTATTACGAAGCAGGATGGCCTTTTATTCCAGCGGCCACAACTCTGGGTGATGGTTTATGGGTCCTCCGTTTCGTCAAGCTCTTGGGAGAAGCCTGCACTAGTATTGTGTGTGTCAAGCAATGACAAGGGTAGTAAGCCACAAGTAGTTTGATTCACATAAGATCTATAGAATAGAACTGGAAGGGATCTTGGAGGTTTTCTAGTCCAGCCCACTGCTTCTTGTGGCCCATCGGCGGCCAGTGGAGCGGGTAGCAGATTCGGACATGGAGGAGGTTGGGGAGGATGATGGGCCAGTCCTGGAGTCTGGGGAAGGCTCTGATGAGGGCTCTGTGTCGGAGGCAGAGAGAGAGCCAGAGCCGTATGCCAGTTATCAGCTGCCTTCGGAGTCAGACATCAGTGAGGCAGAAGAACAGCTGGAGCCTGTTCCCAGTGTGTGCATGCACAGAGTTGCCAGATGAAGGGAACGGCTAAAGAACAGGAGTTGACTTGGGAGTAAGGCCACAAGTGGATGATGAACGGCTCCTCCCAGAGGGAATAAAAGAGCGGAAGGGGAGTGGAGTTTGCAGGAGACCATTAGTTCGCTTAATTGGTTCGTGACTCTCCGAGGCTCCTGGCCAAGCTCTGCAGATTTCAACCTGGCAGCTCTCCAAGCCAGATAAGGTCTGTGACTGTAAATCCTCCCTTTGCTGGATGTGAATGAGCAGAATTCACAGGAAATTAATAAAAGGTTTTTTTTGTCGAGACAAGGAGTTTGCTTCAGGCTCTCGGGAAGCCTTGGTCAGAACAGTATGATAGGCTGTACGCTAAATTAATAAAGAAAGCAACCAACCAATCAACACGTCAGGCCTCCAGCCGTCTTTTCTAGACTCTGATTTACTTTTGGATGCTATTTGGAACCCTGACATCACCACTCTTCCCTTTATCGCAGCAGAGGTGGTGAGGGCTCTCTTCCACACACAAACCGACAGGCTGAGCCCAAAACTACTGGCTTTGCTTGTGCCAAAGTGAGGCCTCTCCAACAGTGCCTAAACCAATTAGATCTCCCTGGTGGTTTACCTCTCTTTCTTCCAGCAGGCCCCGAATTGGAGCCACACCTGTCACTCATTCTCTTCCTCCCAAAGAGAGCCGTAATGGCTAATCTTCCTGCTGTTTTCTTGCCCCTCTAAACCAGTCGCTCTCAGTTATCTGCTGGCGTGGCTGCAGGGCTGCGAGACAGTATCCCTGTGGGTATCGGGATCAAAAAGATGAGGAGGCTGCTGCTGAAAAGTGTTTTGGTAAGAAATGCTTGCTTCTCTCTTCCTAGTTCGGTTAGATGCTTCTGGCAGTGTGCGACAGGACTCAAGGAAAGATTGGTGGGGAGGGTGTGTGTGTGTAGGCCTCTCCAGCCCCAGGGTCTCCAGAGGGTTCGACCCGCTGCAGGGTACCCCTGGCAGGATGCATCTTCATGTGATAAATTGAATGAATCGCCCTCCGTTTAGAAGATTAACTTGTCAGGAGGAGGAGGTAAGAGTTCGGTGTGATGCCTCTAAGTACGAGAGAGAGAGAGTGAGAGAGAGTGAGAGAGAGTGAGAGTGAGAGAGTGTGTGTGTGTGTGTGTGTGAGAGAGAGAGAGAGAGAGAGAGAGAGAGAGAGAGGGAGAGAGAGAGAGACGTCTGCAAGCTATCTTTTCTTTTTGGACTTCAGGCCTGCCACACTCTCTACTGTGGGAAAATATGGAGTTGGGTGATTTCTAGCAAACTTTCATGTTCTAGCAAACTTTCATGGCTCTCGGGATGACGAGCCCAAAAGGTCCCACGGCGAAGAACAGGTGAAGGTTGTGCTGTGTGTGTGGAAGCTGAGATTTCAGGTGAAAATGTTAACAAAAGCATACCCAGTATTTAATCATCAATATGACTGGAGGGACAAGAAGCTTGTCGGCCAAAAAAAAAAAAAATGTAGGAAGGAGAGAGGGGGAAAGAAAGAAAAAGAGATTACAAAGATGGAGAAATGTCACAAAGACACTTCACAAGAATCCTACTTGACCTTTCCAAGAAGTTGGAAAGGTGGATAAAAGACACTCTTATTATAGAAACCAATAAACACAGTATGACTCACCGAGCATAAAAAAAAACAATTTTTTAAAAAAAGTGGCAAGGAAGTAAGCTTTAATAATAAGTTAAAAGCATATTTTGGTCCTTTCATATTTCAGCCAAATTTGCACCTCCTTCCCACCCAAGCTCGGTTGCCTTAAAAGCAGGGCAGGCTCCAATTTTTAAGAAAGAGCTAAGATGAACGTACCTGCTACGTCTGGGCGTAAGACTGGGGGAAGTTTCCATTTGCGCTGTGGTGGCCCTGGAATTTTGCTTTTCAACTTCTCTCTGTAGGGATGGGAGATGCGAGGAAGAAAAACAGTAGATCGGTATTAAAGAGGTACTGGAATACAATGCAGATTTTTTTTTTTTAAAGGGTGCATCCGTTAACTGATTGATTAGGTCTGGAGATTTGTATCATCACAGGGCTGGAAGGGAGCTTGGAGGTCTTCTAGTCCAACCCCTTGGCTAAGGCAGAAGACTTTATACCATCCCAAAGACATGGTGGTCCAATTACTTTGAAATTAGTGATGGAGGATCAACCACTCTGGGAGACAAGCTGTCCCGTTGATTAATTGTCCTCACTGTCAGGAAATTTCTCCTTAGTTGGATCTCTCTTTAATGATCTTCCATCTGTTCTTTCTTGTCCTGCCCTCAGGTGCTTTGGAGAATAAGCCTACCCCCTCTTCTCCATGGCTGTCCCTCAAGTACTGGAAGGCTACTATCATGTCTCCCCTGAGCCTTCTCTTCATTAGGCTAAAGATACTTAGTCCCCTTAACTAGAGCCAAGGTGGCGCAGTGGTTAAATGCAGCACTGCAGGCTACTGCTAGATCAGCAGGTCAGCGGTTCAAATCTCACCGGCTCAGGGTTGACTCAGCCTTCCATCCTTCCGAGGTGGGTAAAATGAGGACCCAGATTGTTGGGGGAAATATGCTGACTCTCTGTAAACCGCTTAGAGAGGCCTGAAAGGCCTATGAAGCGGTATATAAGTCTACTGCTATTGCTATTGCTATTGCTATTAACTACACTTACAACTTTTAAGAAGAGACTGGACTGCCATTTGTCAGAAATAGTGTAGGATCTTCTGTTTGGGCGGGGGTTGGACTAGATGACCTCCAAGGTCCCTTCCAACTCTGTATCTAACTGTTCATCATATGGTTTAGCCTTCAGATCCCTTTTCATCGCGGCATTCTCCGATATTCTGGAGAAATGAGACCTTGGCCCATCCACATCACATGGAGCAAAATTATTTTTTTTATTTATTAGAATTTGTCAAACAAAAACGAGAGCAAGAATAAAAGGAAAAAAAATACAATCACAGGGACGTGAGGCACATTAGTAAACGTATGCACGCCCCCAGTACTGGCCGCTTAAGTATGAACTTAAGGTCCACGGAAGTCAACTTGGGACTGAAATGGTGAAAATTTGTAGCTGAGACAACTGGATCAGGTAGAGCATTCCAGATGTTGAGAATTCTATTACAGAAATCATATTTTTTTCCCTTTTGTTTCATGGTACAGGACGACTGAGGGCAGGTGCCAGAAACTGGCCCCATTGAGACTTATGAGGATGTTGGATTGGGGGACTTTCTAAGCCATCAGACGCATCTTGGAGAGGATCCTGGCAGGGATGTAACCAGGAGGAGAGAAGGGTGGAGGAAAGGCTTCTCCCTTCCAAGTAGAAAATCTCAAGGGACATTCGGGGAGGTGAGAAAAAGGGAAACTGCTTTTCTCTCCCAAAAAAAGGGGTCCATGCCCTACCCCCCTGAATATGTGGTCTTTTCTTACAGGCAGTTGGCCAGTCTGTGGATCAGGGTGCGGATCGACCAGAAAGGAGGCGAGGGGGATGTTTCTGAAAGAGACCAGGCCATGCTTGCTCCTTTGAAGATGGGGGAAACTGAAGACATGGCTTCCTTCTGTGGAGAAAAAAAACCCATCATCTGTGGTTAAAGCATCTCTCCGATCTTGTTTGAATAGAATAGAATATAGAATGGAATATAGAATGGAATAGAATATAGAATGGAATGGAGTAGAATAGAATATAGAATGGAATGGAATAGAATAGAATATAGAATGGGATGGAATGGAATAGAATATAGAATGGAATGGAATATAGAATGGAATAGAATATAGAATGGGATGGAATAGAATATGGAATGGAATAGAACCCCACCCTTCACCAAAATGGCCGTGCATAGCCTTTAGGAAGCTTTCAGAGAGCTCCTGGGGGCTGGGGAGGGCAGAAATGAGTGAAAAACAGGCTGTTTTTTTGCCCCCCAGGCCCCAGGAGCATTCTACAAGCTTCCTAAAGGCTATTCATGCCCCCTTTTTGGGGAAAAAAACCGGCCCATTTTTGGAAGAGTGCAAAACCTTGGTGCGTCTTATACTTATAAAATACGGTATGTTGCTAAGCAAGACAGATTGGGGGGGCAGTTTTTAAGTGAGTTTAGCTTTATTTTATGACCTTTCTCGCCAAAGTTCTTAAATTAAGTTAGCAACTTGGTCGTTAAGTGGTTTCCCCATTGACTCTGCTGGTCAGAAGGTCCCAAAGGGGAACACGTCATACTACCGTAATCATAAATAAGAGTCAGCTGCCGAGGGTTCTGAATTTCATTCCTGTCCCCATTGGGGGAATGCCGCAACGGTATTAAATGTGAAAAACGGTCATCATGTTGTATTTTTTGGGGGTGCCGGCCTAACTTCGAACGGCCATGAAACGAAAGTCTGTTTAGTCAAGCCCGGAGCTGTGCTTCTTTCCTCCAGCACTTTCTGTTGGATGGTGAAAACGGCCTTCCGGTAAGCAAGTCGGCCTTGGGCCCTGGACAAAGGACGCAAGTTCTTAACACCCGTCTCTCTCTCTCTCCCTCTCTTCATTAGCTTTTGCTGCACTGGCGCGTTCGAAGGGGAAGCAAATTGCTGATTACAGCATCATTTCCAATCTCTTAATGCACTAATAGTTTTCAATAATGACACTGCAGCTGCTGAGGGCTGACCTGTGAGGGCACGGAAAGTGCATGTCGACACAGGGGAATTTCCGGGGTGTTTTGTGACCTCGGATGGACAGCTCCATCGACGTTCTCTCAGCCCACTCACCGCCTGCAAAGCCCGACCTCAAAACTGCAGAATCCAAGATTACTTTCCGAGTTGCTGCTGCAGCTTTTTTTTTTTTGATTCCGTATGGAGTCAAAGCACAGGGTTGTCAACTCTGAAGCTGGCCTGAATGAGGCCATCTTGGAGGCCTTCAGCATTGACACACGGGTGCTGAGGGATTAGGGAGGGGGGGGAATAGAGATAGCTGGGGTTTTGTAGCCAAAGCAAAATAGTTTCCCCTAAGAACCAAGGTCATTCCCACAGGTGGCTGAAGAAAGGAGTGAACTTTCCAAGCAACTGGACAGCATCTTGATTGGGCTGTGTGACTGATGAGTTGGGAAAGGGGGGGGGGGATTTTACTTTTAAACGTGAAAACCACGGGAATCGTTAAAGAGTTGGTTTTCACCAGTCTTTGCCAATATGATATGTCCAATAAAACTGTTCTTTAAGCAATCTACTTGCCTCGGAGTTCTGCTTGCTATGGGTGTATTACTTGGAATCTTGACACGTGCTGTAGCTCTCCTGTACGATGTTAATTCAGGTGGTCCTTGACTTACGACAGTTTGTTTGGTAACCATTCAAAGTTACTACAGCACCAAGAAAAGGGACTTGGGACCGCTCACAGCTACGACCTTGGCAGCATCCTGGTGATCAGGGGATCCAAATTCAGATGATTGGTCACATTTCATATCTGCTTCCTTCTGAGGTCGGTAAAACGAGGAGCTGAATTGTTGCGGGGGTCAAGAGGCTGACTCTATAAACTGCTTAGAGAGCCCTGTGTAGCGGTATATAAGTCTAAGGGCTATTGCTATGAGCACGGCTGTGTCCCTGGTCCCTTTTTGCGACCTTCCGATAAGCGAAGTCAACGGTGAAGGCAGATTCGCTTAATGGGTGATCATGTGACTAACTCAACACCAAAGAGCAAGAAGGAGGTAAAACGGAGCAAAACTCAGTTAAGAAATATCTCGCTTAGCCACAAAAATTTGGGATTCAATTGTGGTTCTACCTGTAGTGTTTGGTTTTTTTTTTAATATCAGCTCAGGCACTGGGATCTATCAATCCTGCCACTCGGGCGTCACCCCTCAAATCCTCCTTCCGTGTCTCTTTTAATTAAGGCAGCAATGTTTTTCTTGATCAGCAAAGATAAAGAATCATCTCGTCACCTTGGGAAAGAACACGGCAGTCTGGAGCGGGATGACTAGTTGGGTAATGACCGAAGATGGGGGGCAGGTTGACCTCCTCTGGAGGAGTGAAAATGCAATTAATTATCTTTTTTATTTATTTTTACAAGCAGCTCAATTACAACACACGCTAATCGCCTGTGTAGGGCACCGCCAAGAAGAAAAAAAAAAAAGAGAGAGGAAGGGAAAAAAACAGGATCAGCCGTAAGCACCTGTAACCGAGAATGACGAAGGGGATTATTGTCAGGCTACAGGCCGGGCTTCTAATCATGGGCACAAAGAGTTATGGGCCCATCCTGGCTGACCTCGGCGCCAGAAGACCGCCTTCTCTCTTCATAAAAAAAAAATTTGCTTGGGGCGCCTTCAGCTCTGCCAACGGTATTCCCTGTAAAGGTGACCAGACACCGTTCATTAGCCTTTAATGCTCAATTCAATTACCAATAAATGTCAGTAATTAATAAGGCAGGTGTGGGAAGGTGCTGAGATTCCACGCAGCCGAGACATCCACAGGAATGCAACGGGATGGTCTGTGCTTCCCTCCGGGGAGCAATCAGGTGGCAGCAGGTAGTCCTCGACTTGCAACCACTCACCAAGCCCTGCATTTCTGTGGCTAAGCGAGACAGTTAAGTGAGCTTCAGCTCATTTAGAACTTTCTTGCCACAGCTGTTAAGTAAATCATTGCAGTAGTTAAGTGAATCGGGTTCCCCCATCTGACTTGGCTCATCAAGAAGGCCGCAAAAGGGGATTGAGCGACCCGGGGATGCTACGACGGTCGTAAATCCAAGTCTGTTGCCAAGTGTCTGAATTTTGATCACATAATCGCGGGGATGCCGCAACGGTTGTGTGAAAAGCGGTCGTAAGTGCCTTTTCCCCCAGTGACGAATGTAACTTGGAACAGTCACTAAATGGATTGCTGTTAAACCGAGGACGGCTCGTACTAGCTTCGAAGCACAAAAAAATCTTAAGAATTGGCCGGTGCCCGAGAAAGGCGGGTGGGGAAGCACCAGATATTTTATCTGGAGCAATTTTTAAAAATCCTCCTTCCGCAAAAGAGAACAGTTTTGCCCTCTGGCTCCGGTCCCTACAGATAATTTTTCCCAGAGGGAAAATAGAGAGAGATCTGATGTTGGAGCCCAACTGCGATGCTGGCTCCCTCAAGACCTCTTCATCCCAGCCCCTAAGATGCCACAATGCCACCGAGATTAAAAGGCGACCCTTGAAGCAAGCACAACCTGGAGAAATCTGCCAGGGACTGGTCTTCTTTTCTTTCTAAGATACCATATTTTTGGAGTATAAGACGCACCTTTTTTCCCTCAAAAAGGAGGCTGAAAATCTGGGTGCATCTTATAAATCAAATACAGCATTTTTTGCCTCCCGAAGCCCCACACTCTTCACCAAAATGGCCGTGCATAGCCTTTAGGAGGCTTTCAGAGAACTCCTGGGAGCTGGGGAGGGCAGAAATGAGCAAAAAATGGGCCGTTTTTGCTCATTTTTGCCCCCCCCCAGGAATACTCTGCAAGCCCCCCCCCAAAGCTATTCATGCCTCTTTTTTTTTTAAAGCGGGCCAGTTTTTGCAAAAAACGGGCCATTTTTGGGAGGTTTGCAGAGTGCAAAAACTCCCCTCCCCCTTTTGGAAAGCTCTTTAACTGATTGATGAGAATTAGATTGATCAAGTGCTGTCCCAGCAGAAACAAAGTCTTAGGTGCTGCAGATTGTCAGCAATTACCTTCTCCAGCACATGGATAAATACACCTGGAAACATCTACCTACCTACCTACTCCCTCTCTCCCTATCTACTGTATTTCTCTCTCTATCTCTTTCTATTTCTCTCTATCCCTCTACCTACATACCTACTCTCTCTCCCTACCTATCTACTGTATCTCTCTCTCTACCTACCTACTTCCTCTCTCCCTATCTACTGGGTTTCTCTCTCTCTTTCTATTTCTCTCTCTATCCCTCTACCTACCTACCTACCTAAACACACAGACAAACAGAGAGAGAGAGAGAGAGAGAGAGAGGGAGGGAGGGAGAGAGGGAGGGAGGGAGGGAGGGAGAGAGAGAGAGAGAGAGGGAGAGAGAGAGGGAGGGAGGGAGGGAGGGAGAGAGAGAGAGAGAGAGAGAGAGAGAGAGAGAGAGAGGGAGAGAGAGAGAGAGAGATCTGTCTTCGTGGCAGTGGAAGAGTGGACCATGTGATGAACTTTGGGCATTGGGGCAGGATCCTGAACTTTCAACTGGGTGGGGAAAACCTGAAAACTTTGAGATTTGGGTTTTCCCAGATGTGCCAACATGGCTCTTTTAATAAATTGGAATTTTGAGGAATCTCTTGCCTTGGATTCTTATTTTATTTTGGATGCTATTTGGAACCCTGACACTGAGTTTCTGTCTCCCTTAAGATTTCTATTTCTCTTTTAGGGGAAATATTCTGCTTTTTAAATATTTCCTAAAATATTTCATTTCATTGGGTATGAACTTTCTACAGCCCCTCCCTCAAAAGCCCAAAGGCCAGGGGTGAAATCCAGCAGGTTCTGACAAGTTCTGGAGAACCGGTAGCGGAAATTTTGAGCAGTTCAGAGAACCGGCAAATGCCACCTCTGGCTGGCCCCAGAGTGGGGTGGGAATGGAGATTCTGCAGTATCCTTCCCCTGGAGTGGGAAGGGAAGGGAAATTTTGCAGTATCCTTCCGTTGCTATGCCCACCAGCCATGCTATGGCCACCAAACCATGCCCACAGAACCGGTAGTAAAAAAATTTGAACTTCACTACCGCCAAAGGCCACGATTATCAACAGCCACTGATAGTTCCCAGCACATTTCAAAACTGAGCAAGGAAAAACCGGACAGGAGGCAGATTGGGCAGTATCTTTTCAGGTCTCCTCCGTTGAGCAGTGGTGGTGGGGGTAAGACTAGAAGACCTCTGAGGTCTCTTCCAAGCCTGTGGATTGTATGTTAACGAACTGCAGAAACAAATTGGGGAGGGGGGAATGTGCTGCCTCACCCTTCCTTAGAATAAGGAATAAATTGAGGCAGCTGTCTTTTTGGTCTCCATACATCTCATCTGGAAAAATTCTAAGTTGGTAAACGCAATATATATCCGGGGAAAGAGGGCTGGATGAATTTTAGCCTGACATCAAAATAACAACAATGAACCTAAACGGCAAATGCTCCCTCGAAGAAGAACGCCAATTCTGAGGCCGCCAAAGGAGACACGCACAAAGATACAAGCTCCATCAAAACTTGACATACCAGAAGCCACAAAATATTTGGCCTCCATTGGGGAGAGGGGAGAAAGAAAAAACCCACTGTAATAACAGAAATGTTTAATGAGATGGAAGAGAACTTCCTGGGGAAGCCATGAAGAGATCAACACTCCAGGCTGTGAGGACGGCCAGAACATATGGTTACAAGTTGTGTTTGTAATCCCCCTAATGAAGAACGGTTGAAAGAAAACAGCAAAGCTTTACGTGAAGGAAACCCAAGTTTCCAGATAGGAAATCCTAACCTTCCCCTTTATGTAATAATACCGAAATTTTCAGAGTATAAGACACACTCTGTTTTGCTCCTCTAAATCTTGATGTGTCTTATAATCGGGTGCATCTTATAGCCTGAAAAATACAGTATATGAGACTAAGGATTTAAGTAGTGTCCAGATCCCGTTGCAACCGGTACAGTGCAATGGGGCCGGGCGTCCAGTGCGCTCATGCATACTTACCACCCACAATGCTCTACGACGCTCCATCTGCTCGGCAGAACATTGCGCAAGCGCCGTATTGTCCGTGCGTGCAAGCTCCGATTGGCTCAAATATAGGTAAGGAGGGCAGCGGGCGGGTGCTCTGCAGCACTGTAGCAGAACTGTACCTGGTGCTCCCAGGTCTGGGGCATACCGGTCATATCCCCCCACCGCTCCCGCCCCCCCCTAAAAGTGGGTGAAAATTTCTGTGAGTCCTATAGACCAAATATGGGCCTGGTTTTGGCCTCCCCAAACCCTCTGCGTGTCACGTTTTCTCCCTTCCTGGCCCCCAGAAGTGCTCCTCACGGTCCATTTTTGGCCTCCCGAACTTTCCACTCATCCTGTTTTCATCCCCCTGGCCCCCTGAAGCAGGCGAAAAATGGGCACGTTGTTGGTGAAAACAGAATGTACAGAAGAGTTTGGGGAGGCCAAAAATGGGCCTGTAAAGTGCTTCTGGGGAGGGCGAAAACCGGACGCGTGAAGACCGAAAACTTTTTTTTCTTGTTTTGCTCCTCTAAATCTAGGTGTGTCTAATAGTCCGGTGCATCTTATAGTCTGAAAAATACAGTATATAGAGACTAAGGATTTAACTAATCCTTGGTTTGTCAGTGCTGGCTGGAAAAAAAAACCACAAAGCAAAGAAGGCCAAGGTATCAGTCCAATATCCTTCTAGAAATACGGTCGCATTCATTCAAACTGACATCTGTAAACGTAAAATGAAGCCTCGGGGGTGTATCGGAGTGAAGGGGCAGCCCCATTTGTAGGAGAGAGAGAGAGAGAGAGAGAGAAAGAGAGGGAGAGAGGGAGGGAGGGAGAGAGAGAGAGAAAACAGGAACGGCTAATGGTTCTGGTTCCATCCTCAAATGTTTGGTCTGCATGGATCTTAATGAACATATGGAAATCGGAAACCACCGGAGGCAAAGAAATCTATCACAAGTGAAGGATGTACAACTGGCAGACTTCAACGGAGAAGCATATATAACCAGTGGTGGGATCCTGCTGGTTTAACAACCGGTTCGGTGATCGTGTGCTTTGTGCACGCCTGATGCGGGCTCCACGCACATGCACAGTTTTAATGAAACTTATCTTCCACGCTACTTCTGGGGAGTAACACAGCTGAGGCGCAGCATCCGCTCTGCCGCGTGAATCAGCTGAGGGGATATAGGGAAGTAAAATGCAGGGGCAGGTGGACGGGCCCACCTCATCATCAGAGCGAACCGGTTCTCTCCCCAGCTGATCGTTGGAGCTACCGGTTTGCCCGAACCGGTCAGAACTGGCTGAATCCTACCCCTGTATTTAACATGCTAGGTTGCAAGCAAAGGTGGAAAAAAATTAAAACAACACTTTCTATATGGTCAATCAAGAAAGGAAGGAAAGAAAGAAGCATATTAAAACCTCCGATAACCAGGTGGGAAGAGAGTAAATCAACACTTTCCAAATGGTCAAGAAAGAAAGAAGGAGGGAAGGAGGGAGGGAGGGAAGAAGGAAGGAAGGGAGGGAGGAAGGAAAGAAGGAAGGAAGAAGCATATTAAAACCTCCAATGACCAGGTGGGAAGAGATTAAATCAACACTTTCCAAATGGTCAAGAAAGAAAAAAGGAAGGAAGGAAGGAAGGAAGGAAGGAAGGAAGGAGGGAGGGAGGGAGGGAGGGAGGAAGAAAGAAGCATATAAAACCTCTAATGCCCAGGTGGGAAGAGATAAAATCAAGACTTTCCAAATGGTCAAGAAAGAAAGAAAGAAAGAAAGAAGAAAGAAAGAAAGAAAGAAAGAAAGAAAGAAAGAAAGAAAGAAAGAAAGAAAGAACCATATTAAAACCTCCAATGGCCAGGAGAAAGCTTTTTGCTGACTTGCTAGTTTGTTTTTTCTTAATGCAGAAATTTGGCTCTTTTGCAAGAATGTGTTCACCCTGCAATCTTCCCACATCTGGAGAAAGGATTTTTTTTTTTAAAAAAAGCAACTGCTTGATTGAAAAAGAGGCAAGGCTCTCTTTACACACAAACCCTCGGAATAATGCGATCTCTGCCAGCTCTAGGGATCTGGGAGATCATCGCACTTTTAAAATGTCCAGCTGAAGTGGATCAACCTTGGGTTTAACCTAAAATACAGGCCTGTCGTTCCGCAGCTACAGCGAAGAGGGTTAAAAGCTTATGGGTCAGACTGATCTTGGATGTTAGATGCCCCAGCAAAGGACAGCTGTGCATCTCCATCCGGCGTTGGAGTAGAACTGTATAAATTAAAATTTTAATCTTTAAAAAATAATAATACTGTAAATGAATTATTTCTCCACTAGGACTCCCAAGGTCCCTCTCACAGTTACTGCTATTGAGCCAGGTGGCACTTATATATTATACCAGAGAATTTGGTTTTTCTGGCCCAAATGTAGAACCTTACTTTTTTCCACCGTTGAATTTCGTTTTGTGAGATAGGGCCCAATGTTCAAGTCAGTCAAGATCTTTCTGTGTCTTAACCCTGTCTTCTGGAGTGTTGGCTATTCCTGCCAGCTTGGTGTCATCTGCAAATTTAATGAATCCCCCATCTATCCCTTCATCTAAATCGCCTTCATTGAAATGAAGAGCCGAGGTGGCGCAGTGGTTAAATGCAGCATTGCAGGCTACTTCAGCTGACTGCAGTTCTGCAGTTCGGCTGTTCAAATCTCACCGGCTCAGGGTTGACTCAGCCTTCCATCCTTCCGAGGTGGGTAAAATGAGGACCCGGATTGTTGTTGGGGGCAATATGCTGACTCTGTAAACCGCTTAGAGGGGGCTGAAAGCCCTATGAAGCGGTATATAAGTCTAACTGCTATTGCTATTGCTATTGCTATAAATCATAGATAGATACCGTATTTTCCGGCGTATAGGCGACTGGGCGTATAAAACGACCCCCTACTTTCAGGCACCCGTGAGCAGGCTGAAGGCCTCTGTGCTGCCGGGCTTTCGTAGTTTGAGCTCGACGCCTTCCTCTTCCAGACCGCCAGCCAGACCTTACTAAGCCATCCCAGCGCTCATCTATCCACGTGCCCTGGCGAGGAGCGCCGAGATTATTGATTGAAAGGTTGGTGTCTGCGCTGGGGGTGCGGCTTTTTGCTTGGTGGCATTGCTTTTTCTTTTGTTTTGGTTTTTTGGTATGGCCTTTCTTATACCTGGCGTATAAGATGACCCCAGATTTTTGAAATATTTTTTTGGGGTTAAAAAGTCATCTTATACGCTGGAAAATATGGTAGATAGATAGATAGATGATAGATAGATAGATGATAGATAGATAGATAGGTAGGTAGTAGATAGATAGGTAGGTAGTAAGTAGATAGCTATAGATAACTAGATGGCTAATATTGTGATATAGATAGTGATAGATAGTGATATAGATGATAGACAGATAAATAGGTAGGTATGTAGATAGCTAGATAGCTAATATAGATAGCGATAGAGATAGCTATAGGTATATAGGTAGCTATAAATAGCTAGATAATAGAGATAGATAGCAATATATAGATATAAATATATAGATATTCTTTCCTTTTTCTCTGACATATTCTTATTTTGCTTTCTTTTCTACACTTTTATTATTTTTCTCCTTTCATGTCTTTGTATTAGTTTTTTTTTAAAAATCTGTTAATGTTTATTAAAACTACTATGAAAACAACAAACAAAATCCCGCTTGATCCCCCAAGGCTAGCCGTTTCCCATTTATTAATATGAAAGAGATTTACTCCCAGAGAACTGCTTGCTGTTCTCTTCAATGCCTTATCCGATTGCCAAGTCTTTTAGTTCTTCTGACGGGCAATTAGGATCACTTATGCTCCGGTTTTTGTTTTTGTTTTATTTTCTCCTTCCCGTTTTTCAATCTAGCCTTTTTACTTTTGGCCGATCAGCTCCGTCACCGTGGGAAGCCTTTCCCAGCAAATAGCAACCCCTGCCATTTTCAGAGTGCTCTTTCCAGTCTGAATTTGGCAAGCCCACAATTCTGTTTCTCTTTTCATTTCCAAGTTAGGATAGTTCCATGAGCTCCGGGTAGAGATATACAGGTAGTCCTCGACAGAGGTGGGTTCCTACCGGTTCGCACAGGTTCAGTAGAACCGGTTCGTCAAATCTACCGAACCGGTTAGATGTTCCACCAGTGGACCCGGGAAGCAGGCCACACCTACAGAAGAGGTTCCAAATTTTTTTGGAACCCACCACTGGTCCTCGACCTATAACGGTTTGGTTAGTGACCGCTTGAAGATACAAGAGTGCAGTGGTGGGTTCCTCCCAGGTCCAGTATGGCCGTACTGGTAGTAGCCAGGAGCAGTTGACAGCGTACCGGTACGGTGGCTCATTTGGGCCACCTGCCCGCCCGCGTTCTATACTTGCTTATAAAGCAACCGGCCAATTGCGCACGAGTGCATAGTGTGCAGCCCTTGCGTGAGCCCCAACAAGCAGCTGGGTGTCGCAGGGGTGGTGGATTGCGCATGCGCCGCGCTCGTGCCCGAACAGGACGCACAGCCTTATGAGCCGCGTACCGGTAGTGATGGTAAGAGCAACCTACCACGGCAACAGTCCTTCCATCCTTCCGAGGTGGGTCAAATGAGGACCCAGATTGTTGGGGGCAAGAGACTGACTTTGTAAACCGCTTAGAGAGGGCTGGGAAGCGGAATATAAGTCTAAGTGCTATTGCTATATGAATCGTTTCTCCTTTCTAGTTATGGCATCTCTGACAAGAGAGGAGATTTGAGTGCCCACCATAAACGCCTCCAGTTTCAATTAAGATGATTTAAAAATGAAGCCGATAACGGACCTCCGTGCTACTTCAGAAGGGTGGTGTTAGTTTATGGTGGCAAACAATTAGAAGTCCACTAACAGCTTTTCTGGCTGCGTTTAACCAAAAGGCCTCGGGTTTTGCCCTGAGATGTGTGCATCTGATGAAAGGAACTGCAAAAATAGAATTTTTAAATTCCTTTTAGTCCTTCTTTGTGGAAACATAGGATGTAACTCGACTGGATGTGCGTTACACTACCGAATCGGGTTTCCCACTACGGTGCCCATCTCATCTACACAAGCTGGTGATTTGGCTAACCGTTGCGCTAGTGGGAGCCTGCAAATTTGCACCCGGGCAAGGACCATCATTGTGGCCTGAAAGATGCCACTGCGGGTTCCCCCATTCAGCCTAAACGGGAGAGACAAAGCCTCTCCTGCAGTTCGCTTCTCCTTTTCCGGGCTAAATTGGAAGCTAAAGTTATCTTTAAACTCTCTCTCTCCCCCCCCCCCCTTCTCTCTTTCTTTAAAAAAACAAAACAAAACAAAAATGGTCTCAAATCCAATTTGCAAGGAATTGTTTGAAACATATTCGCTATTGCCAGGAAAACAATAGCAGCCTTCCAATTAACGGCACCTGCATTACAATTCAATGCGTTTAAATTGCTAAGGGCTCGTGGCTGATACCCTACTGACAACAATTAGCATTAAAGAAAAAAGAAGGGGGAAAAAAAAAAGCCCTACCACATTCCGCAGTTTAAAAGCAGTGGGTGGGAATTACAAAAGGTTAACAGACTAAATATAAAAATGTTTTTGAATATCAAATCAATGCGTTTTGTTAGGGGAAGGAAAAAAAAAAACACCGGGTACTGTAATTTAACCAAATAGGGTTTTAAAAAAAATATCTGGAGAGGATCCAGATGTAGGAGAACCAATTGGAGAACGAACCTCTGCCCGGAAAAAAAAAAAGAGAGGGAGGGAGGGAGGGATGGAGAGGGAGAGAGAGAGAAGATAAACTAATTAATCATCATCGTTGTCCTATCACATCCTGTTTATTTAGGATTTTTCGAGCAGAGGTTCTTCCCATAATGCTGGCAGAAACTATCCCATCCTCTCCGACGTTATTTATAATAACGCTGCTTGGAAAAGAAAAGAAAAAAGGAAGAATTGATTGGTGCACCATTAACTTCTTCCTCTGGGTTGGAGCAAAGTGCACACACTCTGACTGGTAGGAGAGAGAGACACACACACACACACACACACACACGAGTAAGGCTGAGGGTGGCACAAATATGCGCAACCCACCCACCCAATCTGCGCCAGATGTGGGAGGCATTGAGGCATTTAAATTCCGAAGGCGTGGATTTTTTTTATTTTTTTTGCAGAGATGCTGGCAACACTGCCTGGGCTCCAGCCCAGATGTGTTTCATGTTAATGCTCGTCTCAAAGGAAAGAGAAGCACTGCCACCCTCACCCCCCCCATCCGCCCTCACCCACCCCCATCCGCCCTCACCCCCGAACTCGATTCTTTCTTAACTCAAGATTAAGATTTAGGTTCTGGTTCTGGTTTGAAAGAGGAATTACATACTCTGAATCATTTTTTTTTTTTTAAAAACCCCTCTCCTTTACGTTCCCGTCAACTTTGGAACAAAGCTAAGAGATTACTCGATCCTCCAGGATTATTTGACCTTCCCCAACTCTCCAACGTGATCAAAACGTGATCGAGTGGAGAAGGAAATGGCAACCCGCTCCAGTATCTTTGACACGAAAACCAAAGGGCAAAAAGATATGAACGCTTGTAAAATGGAGCTTTTACAAAAGTTGGCTTGAAACTCAACATGAAGAAAACTAAGATCATGGCACCCGACCCTCTCAATTCCTGGCAAATAGATGGGGAAGAAATGGAGGTAGTGACAGATTTACTTTCCTGGGCTCCAAGATGACGGCAAATGGGGACTGCAGCCAAGAAATTAAAAGAGGCTTGCTCCTGGGGAGGGAAGCTATATGGCAAATCTAGGCAGCCTACTAGAAAGCAGAGGCATCACCCTGCCAAAAAAAGCGCGTCTAGTCAAGGCGATGGTTTTCCCAGTTGCAACGGATGGCGGTGAAGGTTGGACCGTAAGGAAGGCTGAGCGCCAAAGAATGGAGGCCTTTGAACTCGGGTGCTGGAGAAGAAGACTCCTGCATTGAGTCCCTTGGACTGCAAGGCCATCCAACCGGTCAGTCCTAGAGGAGATCAACCCTGACTGCTCTTTGGAAGGCCAGATTCTGAAGATGAAACTCAAAGACTTTGGCCACCTAATGAGAAGGAAGAAGGACTCCCTGGAGAAGAGCCTCATGCTGGGAACAATGGAGGGCAAAAGAAGAAGGGGACGGCAGAGAATGAGGTGCCTGGATGGAGTCACTGAAGCAGTCGGTGTGAGCTTCAATGGACTCCAGAGGATGGTAGAGGACAGGAAGGCCTGGAGGAACGTTGTCCATGGGGTCGCGATGGGTCGGACATGACTTTGCAACTAACAACAACCACTCTATCATCCATCTATCTATCTATCTATCTATCTATCTATCTATCTATCTATCTATCTATCTATCTATCATCTATCTATCTATCTATCTATCCATCCATCCATCCATCCTTCCAGTCCCTTGGACTGCAAGGCCATTGAACTCAAGTACTTGAGAAGAAGACTCCTGCATTGAGTCCCTTGGACTGCAAGGCCATCCAACCGGTCAGTCGTAAAGGAGATCCACCCTGACTGCTCTTTAGAAGGCCAGATCCTGAAGGTGAAACTCAAATACTTTGGCCACCTGATGAGAAGGAAGAAGGACTCCCTGGAGAAGAGCCTCATGCTGGGAACGATGGAGGGCAAAAGAAGAAGGGGATGACAGAGAATGAGGTGGCTGGATGGAGTCACCCAAGCAGTCGGTGTGAGCTTCAATGGACTCCAGAGGATGGGAGAGGACAGGAAGGCCTGGAGGAACGTGGTCCATGGGGTCGCGATGGGCGGGACACGACTTTGCAATTAACAACAACATTGTTCTTCTGGTCAGTCTTGGGGCACCCGAGAAGTAGGAAGACTTAACGTGGAAGCCCTTTGGGCAAGAGATCTGGGAACTGCCGCTAAGGACAAACAATGCAAGATCTTTTAAATGAATTCAGCTTTCTGCAGGCAGTAGACCGTGTATGTATGTACAACGCATTAAAGCCCCGGGTTGTTTAACTATGGTTTAGTGAATAAATGACAAATAAGCCACAAACAAACTACCTCTTGGCTCGGCGGATTGCGAGCGCTCAGTCTCTGTGTTTCAGAAGTCGCCCAGAGAAAGGAAGGATGCATCTGAATTGACCATCAACCCGAATCCGATCTCAAAAAGCTGAGTGAGGGTCTTAATGTTACGCTACCAATAAAGGCCATTTAGAACATGTCGCTCTGGGTTTGTGTTTTATCTGTTCTCCTGTAATTTCTTGCACCCATTTCCAAATTTTTGTCCAATATAGCAATAGCAATAGCAATAGCAGTAGACTTATATACCGCTTCATAGGCCTTTCAGGTCTCTCTAAGCGGTTTACAGAGAGTCAGCATATTGCCCCCAACAATCCGGGTCCTCATTTTACCCACCTTGGAAGGATGGAAGGCTGAGTCAACCCTGAGCCGGTGAGATTTGAACCGCTGAACTGCTGATCTAGCAGTAGCCTGCAGTGCTGCATTTAACCACTGCGCCACCTTGGCTCTATTTTTGTGTTTACGGGCAGGTCCACCATGTGTGATAATAAGTCCCTTGTACTTTTTTACAGATAAAATACAAACCCGAAATCTTTCTACTGGGAATAATCAAAGGGAAATATACAAAGAAAATTAAGTACATGTTAACACATCTGCTAACTACAGCTAGAATAGCATTTGCCCAATGCTGGAAACAAAATAATACCCCCTCGGACGAATTAGTGATTAAAAAAAAACTTTGGATTGTGCAGAGATGGACAAATTAACACAGAAATTAAAAGATAAAGAAGAGTCGGAATATTATGAAATTTGGAACAATTGGTACAAATGGCTGCAAAACAAGAATAAAATTAATTAAGCCAAAAAAACAATATATATATATATATATATATATATATATATATATATATATATATATATATATATATATATATATATATATATATATATATATATATATATATATATATATATATATATATATATATATATATATATATATATATATATATATATTAAGCTACCGGCATCCAGTGTTTTGGAACACAAACTAACCCAACAGGCTGGATTCACCCCCCAGCGGTGCCAACCTCACCCCAGGTTCAAACGAAGCCAGCTTAGCGTGAAGGTCCCGCTTACATCTCGGATTCTCAGTCCTGCAACCACTGTACGTTTCTCTGCCACAGAGTCAAGCCAGCCTAAAACAAAACCAGTCTGAGCAACATGATTTTAGGTAAAGGTAAAGATTCCCCTTGCACATATGTTGCTAGTATTTCCTGACTCTAGGGGGCGGTGCTCAACCCTGTTTCAAAGCCGAAGAGCCAGCACTGTCCGAAGACGCCTCCGTGGTCATGTGGCCGGCCTGACTCAACGCCCGAAGGCGCATGAAGCGCTGTTCCCTTCCCGCCAAAGGTGGTCCCTGTTTTTCTGCTTGCATTTTTTACGTGCTTTCGAAAAGCTAGGATGGCAGAAGCTGGGACGAGTCACGGGAGCTCACTCCATTATGTGGCGCTAGGGATTCGAACCGCCAAACCTTCTGATCGACAAGCTCAGCGTCTTAGCCACTCAGCCTCAAGTAGACTGGGCTGTAAAAACCCTTGAGGGGAAAGTCTATCCTCCAAAGCCCCTGAAGGCAGGAAGAAGAAGCAACGGATGGAAACCCATCAAGGAGAGGAGCAACCTGGAATTAAGAAGGAATTTCCTGACAGGGAGGACAATTAACCAGGGGAACCACTTGCCACCAGACGTTGTAGGTGCTCCATCACTGGAGGATTTTAAGAAGAGGCTGGACAAGCATTTGTCTAGAATGGTAATAGGGTCTCCTGCTTGAGCAGGGGGATGGACTAGAAGACCTCCAATTCTGTAAGTCTTTTTAAGGCAGTACTCTATGGCAGTGTTTCTCAACCGTGGCAATCTGAAGATGTCCGGACTTCAACTCCCAGAATTCCCCAGCCAGCATTCGCTGGCTGGGGAATTCTGGGAGTTGAAGTCCGGACATCTTCAAGTTGCCAAGGTTGGGAAACACTGCTCTATGGAGTAGAAAGCCCTGCCAGAAGGACGGGAATTGTGTGCACGTCTGTGTGTGTTTTAACAGTTGATTTATATATTTTCACATTACATACCTAGGTGCTCAGCGGAAAGCATATTGCTTGGATCGTATGTGCTTTAGCCACTTAGCGTCTTAGCCACCGCGCCCCATGATCTTAATTATGAAAATTAGGAAGACGATTCCCCCCCCCGCCCCTTCTCTCTCTCTGGCATTGTTTTGGTGGTGGTGATGGGGTGGGGGTAGGGGGAAGGAGGTCACTCAAACAGATCAAAGGCTGAAGGCCGGGGAACGCTTGTTTAGACGTCCCTCGTCAAACAAAAGGGAGAAGTGCGAGCGAGCCCAACCACAGTTGTGAGAATCACGCTGGGCCTCCTCACCAGGTTTAATCCCTTCAGACAGCTCAGCAAGAGAAGGGACAAAACCACCCCGCGACCTCTGGCCTATTCGGGACCGAAACCTCCATGCCTTCCTCTTCGGGCAGATGGCTTCCCTGCTATGGAGAAGTTTCCCGGCACGACGATGCTGCTGCCGTCCCGACTTAAATAAACGTCACCGCTAAGTAAACCGCAGATGGCAGCTGAACTTCTTAACCCTCGAATGGGCTGAAGGGAGAAAGAAACATAAGAAATGCAGATGGACGGAGCAGGGACGGAGGCCTGGACACAACGGGGGCCACCTGTGATGAAGGCAGCCTCTGCTCCAGACCTCCGACGGCCAAATATTCGTATTGAATTCAAGGCAGGGGATGGAGGAGGAGGAGGTCGTGCCAGCCGTTAAATGGGATGCAAACGCGGGCGAGGGACATGTCGAGGTTCGAGGGGCCAAACGGGGAAGGAAGTCATGTTTCCAAGTCGTGCGCATGTACGTGCGCGGATCCAGATGTTCTCGTTCTGCGACTGTACGTTTTTTTTCCAGAAGCTGATCCCATCATGGTCCCCCCCCCCCAAGGAGGACTCCACAGAAGGATCTGGAAGGAGGCTGAATCCCCCCAAAATTCTACATCTGAAGCCTTGCCCTCTTGGGGTTTTTTTTCCTTAGGAGTCCCAGGAATTCAATGAGTTCTCCAACACTCAATCATCATCTTTTTTCTTCTTCTTCTTTCCCTTCCTCCTCCACCTCTTCTTCTTCCCTTTCCTCCTCTTCTTCCCTTTCCTCCTCTCCTTCTTCCTCCTCCTTTCCTTCTTCTTCCCCTTCCTCCTCCTCTCCTTCCTCCTCTTCTTCCCTTCCTCTTCCTCCTCTCCTTCTTCTTCCCCTTCCTCTTCTTCTTCCCTTCCTCTTCCTCCTCTCCTTCTTCCTCCTCTCCTTCTTCTTCTCTTCTTCCCCTTCCTCATCTCCTTCTTCTTCCTCCTCCTCCTCCTCTTCTTCTTCACCTTCCCCTCTTCTTCCTCCTCTTCTTCCCCTTCTTCCTCCTCTCCTTCTTCTTCCCCTTCCTCTTCTTCTTCCCTTCCTCTTCCTCCTCTCCTTCTTCCTCCTCTCCTTCTTCTTCTCTTCTTCCCCTTCCTCATCTCCTTCTTCTTCCTCCTCCTCCTCCTCTTCTTCTTCACCTTCCCCTCTTCTTCCTCCTCTTCTTCCCCTTCCTCCTCCTCCTCTCCTTCTTCTTTCCCTTCCTCCTCCTCTTCTTCCTTTTCTTCTTCTTCCCCTTCCTCCTCTTCCTCTCCTTCTTCCCCTTCCTCCTCCTCTTCTCCTTCCAGCATAACCCTGGAACGCCTCGAGCAACTTCAACCAAACTCAGTACACAGATGACTTACCCTCTGGAAACAAATACTGTGCGGGCAACTCAGTCATTATAGCCCCATTTGCCTCATGGGTTTTGCTGGTTCCTGAACTAACCTACTTTCTGGGTTCACCGCCCGGACTGAATCATCAACTAATCCAACGGGATAAGCTGCCAAAAAGTCCAACTGAAGGTTAAAGCTTGCTAAGCTCAGCGTATTGTGAAAAACTTGCCAGCTACTCTTTCCTTGCCAGTTTATTCTTTCCTTGACCTGGGAAAACCCAGCCTGCTGTCAACGCCCAGGGCATGACTGTCGAAGTCAGTCGCCCAGGGTCCAAATTCTGATCATCTGACTGTGGGGATCCTACAATGTTCGTAAGTCTGAAAAGGGAACATAAGTCACTTTTCCTCCCCCAGTGCTATTGTAACTTCAGTCATTGAATGAACTGTTGTTAAGTCGAGGTCACCAAAGCTCTCGCCATTCCAGATGTCTTCTCCAACTTGGCAAGCTGTTCTTAAGAGTGGTGGAGCTCATCGATTACCCCGTTTTGAGACTAGAGGGAGGAAAATGCTCCTGTGACTTTTAAGAAGCTAGAAGGACCAAACCATCTTGGTTGATATCACTCAAGGGGCCACCTGGAGGGTGTTCAGTTCTTTGGAAACGTTTCCCAAACTGCCTTTAAAAATCCTCTGCAAAATCCAGCTCAAAAAGGGGATTTCGAATCGACGCACGTTTCGAAGGCCCGATTCCCACTGAGCTTCTTATTTCCCCATCTCATAAATTCCGCCCGGTTTGAGACATGTAACGAGAGAGCCAACGTCTTGTCCAAAAGAATGAGAAGCATTTGAGCTGAAGCGGCAGAAAAAAAGAAAGAAAAAAAAAACACGGGACGACAGGAAGCAAACTTTTAAAACAGATGGACGGTTGCTATTGTCGGTGCTTGGAAACGGGCTGAGTTGTTGTACTTTGCCGGTGCGAAAAAAACACAAGGGCCGCATGGGGGAAATCAGCCATGGCAGAGGAACAGGCGTCTCATTCCACAGGAGCGATGTCAGGCTAAGCCAGATACGCTTGCATTGTTGCTCCGAGTCCAGACGTTAAGAAGCTTTACTTAAAATTGGCCGGTGGTTAGAGTTAATCAGAAAGGATGCAGAAATTCTGGGGAATTGGAGAATTTATACCCAGCACAGGCTGAAGTCTTGCAAGGCATGTAGATGCCCAATGCAGAAATCCAATAGCCCAGGATAAGAACTTTCCAGGCAGAAAATAGCAAGAGCACTTAAAACTTCTATACTGCTCCACAGGGCTTTTACAGCCCTCTCTAAGCGGTTTACAAAGTCAGCCTCTTGCCCCCAACAATCCAGGTCCTCATTTTATCCACCTCGGAAGGACGGAAGGCTGAGTCAACCTTGAAACGGTGAGATTCAAACTGCCCAATTGCAGGCAGCTGGCAGTCAGCAAAAGTAGCCTGCAGTACCGTACTCTAACCACTGGGAGGGAGAGAGTGGCATGCAGAGCCATCTCTCCGGGAACACCAGCTGTCACCCATTGCTCTTCTGGGTTCCGGCGCGCCAGCCAGCTGGCCTTCAGACACCTGGGAGCACCGGGAAATGGAAGAGCAGTTCCCCGGCGCACACATGTGTGCCGTGGAACTCCTCTTCGGGTTTCTGGTGCTCCCACTCGGTGCCGAAAAGGCTCGCTAACGCTGGTCCAAGCTAAATTAAACCATGAGTGGTCTTGGGCCTCTTCGGTGTCACTTGGCATCCCAAAGATGCTAATGGAAAATACAGAGAGGAGGACCAGATTATTTGCCTTTATTTGAAAATCTTCTGAAAGAAGCAAGCAGTCAATTGCTGCTAAGGGAGGAGGAGCTTCCCCTGAAGTGACTTTTAATCCGGCTTCCGATGTCATTACGCCGGCTTCAAAACCAGAGAGTCGAGCACATCTATTTCTGAAAGGGAAAACGCCCTGAGCAGCTCTCAGAATTCCATTTTGCTGGCTGTTCATCAATAGTTCATAGGGCTGGGTACCTTTCCATCACTGGGTTATTACCGCCACGTTAAAAGAAGAAGTGGGGGGGGGAGGGGAAGCAAAAGCCTCAAGGACCTCAGTCATTTACCCATCAGCAGAACTTACTCCTGAGGTGTTTTGATCCTGGGCCAACCTTTTGCTCAAGCAGCCAGCCACAAAGTCTTGCTGGAAAAAGGATGGAAGGATAGATGGAGAAAGAGGGAGAGGAGGAAGGAAGGAAGGCGAGGGAGAGAGGAAAGGGAGGAGAGAAAGGGAGGGAAGGAAGGAAAGAGAGGGAAGGAAGGAGAGGGAGGGGGGAAGGAAGGAGAGAGAGGGAGGGAGGGAGGGAAGGAAGGAGAGAAAGGGAGGGAAGGAAGGAGAGGGAGGGAGGAATGAGAGAGAGGGAGGGAAGGAAAGAGAGGGAGAGAGGGAACGAAGTAATGAGAGGGAGGGAGGGAAGGAATGAGAGGGAGGGAGGGAGGAGAGGGGGAGGAAGGAGAGGGAGGCAGAGAGTCAAAGGAGTGAGGGAGGGATGAAGGAAGGAAGGAAGGAAGGCAGGGTGTTCATGGATGGATGGATGGATGGATGGATGGATGGATGGATGGAAGGAAGGAAGGAAGGAAGGAAGGGTCAGCTATAACATTTTACCAGCTAATCAAACTCTCATTCTAACATCAAAACTGCCGCCTTCTTCAACCTGATGCTCTTCAGATGTCATCAGGACCATTATGGACCATACTGGCTGAAATTTTTGGAGCTGTTAGAATTACTACTATTATTATCAGATTTGTATATGACCTTACTACCAATGTACTTAATGCTCCCTTCTCCTGTTTTCCCCCACAACAGCAACAACACCCTGTGAGGTGGGTTGCATTGAGAGAGAATGATCCTTCCTCTTGGTTGACTTTCACACCTCAAGGACTATAACTCACTCAATCCTGTTTCTGGCCCAGCTACTCCACTACTACAACAAGCCGGAGCTCAAGTATTCATTACAGGCCCCTCTGTTCCCCTAATGTCATTTTACTGTAGTCCCAGCTGGATGAGGGAATCTGACCCATTTTGGCTTGCTTCAATCTGTTTTTTTTTCCTCCAATCTCTTTTCCGTTCAAACGCAGGAATATTACAACAGAAACTCTCCCGAAAGGGGAAAAACTCCCAAAAAGAGGTTTGTTTATTTACTATTTCTAAATCTTCTGGTGACTTAAAGCAAGGGGGGAGGGGGGGGAAGGTCAGGTGTTACGTAAGGGCCCTTATAAACATATTTTGCTTGGAAGAGTGGAAACAAAAAACTAAATTTAATACAACCAAAACAGGGGTGGAAAACAAAAAACAAAGGACAAACGAAGAATTTTGCGTACGCTGGGGCTATCAAAATAAACTTTCCCGGAGCGCCAATAGAGAGGTTGTTTTTACAACCGCTGGGCTTTCCCCAGCCCCCCAATCTGTCTAGCGAGCCGAGCAAATTAAGATTCAGAGCATATATTTGCAAATGTATCAAGTGATATTGGGGGGGGGGGATTGGAATATTAGGGCTCACCATAAACCCAGATAAACTCGGATTCAACTCCCAAGGTTTCAAAATGTTCGGAGTTTCCATTGAATAATTTCAATCAATCACTTGGCCTGTAAAATGATATCCGGGTATTTTTTTATTTTTATGAAAGGGGAGGGGGGGGGAAAGCAAAAAACGTCAGCTCATCTGTCAGCACAGCCCTTTAGAGGAAGCCAAAATAACAATATATAGGTAGTGAATGTATATTTATACAAAGGATGAGTTGGCAGTTTTGACTCACTGGGATTAGGTTAAACCTTGAGACACAAGTTTTGAGTAGGTGGAGAGAAAGGAAGAGAGAGAGAGAGAGAGAGAGGCCCCTAAGAGGTGGAGACGAAGAACTTGGCCAGGAGATGGGAAGGCAGAGAGAGAACTCAGCTTTACAAAATTGCTTCCCCTTTTCCTCTGCAATTCTTTTCTTGTCTTCCACTTAAATCCAAAAATGGAACAACATAGGGATTACACAGCTTTTACTCTCCAGTTTGAATCATCATCATCATCATCATCATCATCATCATCATCATCATCAAACGACCCCATCATCCCTTGCAGGGTGGAGTGTGGGCAACTGAGTATTGAGTGGCTTCAAACTCGGGGCCAAATCTAAAAAGAGCTCTCGTCAGCTCCTTTTCGCGCAGGCTGAGTTCTTGTTCCATTAGAGTTACACAATAACAGAGTTGGAAGGGACCTTGGAGGTCTTCTAGTCCAACCCCCTGCTTAGGCAGGAAACCCTGTACCACTTCAGACAAATGGATATCCAACATCTTCTTAAAAACTTCCAGTGTTGGAGCATTCACAACTTCTGGAGGCAAGTCGTTCCACTGGTTAATTAATTCCACACTCTCCCATCTGATCTGTGTTCGAGTAAACCTTTCTTTGGCCTGGATTCAAGTCCCGAAAGATTAAAAAGGCACCTATGGTGGTTTCCTATGCCCTGATCTTATCAAGCAGGTCCTTGAACAGAAATGAAGAAGGTTTTGAGCATCTAGCAGCCGAGTGGAGGTACAATGGGAGTGAAAGGAAGGTTTTACCCTATTGACGTCTTGCCTCCTTCGGTGACAAGGAACCAGGCCGCGTGTTGTGACCCACTAGTGGTCAGTGGAGCTGGCAGTAGATTCGGACAGTGAGGAGGTTGGGGAGGAAGATGGGCCAGTCCTGGAGTCTGGGGAGGGCTCGGACGTGGGCTCTGCGTCGGAGGCAGAGAGGGGGCCGTATGCCAGTTATCAGCTGCCTTCGGAGTCAGACATCAGTGAGGCAGAAGAACAGCTGGAGCCTGTTCCCAGTGTGTGCATGAGCAGAGTGGCCAGATGAAGGGAAGAACTAAAGAACAGGGGTCGACTTGGGAGTAAGGCCACAGGTGGACGATGAATGCCCCCCCACCAGAGGAAATAAAACAGGAGCGAAAGGGGAGTGGAGTTTGCAGGAGACCATTAGTTCGCTTCATTGGTTGGCGACTCTCCGAGACTCCTGGCCAAGTTGTGCAGATCTCGGCCTGGCAGCTCTCCAAGCCAGATAAGGTCTGTGACCGCAAATCCTCCCTCGAAAGACTTTGCTGGATGTGAAGGAGCAGAATTCACAGGAAATTAATAAAAGGGTTTTTTTTGTCGTGACCAGGAGTTTACTTCAGGCTCTCGGGAAGCTTCGCTCAGAACACCGAGTTTGAGTGACACAAAGCTTCGGAGACTGCCAAAACAGGATAGGGTTGGGCCTAGAGGCTGTCATGCCTTAGCTTGTAACTCAAGTGTCAGCGACCTAGTAATGCCACTTTTCTCTCCTAAGTGGTTTTTATTCTCTCTCTCTCCTTTTGAAAGACGGGGCATCGTTATTTGGCAAAAAGAGCAGCTGAAATGCAACCACTGAGCACTTCTCTCCGTCTCAAAAGCAGGCTTAGATTGATCCAAGAACTCCATCCCTCCCCTGCCACAAAGCTGTTTAATACATGGTCTCCCCCCTCACCACCACTTCAGGAATTTGGAAATCAAACTAATTTCTTCCGAAGGATGCCAGTGCAAACTTCACAGGCAGCCTTCCAATGTTCTCACAACCGTCCATTAGCGTACAAAAGGCTCCACAGGTTTTCTCCCCCCCCTTCCCTCCCTCCCCCGGTTTCTTAAACCTTGTGCTCAAAACCAACTTCATCCCGGTTACTTACTGTCCTTTGTTTCAAGGCCCAGCTTTTTTTCGTGGGAGGGTACCGCTTCGGGCCCGGCGTGTGCTGATTTGCTGACAGCCGAGGGAACGCCTTGCGAGAGTTGGCTTGAAGACGCGACCGTCATCGAAGGGGAACTCGGACCCCCGTGCTTCCTGCCAAAAGAAAAAAGAGGAAAAAAAAACAGAACCAAGGCTGACTGGGGCGCAGATGTTAGGGCTTGCGAGCCACAAAGGCAAGACAGCGGATAGGATGCGAAAGCTTCAATGTTCCCAGAGATGGAAAAGGGAGGCTGGCCAGTTCTAAGAGAGGTTTTCCCAGTGAACTGTAACCCAAAAGAAGTAGGACGAGGTTCTCGCTGGCTGGTGGTGGCCTCTTTGTGAGTAAAACAAGCCGAGGGCAGATAACGCGGCCTCATTAAGGATGTGTGAAAACAAGGGAAAACAGTTACGGATCGAGAGTCGCGGAAGGGGAAGTTGAAGCGGTCGTGAATGCCGGTTGCACTCACTATTGGGTCATCTTCGGCATTTTCCTAATCCGAGGCCGCCCCCTTGGTAGGACTCTTCGTCACCTTAGGTTGGGGGTCCTCTTTCTGAGGTTGTTGGCCCCGATGACTCTTTTCTGGTGGCGTCTGGGGCCTTCTCTTTACCGCTGACTGAATTGAAGACAGATTCCCTATCAAAATGGGGAGTTCAAACCAGCCAGCGGTTGACTCCACAATGGATAGGGCTTTTGGTTAGGACAGGTAGGGGAAAAAGGACGCCGCGCTAGGAGGAGACTCTATGGTGTTGGGAGCCGGACTTCCGGTCAGCTCCAGAATTGAGCGGGGGGCTTCTGGTAAGGACCTTTGTGGCTCTTTGAGTGTTTAAGATTGCCGACCCCTGGGCTAAAGTATTGTTGCTCTGAGCGAGATGGGCAATCCCTACAGGCAGGCAGGCAGGCAGCGAGAGACAGACGAACAATTGTGAGTACCTTGTTAAACCAAACACTTCTCCAAGTATTCCCCATAAAAACACAATTGTAATAAAAACACTTTAGATTGTGCAGAAATGGACAAACTGACGCTCAAATTAAAAGAAAAAGAAGACCCAGAGTATTTTCGAACATGGGACTTGTTTTACAAATGGTGGTAGAGGTAGAAATTAGGCGAGGGGAAAAGTATTATTATATATAAATAAAATGATCCAGACAATACGCTTTTCACTAAGCTATATATGTAATGTGAAAATATATAAATAAACTGTTAAAATACACACACACACATTTCCCGTCATTCTGGCAGGGCCTTCTACTCTATGGAGTAGAGAACTGCCTTAAAAGACTAACGGAATTGGAAGGAGCCTTGGAGGTCTTCTAGTCCATCCCCCTGGCTCAAGCAGGAGACCCTATTACCATTCCAGACAAACGCTTGTCCAGTCTCTTCTTAAAATCCTCCAGTGATGGAGCGCCCACAACGTCTGGTGGCAAGTGGTTCCCCTGGTTAATTGTCCTCACTGTCAGGAAATTCCTCCTTAATTCCAGGTTGCTTCTCTCCTTGATGAGTTTCTATCCATTGCTTCTTGTCCTGCCTTCAGGTGCTTTGGGAAACAGACTGTCCCCTTGGGGTTTTTACAGCCTTGAAGGACACAGTGGCTCAGTGGTGGGAAGGGAAAACAGCGTTCCGTGCGCCTTCGGGAGTTGAGTCACGCCGGCCACATGACCACAGAGACGTCTTCGGACAGCGCTGGCTCTTCGGCTTTGAAACGGAGATGAGCACCGCCCCCTAGAGTCGGGAACGACTAGCACAGATGTGTGAGGGGAACCTTTACCTACTTGATGAGCTGGCAGTCCAGTTGGAAGTTTTTTTCCCCCCGGGAAAGCATCGAAGTATATCTCTCCGGAGTGACAGCCTCCGCGGGTTTTCAGCTTCGCACCTCTGGGTAGCAGGGAAAGGGGCTTCCAAATCCCGCTGAGAGAAACAAAGGCCCCCAACCCAAAGTGGCTGTGATCGTAGGAGAGAATTGCAAGCTGGCTGTGGCAAAGGACACTCAGATAATAGGCCAATTGAGCCAAGGTAGCCCGTCCTTTGGACTGAGAGCACATTCAGAATTTGGAAAGAGAGAGAGAGAGAGTGTGTGTATATATATGTATGTGTGTGTGTGTGTGTGTGAGAGAGAGAGAGAGAGAGAGGGAGGGAGGGAGGGAGAGAGAGAGTGAGAGAGAGTGCAGACCCAAAGTGCTGCCAAGGGAGAAGTTTCTATTCATAAAATATCCATCACAGTGAGCATAGTTCCCAGCTACCCGCCAGAAAACATTCCTGGAAACAAATATTGCCAGAGAATATAGTGCACTGCTTGGCACCGTTCCAGTTGTTTAATTATTTTAATTTCCAAGAGGTTTTTTTTTTTAAAGGCAGGCGGGGCCAGGAGATACCAAAGCACCTTGAGGCTCGTGGGCACCAGGCTGCCTACCCTGTGGAAAGCTATGGTTAGTTTTAGGAGTGGCCTGTTGGCAAAGTGACGGCAACCTATCTTCATACAGAAGCTAAGCCACCAGCCATAGCTTACAGGCCATAAGGTTGAGGTACACCCCAAATGAGAGATTAAAACATAGGAAGAACGGTTGCAGGAACTGGGTATGTTTAATTTAATGAAAAGAACAACTAGGGGAGACAGGATAGCAGTCTTCCAATATCTCAGGGGCTGCCCCAAAGAAGAGGGAGTCAAGCTATTCTCCAGGGCACCCGAAGGCAGGACAAGAAGCAATGGGTGGAAACTAATCAAGGAGAGAAGCAACCTAGGACTAAGGTGGGATTTCCTGGCAGTGAGAACAATTAACCAGTGGAACAACTTGCCTCCAGAAGTTGTGAATGCCCCAACACTGGAAGTCTTTAAGAAGGTGTTGGATAGCCATTTGTCTGGAATAGTCCAGGGTCCCCTGCTTGAGCAGGGGGTTGGATTAGAAGACCTCCAAGGTGCCCTCCATCTCTGTTAAATTTAAATAAACAGGGCAGTAGTTTAACATGGTTATGAAGGAGGGTTTTGAGATGTAGTAACCCACTCTGATCCTATTGCGGAGGTCCAAATGGGCACCTTTCCTCATGCGATGGCATTGCTCAGGTTTACTTGAACCCATTGACTGATGCTTGCCAATCGCAGTGCAAGGCTTCACTCACTGAATTAACCCTCTGTGTCGTATGCACCCAACTCTGATTAAGCATAACATGGTGTTCTGACCTAGGCTTCCCCAGCATCACGAAGCCAAGTCCTCGTCCCGATAAGCCTCTTTTATTTCATTTACAGTGAATTCCTCTCCAGCAAAGTCTTTCCTCTCCCACAGTCTTTCAAGATAGTTTACAATTACCGATCTTTATCAAGTTGGGAGAGTGGCCAGGCCGAGATCTTTCAGACGCTGCAATACTTGGCAAGAATGCAGGAATGAACTAATTGCCTCCTGCAAACTCCACTCCCCAGTTGCTCCTCTTTGATTCCCTCTGGGAGGGGCCATTCATCGTCCACCTATGCAAGTCAACCCCTGTTCTTTAGCTCTTCCCTTCGTCTGGCAACTCTGCACATGCGCACACTAGGAACAGGCTCCAGCTTTTCTTCTGCCTCACTGATGTCTGACTCTGGAGGCAGCTGATAGCTGGCATACGGCTCTGCCCCCCCCCCCCTTCTGCCTCCTAGGCAGAGCCCTTGCCCGAGCCTTCCCCAGACTCCAGGACTGGCCCATGTTCCTCCCCAACCTCCTCACTGTCCAACTTTGCTGCCAGCTCTGCTAGCGGGCCACAACATATGGCGTGACAGTCCTGGACATCTAGAATGCGCCCACAAGAAATGAAACGAGACTGGAGGCTTTGGGAAGAGACAAACGCTGACTTTCTCCCTGCCACTTACAAGATAGGTTGCTTCTCAGTTGCCTCCAACGATTCCTGGGAGCTGGTTCTGCAGCTTTCCGAAGCGGTGATCTTTCTGATGTCGGCCGTAATCTTCAGCAATCGACCCTTTTCGTCTAAGAAATCAAAGAACAAGGCAAGAGAAACCATGATTTCATCTCCTGCTCCACACCTGGATCAAGGTTAGGTTCTACAAAGAAGCTAAGATTTCTGGAGCCTCCTATTTGGGACACTCCTAAGTGTGAGTAGAAGGTTTAATTGTCTCTTCGAGAGCCACGACGGTGTAAAGACGTCCATCTTTAGAATATTTGTATGTACAGGTCGTCCTCAACTTACAACAGCTCATTTAGTGACAGTTCCAAGTTACGACATCACTTGGAAAAAAATGGCTTAGCGCCAGTTTTCAACCTTACAACTTACAACCATTGTAGCATCCCCGTAGTCACGGGATCAATATTTAAATGCAGGGCAAATGGTTCATATTTATGACAGTGTCCCCTTTTGCGACCTTTATGGGTGCCGGCATGCATGCTATGGTGTGTGCAGCCTGGCATTTTTCGCACCCGACAACATAAAGGTGAGCCACCGCTGATCTATATAAACAGGGAGTAAGGCCCACTCCTTGGTAACACTGATGACGTTACCTCGTTTGGTAATGAGACGTCTGCAAGAAAAACAAGGACATTCAGATGGATCGCACAACATCTGCCTTCTACTGGTTTTGAATTTCTTCCTATTGAGTTTCACCAGATGCTCTCAAGAACTACTGAGAGTTACAAAGGCGGGGTGGAAGGGGAAGAAAAACACCAAGGATCCGTCTGTCTGGAAGACACATGCAACCGAATCCAAATACGGGGCAGAATAAAGGTGGCGCAGTGGTTAGGGTGCAGTACTGCAGGCCACTTCAGCTGACTGTTATCTGCAGTTCAGCGGTTCAAATCTCACCGGCTCAAGGTTGACTCAGCCTTCCATCCTTCTGAGGTGGGTGAAATGAGGACCCAGACTGTGGGGGCGATATGCTGACTCTGTAAACCGCTTAGAGAGGGCTGAAAGCCCTATGAAGCGGTATAAAAGTCTAACTGTTATTTCTATAAACTCCATGGTTGCCAGGACGATCTTCTATCCTGCGACATCCTGCTTCTTTTAGGACAAGCTATCTCTCTCCCTAGGCTTCCACCATGTCCATATTTCTTTTTTAAAAATAATTTTTATGGAATGTTTTAATCTTTAAAAACAGTAAAGAGGACACAACAAGAAAACAAAACACAAAACATACGTAACAATATACAGTAATTTTACAGCTTTCTACATCGGCTTTCCTGCTTATCTTTTATAATCCTATAATGCAGCAAACGTAGTATTAACACTTATAGTAATATTAACTATTTGTATCACCATATATTTATATTCTCTATTTTCTGTTTTGGCTTCTGATTTCTAGCCACTTATACATTTTATTCCAAACTTTATAGAACTCCGATTCTTCTCTTTCTTTTAGTTCTATTGTCATTTTATCCATTTCTGCGCATTTTCCTGATTATAGTTTCATCTGAGGGTGTATTGATTTTTCCCCAGTTTTGTGCGAAAGCAATCCTGGCTGCAGTGAGTATGTGTATGATTATGTATTGAGATGGTTTATCCATTTTTTTGATCTAGTAGTCCTAATAAAAATGCTTCTGGTTTGAGTTCTATTTTTTGCTCCGTAATTTTCTCCAACTGTTTCCGAATTTTGCACCAGTACTTCCTTGTGATGGGGCATGTCCACCACATATGATAGAATGTTCCAGCTTGTGGCTGCATCTCCAACATTTGGGGGATAAATTTGGGTACATTTTGGCCAATCTCGCTGGAGGCAAATGCCATCTACAAAACATTTTATAGAGATTTTCTTTGTACCATGTTCATATTTCTATGTCAAACACTGCAGCCAAAGATGGAAGAATATCGTTTCCCCACGGGACGAAATTAGAACGTGGTCCATTTTTTATTCAAAAAGGGGGAGAAGAGAGGAGAAGCAGCAACGCAATCAGCACATTCCTCAATAAGCCCACAAACACAGCCGTCACCCGGAACAACGTAGGCAGCTAACAATCATTTAATTACCGCAACCTGCTACAGGCAGCCTTGACTTCTCCGGCGGTCATTTGAAACAAAACAGGTTAGGAGGTCCACGCAAGTCTTCTGCAATCGACAGAAAACTTTTCTAAAATCAAGGCTTCCCCTTGGAGCTTTAAAAAGGCTCTTTTTTTCTCCCTCTCTCCTGTTTTTTATTGCAATCAATAATTAGCAAACAGCTAAGAAGGAAACTCAGGAACAAGTGTGGCTGTGGTTAGCTGGGATTAAGAGGAAATTAGCAATATGGAGAAACATGATGAGGAAGCCCAAAGGATAAACCACCATGGGATCCTAACAAAGAGGCTTTGAGAAAAGGGGTTGCTTAGGTGCTGAGTGGGAACAGGATTGGTTCTCTGGAGCTTCTTGCAAGAAAAATGAGAACTTTGTTTTTTGTTTAAAAAGAGGATGATCTAGGTTGATTTTGGCTTTGAATTGGCCCAGTGTCTAATCTGGTAGTTTGGACACAGGCTCACTGTTACTCCGATTTTAGGAAGTGGAAAGCTGTGGAATTGTTACCTGTCAAGAATGAAACTTGGCCAGGAAACAAGACATGGGAAAGGAGGAATTTGTATCTAAAAACCTGGATGGTCCTGGGATTGAACGGCCCATCGATCTAAAAAGGTTTGAATTCAAATGGCAGACCACATTAAAGTAAGACAAAGGTAAAGGTTCTCCTCGCACATATGTGCCAGTCGTTCCCAACTCTAGGGGGCGGTGCTCATCTCCGTTTCAAAGCCGAAGAGCCAGCGCTGTCCGAAGACGCCTCCGTGGTCATGTGGCCGGCATGACTCAACGCCCGAAGGTGCATGGAACGCTGTTCCCTTCCCACCAAAGGTGGTTCCTATTTTTTCTACTTGCATTTTTTATGTGCTTTCGAACTGCTAGGGTGGCAGAAGCTGGGACGAGTCACGGGAGCTCCCTCCGTTATGGCACTACAGATTCGAACCGCCGAGCTGACAACCTTTCTGACTGAGAAGCTCAGCGTTTTAGCCATTGCATCCCACACTAAAGGACTCCTACTGTAATGTCCCACAAAGCTACCCTTTTGCATTCTTGCCTAGGGAATGGATATCAACAACTGTTTCAGATTGGAGACGGGGGTTAGATAGTCAAAAAATACTTTTCAATCATTGGTTTCACAACTTTCGCACACTTGAGAGCCAAGGTGGCGCAGTGGTTAAATGCAGCACTGCAGGCTACTGCTAGATCAGCAGTTCAGCGGTTCAAATCTCACCGGCTCAGGGTTGACTCAGCCTTCCATCCTTCCGAGGTGGGTAAAATGAGGACCCAGATTGTTGGGGGCAAGATGCTGACTCTCTGTAAACCGCTTAGAGAGGGCTGAAAGCCCTATGAAGCGGTATATAAGTCTACTGCTATTGACAACTTTCATGAAGACAGATGAAGAACGGTTGCAGAAATTGGGTATGTCTAGTTTAGTGAAAGGGATGCGGTGGCTCAGTGGCTAAGATGCTGAGCTTGTCGATCAGAAAAGTTGGCAGTTCGGCGGTTCGAATCCCTAGCACCGCGTAACGGAGGGAGCTCCCGTGACTTGTTCCAGCTTCTGCCAACCTAGCAGTCGGAAAGCACGTTAAAAAATGCAAGTAGAAAAATAGGGACCACCTTTGGTGGGAAGGGAACAGCGTTTCATGCACCTTCGGCATTTAGTCGTGCCAGCCACATGACCACGGAGACGTCTTTGGACAGTGCTGGCTCTACAGCTTTGAAACGGAGATGAGCAGTCGGGAATGACCAGCACATATGTGTGAGGGGAACCTTTACCTCTAGTCTAGTGAAAAGAAGGACTAGGGGAGATATGCTAGCAGTCTTCCAGTATTTGGCAAACTGTTTACCAAAGCACCTGAAGGCAGGACAAGAAGCTACAGATGGAAATTAATCAAGGAGAGAAGCAACCTAGAACTAAGGAGAAACTTCCTGACAGTGAGGACAATTAACCAGTGGAACATCAGAAGCCATGGGTGCTCCATCACTGGAAGTTTTCAAGAAAAGACTGGACAGCCACCTGTCTGAAATAGTATAGAAATGAAAAGGACCATTTTTTTCTTATCACCCATAGAAATTATTTTACGGAGTGCCACAAAGCTTTTAAAAAATAGCATTCTTACTTTTAGAAATCTCTCCATTATCGGTCTGAAGCTGGACGTGTAAAGTAAGAACCGATCCTAGACTCAGGTCGATCACCTCTGGTCCTATAATCACCATTGTCTTCGCTTGCCCTGCAAAATGATCAACAGACCTTGAGGGTTACCCCTCTTCAAAAGACAAGCTGGGCACATTTAAACACCATTCTCTTTTCTAAAAGTAGGCGTCCGGGACGGGACATTGGCAAAATGTTTTCCACAAGGGGGGGGGGGCCTCGAAACACGGGCAATTAATAGAGCATATTTTGTAGCAAAGGTATGCAGCGTTGTCTATTCTGCTCTACTTCAAAAAAAGTTTCGTTTTTCTAAGTTTAGGGGAGGAAATGAAATTAGTTTCATAGCAGCTTCCACCAGATGTGGAAATCATTTTTTTTTAGACCAAAAGTACCTTGGCAAACCTTAGTAGGTGTGACACTATGTGTTGTGACCTGCCAGTGGAGTTAGTAGTAGATTCGGAGAGTGAGGAGGATGGGGAGAAACATGGGCCAGTCCTGGAGTCTGGGGAAGGCTCGGATGAGGGCTCTGTGTCGGAGGCAGAGGGGGGGACAGGGCAGTATGCCAGTTATCAGCTGCCTTCGGAGTCAGACATCAGTGAGGCAGAAGAACAGCTGGAGCCTGTTCCCAGTGTGCGCATATGCAGAGTTGCCAGACGAAGGGAAGAGCTAAAGAACAGGGGTCGACTTGGGAGGAAGGCCACAGGTGGATGGTGAAGGGTCCCTCCCAGAGGGAATAAAAGAGGAGCAACAGGGGAGTGGAGTTTGCAGGAGACATTATTTCACTTAATTGGTTTGTGACTCTCCGAGACTCCTGGCCAAGTTCTGCAGAGATCGGCCTGGCAGCTCTCCGAGCCAGATAAGGTCTGTGACTGTAAATCCTCCCTCGAAAGGCTTTGCTGGATGTCAAGGAGCAGAATTCACAGCAAATTAATAAAAGGGTTTTTTGTCGGGACAACAAGGAGTTTGCTTCATGCTCTTGGGAACCTCAGTCAGGACACTACGTGAAGATCTCGTCCTATGCCTTTATGATAACCCAACAAGGGAACCTTTAGGTCTCAAGTTCGTATACTTCTGAAGCTGACTTCCCGCCAATATACTTGACTGCCCATTCCTTCTGGTAGTAGAAGGCTTTAATTCACAAGGTCTTTCTTTCCTATTCCGTCCTCCTTCCAGGGCAGGAAGATGAAGCATTGTCCCTGCAGGTGTTGTGACCCGCGACTGCCAGCATTCTTCAGCACTAGCTAGGTTGGTCTTACAGCTCAGAAGCAGCTGATAAGTCATCAGTACTGCATCCTCGGAGATAATAAGGAGATCCCTCCCACCCCATTGCAGTTCGCTGCTGGTTTTAGATGGGCTGAAGTCAGCGGTATTGTAAGAATTACCATCACTGGATGCACGTGTGACGGTTAATTTATCAATTGGGCCTCCCCTCAAAAGCCACACTGGATCCTTTGGTTGCTACATTATGATGACGTTTCTCAACCTTGGCCCCTTTAAAAATCTCTGGACTTCCAACTCCCAGAATTCCCCAGCCAGCATCTTAAAGTAGCCAAGGCTGAGAAACACAGCATTAAAAACTAGCGCCTGCATTTTCTGGTCTTTTCTTACATCCCATTTCCTTTATTACCTCGTCCCTCTGTGTGAGGCCCCAAAATCCACAGGGAGCATCCAACCTAATTTATTTGCATTAATTGTTTATCAAGCCGTTCTTAGGAACCTTTCAGTTATAAAGAAACATGCATGAAATAAAATAAGAGTGGTGGTGGTTGAACTTTGGCACAGCGTGATGGCAGCCCGTTCGGCAAATCTGTCAGTCTTCCTTCCTTCCTTCCATCCATCAGTCCGTCTATCTTCTCTGCTTACCCACTCTATTTATCCATATCCACCCATCCATCTTTCCCTATCTATGCATATATATCTTTGTCCATCTGTCCGTCCGTCCATCCATCCATCCATCCATCCATCCATCCATCCATCCATCCAACTTCTCTGCTTACTCACTCTACTTATCCATATCTACAAATCCATCTTTCCCTATCTATGCAAAAATATATCTCTGTCCATCTGTCCGTCCATCGCTATCTATGGATATATACCTCTGTCCCTCCGTCCGTCCGTTCATCCATATCTACTCTATGTCCATCTATCCATCTATCAGGCTGGCCGTCCCTCCGTCCGTCATCCATCCATCCCTATCTACTATGTATGTATGTATCTATATCTCTATCCATCCATCCATCCATCCATCCATCCATTCATCTTTTCTGCTTACCCACTCTATTTATCCATATCCACCCATCCACCTTTTCCTATCTGTGCATCTCTCTCCCCCTCTCTCCCTCCCTATCTATCTATCTATCTATCTATCTATATATATATATATATTATATCTGCCCATCTGTCAGTCTATCCATCCGTCCGTCCAGCCATCCCTATCTACTCTATGTATATATACCTCTGGTCCATCCATCCCTATCTACTCTATGCATCTGTCCATCTGTCCGTCCATCCATCTTTTCTGCTTACCCACTCTATTTATCCATATCCACCCATCCACCTTTTCCTATCTATGCATATATATATATCTCTATCCCTCTGTCCGTCCGTCCATCCATCCCTCTCTATGTATCCACCTACCCACCTACCCTACATTACTGCCCACCAAAGGGCTCCCCAGCCGAGATCACCACAAACTCCTGGCAATTTTCCTAAAGTTTCCTTTCCTTTTCCCAAGGCACGAAGTGGGAACGTCTGTGAAAGGGGGACTCCCCACCCCCCCACCCCAGTATGCTGCAAACAACTTCCTCTCCCCGCCCTAGATAATTCTCCCCACCCCCACCGCGGATTCGCTGCTGCTTTTCAACTCTTTGGCCTGACAAGTTCGGAGAGCAGAATTGAGGCCGGCACTAGTCAAAGCAAATCAAGGGAAAGGCAGGGCATTATTCTGCGTGTTTGTGTGTGTGTGTGTGTGTGTGTGTGTGTGTGTGTGTCTCATTATGAACCAAACTGCAACTAAATCCCAAGCACGTACCGAGAGGAGAGCCGTTATGCCAGAGGCCGTCGTAGATGACGCCCGAACAATGGATCATGCAGCCTTGTCCATTGAACATATCGTTTCTCCATTGTCCCTTCAAACAGATAAAAGGGGAGTGGGGAGAGGGGAGAAGAGGGAGGAATGAATGAATGAATGAAACAGGACAAAAGAAAGAAAGCGAGCATCGGGTTTCAAACTCGGCTGGTAACTCTAGAAGAAGAAGAAAATATAATTACTGTATTTTTTCGGACTTTAAGACGCACCGGAGTATAAGACATGCCAAGATTTTGAATTTTTTTAAAAAAGGGTTTTGCACTCTGCAGGCCTCCCAAACCCTCTGCACGCCTCATTTTTGGTGAAAAACGGGGCGTGCAGAGAGTTTGAGAGGCCTGCAAAGTGCTCCTGGGGGCTGGGGCGGCAAAAACGAGGAAAAAATGGCCTGTTTTTTGCCAAAAGCAGGGCATGCATAGGCTTTGGGAGGCTTGTAGAGTGTTCCTGGAGGCTGGAGGGAGGGGGCAAAAATGAGGAAAAAACGGCCATTTTTTTGCTCGTTTTTGCCCCCACCCCCCACCCCAGGAGCACTCTACAAGCCTCCCAAAGCCTATGCATGTCCATTTTTGTGAAAAACGGGATGCTTTTGGGAGGCCAAAAATGCTGTATTCAGTGTATAAGACACACCCAGATTTTCACCCTCTTTTTTTCGGGGGGGGGGGAGGTGCGTCTTATACTCCAAAAAATATGGTAAGCCAAACATGGGCAAGTGGGAGGCTATGGAAAGGCCTGGAGAGGGGGAGGTTTGGGTGGGTTAAAATCTTCAACTGGGAAAAGCAGGTGAGGAAGGGGGTCATGTGGGGAAAGGCCACCCAAAGGAACACTCATGATGATGCGGTCGATGGGACAGGGCAGCGAAGAGGAACACATTTGGGGGAGAAGCTGCTTCCTGGGCCCCAAAAGGGAAGGGGCAGAATTGAGAGACGGGCTGCTTTAGGGGAAGATAGGGCCAGGGAAAAGGACTCCCCTGGTTTGATCCTGCAATTTGGGGTGGCTCTCCCAGTGGGCCAAAGCTTGTCCTCAGAGGTTATGACTCTTGAGAACTTCAGATGACTTAAGACTGGGTTGCAAATTGCAAAAGCCCAGAGAAGTGGCTCAGTGGCTAAGACGCTGAGCTTGCTGATCAGAAAAGACCAGCAGTTTGGCGGTTCGAATCCCTAGCACCCGCATAACGGAGGGAGCTCCCGTGACTTGTCCCAGCTTCTGCCAACCTGGCCGTTCGAAAGCACGTAAAAAATGCAAGTAGAAAAATAGGGACCACCTTTGGTGGGAAGGGAACAGCGTTCCGTGCACCTTCGGGAGTTGAGTCATGCCGGCCACATGACCACGGAGACGTCTCCGGACAGCGCTGGCTCTTCGGCTTTGAAACGGAGATGAGCACCGCCCCCTAGAGTCGGGAACGGCTAGCTAGAAAAATCTAAGCGTGGGAGACGATTCTCTCTTCGCCTCCCGTGGGCGAGTCGCTTTACTAGTCAGAAGAGGGGCGGCAAGGCAAAGGTTCTCCGGCAACGGCACGTGGCAATTTCAAGACCGGCGGGGCGAAATTGGCGCATGGGTGGGTGGGCAGGAGAGAGTGACAGCCGGGATCCAGGCACTGAACGGCTGACGGAAGGGTGGCTCTCGTGTGGAACAAAGTGCTACTACGAGTCTAAATTTATCCGAGCTGCCAGCAAATCCCAGATGGATCCAAAAGACTCAAAAAAAAATATCTGCCACCCGCACTCTCTCCTTGACGCTCACAACAAGTTGTCTCCCAAAATAGTGGGAGGGGGAGGCGGGGAGGAAATGCCACGGGGAGAGGAGGGGGAGCAGCTGCCCAAGCCATTGAAAAGCAGACGCTGGGGGCGGGGGGAGGGATTGGGAGAAGATTCAGCAAGTGGGATCCTTCCGCACTCCCCCCCCTAACCCCCATCGCTCTTCCGCCAGCCTTCCAAAGAAATCACTCACGAGCCTGCTGTGAAGAGTAAGCTGTGGGTCCTGTACATGTATATTTACACATATGTGCATGTGCATGCACCCTCTTCCCCTTCTCTGAAGGTCCTAGAACCGGGATGGCGAATTGCATTGCATTTTGGCTCCCTTGGTTTCATAATTAAGTTATATTATGCTGTAAAATACTATTGTGTCGAATGCACCGTAAATGACCTTGTTTCAGTCCTACATCTTGCAATGAGACCTGGCGAAAAAGAAAGGGGGCAAAAATGGTGAAGCAATCCTGGTCTAAAGTGGCTCACCTTTGGTTAGTCCCTTCGTTTCCCCCTGTGGGTGTGCCGTGAATTTTAAAAAAAATTCCAAAGTATAGACTTTCAAACATTACTCATCTTGGTCAAGCATCCTCCTTTGCATGCTAGTTTAAGAATCAATATGCTGGGGGGAATCCCAGGATGTGGGTTAATTCAAGAATCGGGCCGAATGGCTGTCTGTGGAAACCCAGGTCAAGGAATAAGCCACATCCTGCCTGCCAGGCATTACCACCGGTTCGGTGTGCCGAGGTGGCACAGTGGTTAGGGTGCAGCACTGCAGGCTACTTCAGCTGACTGTTATCTGCAGTTCGGCGGTTCTAATCTCATCGGCTCAGGGTTGACTCAGCCTTCCATCCTTCCGAGGTGGGTAAAATGAGGACCCGGATTGTTGTTGGGGGCGATATGCTGACTCTGTAAACCGCTTAGAGAGGGCTGAAAGCCCTATGAAGCGGTATATAAGTCTAACTGCTATTGCTATTGTGCACGCGGTTTTGCTCCGCGCGAAGGTAAAAAAAAAAAAATGTTGCGGGGAACAGGTCTGGGGGCGTGGCGAGCACGCTGTCCTTACCGTTTTGGAGACCCAGTCGCCATTTCCACCGAACCGGTAGTAGCTCACCTCTGCCTCCCACCTAGAAATGTTTTTTTATATAGCAGTAGTAGACTTATATACCGCTTCATAGGCCTTTCAGGCCTCTCTAAGCGGTTTATAGAGAGTCAGCATATTGCCCCCAACAATCTGGGTCCTCATTTCACCCACCTCGGAAGGATGGAAGGCTGAGTCAACCCTGAGCCGGTGAGATTTGAACCGCTGAACTGCTGATCTAGCAGTAGCCTGCAGTGCTGCATTTAACCACTGCGCCACCTTGGCTCTATATCAGCAGACAGACAACCTCCTGGCCTCTAAAGGGACCAAGACAACCTGGCTAACATGGATGGCTTATGAGGCGGGATTTCTGGCCGGGGACGAGGGGACGTGTAGTCCAAGGCCTCTTTTAAGAAGAGGCAATCCTGGAATGATGGAGGGGTGGGGAGTGGGGAACAGGTCCTGGAGGCTTGTGTCCCAATCCGTCCTGAGACCCCCCTTGCAGTTTGGTCCTTAGCCCGCTGAAAAGGAAGGCAGCTGCATCCTCACGAGCCGGCCAGTTGGGACTGGAGGATGCGCGCCCATCGGCGACAGACCGCCGGTGGGGAAAAAAGAGCCAAGCGGTGTTCTTTTCGTCATATGCCTTTGCATCATTCTTTGAAGAAGAAAAAAAACAAACAACCCAGCTTGACTTTGCAACTACTTCACACATTTATACATTAATTGAATCACGGGCTGCTCCCCCGACGTAGAACGTGGCTTCCTTCTCCGTTAAATCCACCCCGTCGCTTTCTTTTTCCAGGTGGCAAGAAGGGTGGGTGGGTGGGTAGAGGGGGGGGGCGGTTGTAAATGTTTCCAAAAGTTGCTTAGCAATGCAACCCAGGGAGACGTCTGGAAGGCTGAGATCCCTGCAAGCGTGTGTGTGTGGGGAGAAGGGCGCTGAACATACTAAATAACCACGCACAAAAGACCCCCCTTGGGGCAAGGTGGGGTTGGTGGTTTAAGCCCCTCACTCTCTCCGGACAGAAAGAAAAAGAGGAGGGGAAAAAAAAAAAAGAATCAGCGAAGCAGCAGCCGCCGCAACCTTTCGGTTAGCTGGCCAATCTCCCGCTGCGGATTTCCAATTAAAGTCAATCAATCGTTGGTTTCCATCTGGTCTTTTCCAACACCAATTAAAGGTCAAGCGAAGGCTCTAGGCACGCATGTTATCCGCTTGGGGCTGGGCTCCAAAGCATGTTTCTAGCCCCCTCCCCAAACACACACACATACACACGGACGCACACCACATCTAATCGAGGAGCACAAAACCAGATGGGGCAGGAGGTGATGTCAAAAGATCTCTGGAACTGAACCTGGGACAGAATCCCACGGTTCCACCACAAATGCACGAACGACAAAAGCGTGCCTCACTAAACCGCGGTGACAAAACCGCGCCGACAAAACCGCGCGACGAAGGAGCGACGAATGAACCCTGAAGCGCGCCGACAACAGCGCGCCGACAGAAGCGCGCTGTAACCTAACCCAAAACCTAACCCTAACCCTAACCCTTACCTTAACTTAAATCGCGCTTCTGTCGGCGCGCTGTTGTCGGCGTGCTGTTGTCGGCGCGCTTTTGACATTGCGGTTTTAGCGCCGCGGTTTTGTCGGCGCGCTTATGACGTTCGCGCTTTTGTCGGGTCACGGAATCCCACATGGGAATTATGTAGACTCAACCAGAACATAAGACTCTCAGGGCTGGAAGGGACCTTGGAGGTCTTCTAGTCGAACCCGCTGCCCAAGGCAGGAATCCTTATACCAGCCCGGACAAATGGATATCCAACATCTTCTTAAAATCCTCCAGCGTTGGGGCATTCACAATTTCTGGAGGCAAGTTGTTCCACTGGTTAATTGTTCTCACTATCGGGAAATTTCTCCTCAGTTCTAAGTTGCTTCTCTCCTTGATTAGTTTCCATCTGTTGCTTCTTGTCCTACCCTCAGGGGCTTTGGAGAAGAAGTCGACCCCCTCATCTCTGCGACAGCCGCTCAAGTATTGGAAGACAGCTATCAAGTCATCCTTAATCCGTCTCTTCACTAGGGAGGTAGACATACCTCGTCCCGTGAACCGTTCGTTGTGCACTTCATTATCTCTGTTGCCCTTCTCTGCACTCTGACTACATAACCCATGCAGCTTGGGCCCAACCAACCAGGCCCCCGTCCTTCTCCTGCTCTTAGGACGGGAATGCTGCCGTTAAATCCCAGGGACCCGCTCTATCGCTTCGGTCTCTCGGTGTCTTTATTGACACAAGATGAACCAAACTGAACAGCTAGGTAGAGGCAGATATTTCTCTCTCTGGGCACAATGAGAATATATATCTGCTGAAAAAAATACTCCGCATTGGCGACAGGTAGGGCATCTGGCCATTCAACGCTCTGCTAGCTCCATTCAGTTGCCCACACTCTGCCCCGCAAGGGATTATGTGGTCATTAAATGATGATTTAGAAGCTGCTCCGCTCTGTACCACAATAGCTGGCTTAAGCTTTGAAAAGGAGGAAATTCTAAAACAGAAAAATGGAATACGCGAACCCACAAGGGAAAAAGATCATACACTTCAAGTAAAAATAAAATAAGATTTAAAAAAAAATCCATGGGGGTTTAAAACTAGGCTACCCCAAGGCCCGGAAGAGTTTCCCAGACTTTGGGGACATCATTAGGGTGGGAGCCAATGGGAGGGAGGGGGAATCCTATCTGTAGAGGGCAGGTGCTGCAAAAGGGAAGATCTGCTTTCCAATGCAGGTAATTGTTTATTACCTGCCTTGGATGTACTGGGATCTATTGGATGCATTAGGATATGGAGTGCCCTCACCTGCCTAAATCTTGCCAATTGGGCAGAGACAAATGCCTCCAGCTTTCTTTTCCATTTTTCTTAAAGCAGCCATTTTCCTTTGTTCCAAATATATGTAATCTTTTTTCTTTTTTTTTTAAAGATGGCCAGCTGCCTCGGTTAGTTCTGCTTTCGAATCCTTAAATGGAGATATAAATACATATTTACAACTAACTGCATTAAGAGCCATGAATGGGAAAATACTACGCTGCCTTATTGAAAGGCAGCTGTACGGTATTGTATTTGGGGCAATTATACTGATCCCCCCCCCTCCAGTTCTGATGGGTAAGATGCGTGTGAAATATCTAATACATACACACACAGAGAAAGATTAGATAGATAGATAGATAGATAGATAGATAGATAGATAGATAGATAGATAGATAGATATTAGATAGATATAGATAAAGATTAGATAGGTAGATAGAGATTAGATAGATATAGATTAGATAATTAGATAATAGATAGACAAAGATTAGATAAATATAGATAAGATACTTAGATAATAGACAAAGATTAAATAGATAAGATATATGATATAGATAGATAGATAGACAAAGATTAGATAGATAGATATTAGATATAGAGAGATAGACAAAGATTAGATATATATATGATAGATAATAGATAGACAGACAAAGATTAAATAGATAGATATTAGACAGACAGACAGACAGACACTGCTATCTTTCAGAACTGTGCACTGTGAATAGCAGCTAGGGAGCCTCCCTTGCTTATAAATAAAAAAAAAGGTGTGAAATGAAAAGGCCAGAAACATGCATTGATCTTTTGAGGTAGCAATTTTCGCATTAATTGACGGCGTTTCTGTTCCTTAAGCCTTAGCAGCTATTATACCTCTTATTGCAATTCATTTTCGGGTCGTTGGTTGAAAGCCTCCGACGGCGTATCATTTCCATGAGCTCGCTCGGGATTGATCCCGCGCACAAACAAGGCGCCATTAACTGGCTGCGACCCCTTCACACACCTTTGCCTTTGCCCTCCCTCCCCAAACTCTGCTGACAAGCGGGGGGGGGGGAAGGGGTTGAGGGGAAACGGGCAGGCCTGAAAGTCTGCCCTCTCTCCGGCTGCCTTCCGGGTGCGTGGAAGCGGCAAGCCTGTAATTTCCACCCTCGCTTTTCAACTTGTCAGTTCTTCCCCGAGACCTCAGAGGCTCAGAGACAGCGGGCACATAATTCAGAAGCAGGTGCCCTGTTCCTACAATTAGTGGGTTTTGTCAACCTCTCTGTCCCCCTGCCTGAGAGTATTGTGCTCATCGCTGGCTTCGGCGCGCAATTCTCTGTTAGCAAATGCTCGGGGGCATTTTCCTATTTGCTGGCTTCTTTTGTGGTATTTGTACATCTTTGTGTGTTTTGGCTATGCCACGTTTGTCTTTTTTTTTTATTTAAATCCTCCTTCCAAAGGAAGACCTGCTGCTTAAGACACCTGTTTAGCAACACCAAAACAGGTGGGTCACCTTATGGGCTTTTTCCCCACCTGCAAGGAGAGAAATGTTGTCAGAAAATAAGGGGGGGGGGAGGTGGAGGAGGAATGTCCCGACACTTGTTCTGCGGAAGGAACAGCCGCTGAGAGAAATGGAATTTGGGAAAGCTTTGAAAAACGCTGTTTAAATTCTTCTACATTCTAAAATCAGGAATGTAAGAAATTGCTGGTTTATGTACTATGCTAAAGGCCTAGCTGGTTTAATTCTGCTTTGTTAAACAAGCCCCAGTACCGAATTTTTCGGACTATAAGACGCGCCGGAGTATAAGACGCACCAAGATTTTGAAGAGGAAAACAATGGACAAAATATATAATTTTTGCCCTCCCCAGCCCCCAGGAACACTCTGCAGGCCTCCCAAATCCTCTGCACACCCTGTTTCTGCAAAAAAAATGGGCCTGTTTTTGGGTCAAAATGGATGCACAGGGCAGGGTTTCAGGAGGCCAAAAACATCCGTATTCGGTGTTTAAGACGCATCAACATTTCCATCCTCTTTTGGGGAGGGGGGGGGGAAGTGTGTCTTATATTCCGAAAAGTACGGTAATAAAAGTTAGATTTCAGAAAAAGGAGAATTTAAAAATAAAACAAAGCAGTTATTATTAAACTGTGGTTTAAGGAAGCGAAACTGGTTTCTTCCAACTGGTTGCGTGGAAGGGGCTAACGTCATGCAATAAACTAGGCTAAAGGCAAACAAATTGCATTATAGGTCAGAGTCATTGATCCACGCCACTTTATGCTCCCCAACCTGGCTGCCTTCGGACTTGTTCAATCCTTCCGTGCCCAGCATAGTCTACCTCGGGGGTCTTTGGGAAGGCAAATGGGAGGGGTAAGCTACGAGCATTACTCTTGGAGGAGAAAAAGAAGAAAGTATAGAACGCTAGATTCCATTTTTATCCTGGTCTTCAGCAGGGAAAGCTTTACTATCTGCCCCCAATGCTTTGAACAAAAGACGCTTTAGACCAGCGTTTCAACACCTCTAAACCTTGCCCAGGTTGAAAAATCTGCTTTAGACTGAACCAAGTACTCTCTCCACCTGCCAAACTGCTGGGTTTAGGTTCAAACCGATATACGCAAAATGTCCCATCTTCCCCACCTCCGCCCAGCCAAGTGGATCAGAAAGATGCCAGATGTATTTTTAAATAAACATCCCACAGGAAGCCTGTCCTCTAAAGCAGATTCCAAGCTGTGAAGGCTACTAAGAAGCGAAACCAACAATCTGGAAGTGCACGAAACCCCGACTCGTTCTGTTCCTCAAGTCTGTCCAGTGACACGAACACTGATTTCCAAAAGGGAAGAATTTTGGGTGGTGGCCTCCCTCCGCTATCCCAAACAGCTAGTGCGCTTGGCTGCCTTTCGGAGCTGTACATCACGCTTCCAGACGGTAGAAGACATCAATGGGCATTGACTAAGAGAGCTGGAAATGGCTCATCCCTCAAAAACGTAAATAAATGCAAACAAGGGCGAGGTTTTTAACAGAGCAACGCTCCCCCGCCACTTCAAACACATCTGGAAAAATGTGCTAATAGTAATCAAAGCAGTGGCGCTTGATGTCGACGAGGAGCAGCGCTGGAAGAGACGGGCCTGTATCTGCAGAACCGAACAGCTGGTGTGATGGAGGTGTGAGGTTATTTTGCTAGTTGCAAAAAAAGATCTGGGAAGCTACAGCCAAGAGTGAGACACGGCGGTAAGGAAAGCCGACGGCAGTTGAAACAACATTTATCAAAATTGTTGGGAAATTCTGCCTCCAATCAATTCATCGTCTCTGGATGGATTCCATAAATGATGATGGATGTGGATGTGATCCATCCAGTGGTGTCTGACTCTTGGTGATGCTATGGGTGAGGTGTGTCTCTACATCCTCTGATCCTACAACACGTCTTTAAATCGTTCAATATTCAGGGAAGATGGTGTCCCGCCACCATCTTCTTTGACGGATTGGCTTCCTTTCACCGGTGACTCTTCCCAACCTAAATTGCTTCCTCCGGGGAATTCCCCCGCATGAATATGGCCAAACACTCCATCTTGTTATATTTTACGCCTCTTTCATGGATGCTTTTGATCAGGTGGGATCCATTCTGTGACCACCTGCCCTCGGCTCTTCTTATGTGACCGGCGAAGTACCGTTTCAATCCTTTTACTCTTTGGATGGCATCATATACTTTTGTTTGTTTTTCTAATCAAAGCACAGGTCTTTCTATCTTGCCTTGTGATGCTTTTGTATGGATTGTGAGGTTAGCGTCCATGTTTCGCCGGCATAGGTTAGAGCACGTACAAATCAAAAACTTTTCTCTTCAGATATAGAAGGTTGTCCTTGAAAATTTTGTCTAGTTATAGGCATTACTCTCTCTCTCTCTCTCTCTCTCTCTGTGCATATGCAGTGTATATTTATATATTAAACACACCCATGCTAACTACCTTATGTACATATGTCCTATACATAAGCAGGAGACTGGAAACTAACTGCCTTATATTAATACTAGCTGGATACCGGTGCTTCACGACAAAGCTAAGCTAGTTGATCGGGCAATGCAGGAGAAATCTGGTTCACTCCGGTTCAATCCGGTGGCTCAGTGGTGGTTGGTGATTGAAACACATAAGGGAATATCACTCCCGCTGCCTTGAATCCGGAAGCAATTCCATAGTTCCAAGACATAGACATTTTCGTGAGGCACCGATGTTTAGTACTGTAAGGAGCCCCAGACCGCTCCTGAGTGAAACGTCTGCCAGTTTGAACTGAGGTAATGAAATGTCAGGCAACTGGCAGTTGGAACAGAGTTCTTTTCAGGTGGGGAGGGGGAGTAGAACTCCTTAGCATCAGAGTGTTAATTACTGTATAAGAAATACTAATGATCCGATGGTCATTTCAAAAAGCCTTTCTTAGTGAGCACCTAGAAGCCAAGAGGAACATACGTGCCAAATTTCAAGTTTGTAGGCTTTGCGGTTCTGGAGATTTCGTGATGAGTGAGTGGTATTTGGCATGCATATACATACATACATACATACATACATACATACATACATACATACATACATACATACATCCCCTATATATAAACAGGAGACTAGAAACTAAGTCCTGTAATGAGGATTGGAAGGAACTGAGAAATTTTATCTGGCGAAGTGACAGGTTCTCTTCACTTGATGTACTCGGAGTTTACACTGCTTTCACCACTGGCTGGAGAATTCTGGGAGCTAAAGTCCACATGTCTTAAGAGTTGCTAATGTTGAGAAATACTGCATCTGGGGGAGTCTTGCGGGGGTCCCCCCGCTTGCCTGCCCTCCTGTGCACTTTGAATTCAGGGAACAGACTGGGGTAAGACCTCTCTGTCTCTCTCTGTCTGTTGCTCTCCCCCTCTGTCTCTCTCTCTCTTTCTCTCTCTCTCCTTCCCTCTCTCTCCCCCCTTCCCGTGAGCAATCCTCCAAGTATGCCTGCTGGCAGAGTTAGCTTACATACATTCCGATGTGACAGAACTCATCAATGGGATAAAATAACATTTTGGGAAGTTCTCCACTGGTTTTTAAATTGACTGTTCTTTCTCTAACGGATCGTTGGGTTTTATGCTGCTGTTGTCAAGGTTCCAAGTAATACATCCCAAGAATAAAAGTCCAAGGCATCCATTTTTCTTTAAAAGTCTGCTATGTCATCTTCAGGGTTGATAGCTATTATCCTACCAGCATCAATGCTCCCCCTTTATCTACTGGATGTGGAAGATGGGGCACTAGGTCACTTTAGGCTGTGGTTTATGGGAAGAGAGTCTTCCGGTGGACTGGGCCTCTCCAGCTCGTTCAGCCAAAACAGGGCTAGATCTTGGCCCCGAAATTGTACCCGGTCAGTCGGATACAGATCAGGAAGAACTTGTGGGATTTCACCCTTTTAAAAGCCATGTGAGCTTGGTGGCCTTTGGGAGGAGGAGGGGTAGATAGAATTTCGGAAGTGAACTTGGTCATTTCCCCCCCTCATGTTCGCCCTAAGATGATGCTCAAAGGCAGAGAGAGAGACAGAGAGAGAGGGAGGGAGGGAGGGAGGGAGAGGGAGAGAGAGAGCGCAAAGTTGAAAAGGTTTTTCTTAGCCAGTCTCTCTTCTCCTGCTCCTGGAATTGGCCAAAACCTATTTCACGGAATTGTTATGAGCGGTAAATAGATGCCAAAGGAAAAGATTTGCCCTGCCTTTTTGGAGGAAAAACAAAATTCATTGCCTGGAGTTCTCTCTTTCTTTGATGTAGCTTTCCTCCACTAGCAGTCATTTTGGTTTTGAATTGTAAGAAGCTATGTAGTAATTTAAGCTAGCTCTCTGAAAAGAAGATGATTCTTCTTTTCTATTCTTTTTCCCTGGCCTTACCTGCCTCCAGTCTCAGGTTCAAATACAGAAAGATCCCAGGAATTTAGATATGGCATTTTGGGGAAGGTGGGAGGGGGGGGGGGAAAGCTTCTATTCAAAAACTTTTAAACAAATTGTAAGGGAGACACCAAGTGGTAGAAAACAAGACAGCATCGCCAGGGGATAGTTTAAAATCGGGTTGCCCCACTGCCAGTTAGCAATGCTTCAACATTATTTATGAATTAAATTTATTCGCTGCCAACTCAGTTTTTCAGTAAATAAGATGTCGTCAGGGCCGTGTTTCACACAAACACAACAGTGCGTTCAAGGGATCGTTATCCCCCCCTTTTTTTTGTTTATTTTTAAAATTATTTTTATTACGTCGTTCCAAGAATTCAAGTTGGCAAATAACTCATCCTCACTAGATTACAAGGATTACGATCCTTGTTTGGGTACAAAATATTGTACGTCAGTAGTACAAGGCCAACAGGGGGTGGAAACATCTGTCAGTATTAAGGCTGCCATGAAAACAAGAATGTATAAAAGTGTTTTAATAGAAAGACAGTGATGCTTTAAAAAAAAAATCCCATCTACACGACTTTATATTTAAAAGGCTAGGAATAGAAAATAAATAAATAAATAAATAAATAAATAAATAAATAAATAAATAAATAAATAAATAAATAAATAAATAATAAATAAAGATTTGGAGCAGGGTTTCTCAATATGATGACTGGGAGATTCTGGAAACTGAAGTCCACACATCTTAAAGCTTCCAAATTTGAAAAACACTGAGTTAGAAGTACACAGAAGGGTAGGTCTGGTTAGTGGTTAAGGTGCTGGGCTAAAAAAGAGGTGACAGTGAGTTCTAGTTCCGCCTGAGGCATGAAAGCTTGCCGGGTGACAATGGGCCACTCATTTCCTCTCAGCCCAACGCGCCTGGCAGAATTGTTGTTGTGGGGAAAATGGGAGAAAGGAGGAATATTCGGTACACTTGTCGCCCTGAGTTACTTATACCATAATAATGGTGGAATTAAAAATCTAATAAGTAAATAAGCAGGAAGAGAGGCTAGAGGTCATCTTGACTCTCCCCCTGCTTAGTCTAAAATCAATCAGGACATCTCTCCCTACAAACCTGTAGCAAAGGAGGCCTCCCTATGTCTTGTGGCAGCCCGTTCCATGGACTAACAGTCTCTATACCTGGGGTCGGCAACCTTAAACACTCAAAGAGCCACAAAAGTCCTAACTAGAAACCGCCTGTTCAATTCTGGAGCCGACTGGAAGTCTGGCTCCCTCACCATAGAGTCTCCTCCTAGCGTGGCATCCTTTTTCCTCTGCTGACTGGAAGTCTGGTTCCTTCACCATAGAGTCTCCTTCTCACGCAGCATCCTTTTTCCTTACCTGTCCTAACCGAAAGCCCTATCAATTGTGGAGCCAACCGGCAACAGGGAGCCGCATCAGAGGAATGAAAGAGCCACATGCGGCTCCAGAGCCACACAGGTTGCTGACCCCTGTCCTATACAATCAGGAAATTCCTCCTGATGCCTAACCTCAGCCTCTTCTTATTTACTTATTACTGAGCTGCCAAAATCCAGAACGATGAGACTGAAACTTTCAGACACTCACTGGGAAAAAGAAACAGCCATAGCTATAAATAGAGCCAATCTTAGCTTACTTAGGCCGAAGATCCAACAAACATCTGCAAACATTACGTTAAAATTAAAAAGATAAAGAAAAGCCAAAGGCAGGAACATCTAGGGTTCATAAGGGTAAGTAGAAAACAAGAGTCGAAACCGAATTCTTTCTCAGGTGTAGCTAACAGCTTATGGCGGGAAGAGCGACAACTGGAAAATGTTGCAGCCTTTTAAGAAATGTCAGTAGATTGATCTCGCAAGGGCAGATCTATAATTACTGGCGGTGCTTGGTCTGAGAATTTACAAGAAGTGTGAGGAGCTCAGGAAGAAGCCCGGCACGCTAGGAAAGGTAAGTTTTAACAAAATATGACTCAGCTTCAGTGCCTGAGCAGGCGCAGAGGCAGTCCTGATAAGGAGCAGTGCAATATTTTCGCATTGCCACAACTGAGGTCAAGGGTTGGATTTGCCCTTTAGTGTGGAAACTTCCTCTAACCCTTTCAGACAACACGCTGAATGGTAAATCATGGCTTATACCCTACTTCCTCGAAAATAAGACCTCCCTGGAGAATAAGCCCAATCGGGCTTTTGAACGCATGTGCTAAAATAAGCCCCCCCTGAAAATATTTAAATGCATGCGCAGCGGGAGGGGGGAAGCCCCATGAACCTGCCATCCACGCAGACCGGCCTCGCGGAGGCTGCGCCCGCAAATCCTAGCTACCGCGCCCCTTCTCTTAGTGGCGGCCACAAAAAGAGCAGCAGGCCCAGCGATGCTAGGGCTGGCAAGGGTGCGCCAGAAACAGACAGGACTTCCGGCCCTCTCTGGATCAGCTGATCCGCGGGCCTCAGGCTGAGGTTAAGCGACCTCCTGCACCTCAAAAATAATAAGACCTCCCCGAAAATAAGGCCAAGCACTTATTTTGGGAGGGGGGGGGTTGTCAAAATAAAATAAGATCCTGTCTTATTTTGGGGGAAACGCAATATATCACAATTGACTGATTCAGATATTGAACTAAGCCAAACAACAACAAAAACCACAGTGTGAAGCTTGTGAGATTGGGCATTGCTGTTCGACTTCCCCTAACTTACTTGAAAACTTTTTCCTTGGCAAGGCAAATAAATGTTTCACCCAGAACATTTTCCTTAGATTTCTGACAGACACAACATACAGATTTCCTGAATTAAGATCTGAAGACAGTTACGAAGCAAACAGGCTCCATTTTGGAGGGCAAAAAAAGTTAAGTATTTTTACTTTTGACAGGAGCCCCAGTTGCTGGTTGGATACATTGAACACAAAATCTGCATTGCCATACTACTCCCTCCTCCCCTTTTCCCCCCACGGCAGCATCCCTGCAAGGTGGAAAGCTGCGTCAAAGTCTTCGAGTTAAGTAGAATCTGGTTTTCCTACTCTACCTGGTCCAACACCGGCATCCTGACATCACAACAGTTGCCCGCGGATGCGGCTTCACTTCGTTGCAGGGACCAGTTTCTGGCGTTCCGCAGACTGATGCCAGTATACGGGCCAGAAATTGGGAAGGAAGCCCTAAGGAAGCCTCAACTGTCTTGTCATATTTATCCAGCCTGTCTTTCAGGGAGTGGGAGAGAAAAGCAGCTTCCTTTTCAATCCGGTTCTTTGGGGGTAATTTGGAGAAGGGCTGAGGATCAGTTGGAGTAAGCCCTTCCGTTTTGGCAAAGGCTTACAACAAGCTGTGAAATTCTGTTGGCTTAGATCGATGGCTACTCAGCCGGCCTTGGAAGCGTTGGTCTGAAAGCATCTGAGATCTATGCAGACAGAGCATCAGTGGGAGCCTATTTTTTAATTTCCGGCATTATTACGCCTGATTGCCATTTATGCACTTTCTGAATAATGAGACTGGACAAGCCATGTGTTGTAAGGAGATGCCAAAGAAAAGGCATCTTAATCTCTCTCTCACACACAAAATAAGTGGCAATTTCTGGATCACTTGGCACTAAACAGGAAACTTTGGCCTCCAGCTCACTACAGATCCACACAGCAGGATGAATGGCACAGGAAGATGGGGTGTTGTAGTCCAAACCCTGGCAAGGACATGGAGTGGCCCAACTCAAGCATAAACACTGAAACGGCCTCGGTTACAATAAGAAGAGCTGCCTATATAACAGGAATCCACTAGTATTCCAAACCAGATAATATATTCCAAGTCCAGGTAAATGCAATTGTTAGAAATATCAGAATTTTGGCGTTTGAGATACCAGATAGATTAGATAACAGCTGAAGCATCAGTTTTACAGCATCAGTCAAGGGAATTCATTGATGGTTTACTCAACAAATGTGCCCAATTGCCCATTTAACCAGTGGAACTCTGGGATGGATAGATGGATGGATGAATGGATAGATGGATGATAGAGAGATAAATAAATGGATGGATGAGATAGATAGATAGATAGATAGATAGATGATAGATAGATAGATAGATAGATAAATGGATCAATGAGATAGATAGATGGATAGATGGATGGATAATAGAAATAGATGGATGGGATAGATAGATGGATGGGATAGATAGATAGATAGATAGATAGCAATAGCAATAGCAATAGCAGTAGACTTATATACCGCTTCATAGGCCTTTCAGGCCTCTCTAAGCGGTTTACAGAGAGTCAGCATATTGCCCCCAACAATCTGGGTCCTCATTTTACCCACCTCGGAAGGATGGAAGGCTGAGTCAACCCTGAGCCGGTGAGATTTGAACCGCTGACCTGCTGATCTAGCAGTAGCCTGCAGTGCTGCTTTTAACCACTGCGCCACCTTGGCTCTTATAGATAGATAGATAGATAGATAGATAGATAGATAGATAGATAGATAGATAGATAGGATAGATGGATGATAGAGATGGATGGATGGGATAGACAGACAGACAGATATGATATAGATGATAAGAGTGAGATGGATGGATGGATGGATGGATGGATGATATAGACAGAAAGATAGATATAGGTAATAGAGATAGATAGATAGATAGATAGATAGATAGATAGATAGATAGATGATAGAGTAAGATAGTTCGATAGATAAAAATATATCATTACCTACACACAACAAATTCTAGGAATCAAAACAACCTACATGCAAAAACTTAGATTGACAGTTCATTTATGGCTCGGAAACACAGTGTGATGGTTTGGAAGGGATTTAAGAGTGTTTTCCCTCAAGCCTTTTGGAAGAAAAAGGGGGCCACAAGGAGTTCAGTTTAAAAGTAAGCACAAAGCAGATTAAGCAATTGTTCCCTTCATGAATCGGGCTAGTCTCTATCAAGCCGAATCGTGGTGAATATGGACTCAATGTTCCAGCTTTTTAGCACATCGCAGGATCGCAAATACTGTAGCTATATTCAGTTGTGTCTGGGAGTTTATGCTGTGTCAATGGAGCCACTGGGAAGGTGTCTAAATAGTTAGGGGACTTAAAGGAAAACCAAGAGAGACGTTCTGATACCTCAAACACGGTTCCATCCGAGCATTGAAGTACTCCATGGCCTTGCCTTTGATCCAGAATCCAGTCCCCTACAAATTTATCTCCATTTCTGAAAATAAAGAGAATAATTTTAGGTGATTGGGTACACGGACTTCTGCTCTGGCTCTTCCAGGGCTCTGTGACTAATTACGGATCTTGGTTATTGCTCCTTCCTGAAAGTCTGCTAGGCTGAATCCAACTAAAGGCCCAAGGAAATCATCAAGAGAAACTCACGGGAACGTCATTTTTCCTCCTCCGTGTTTTTTGTTGTTATGAAAGCTTCCTTGGTAGGTCTCTCCATCCTTTTCCGTCAGTGACCCATGGCCTATGAAGAAGACTTTGCATTATATATAGAGAAAAACAATGCCAAAAGGGGATTTAAAAACAACAACAACAACAACAACAACCACAAATTCCTGCATAAACACTGTGATTTTCTCGGGTGATTTGAAAGCTAAAACTAAAAGGTGTTGGGGGAAAAGGAGAGTAAAGAAAACGGACTGCTTTTATGCTGATTGCTTTTATGTTTTGTTGCTGGAAGAAAATTGATTGTAGGCATTTGTGCTGACCACAAGAAAGCACCAACTATGCGGCTGAACTGATCTCAAACACAGATGGACAGCAGTAACTGTACCCCCTCCGGACAATGCAAAGGTGGGTCATGCACAGGCGCAACAACACCGTAAGGCAAAAAGGCCGCGGCTTATGTGCTTGCATCAAAACACTGTTCTTGTGTCACTGTTTTGCTGTCCTTCCGCTTTGGGACACACATTGCTGCCTTTTGTCTTAACACTTGTGGGACCCCTGGCTGTAGTCTGGGATTTGGCCTGGTGGAAAGGATGATCACACCTGGGAAGTAGGCTTGAGCAGGGGGTTGGACTAGAAGACCTCCAAGGTCCCTTCCAACTCTGCTGTTCTGTTTCAAACATGTGTTCCCTTCAGGATGGTTTGATTTAAAGGTCAAGTCGGTTTAGATTTAGATTTGGCAAACAATGGGATAAAGGAATATTCCTGAACTTTGTTTTTATGATTTATCTCACGGCTACTGTGAAATTCTACGAAGGCATCAACACAGTGCATGTTATCTCGGCTTGCAGAGCGTGGGTTCTTTGAATGAGTTTACCAAAAAATGTAAATGTTGCAGAATGTACTGCCTCATGCTACATGACTAAGCTCCATTTCATGCTGAATAAACTAAATGATTAATGTACTTTAAATAGAAAACTACCTTTAGATAGATTTTTTTTTACCCCAAAAGCATTTTATTAAAATAAATTTGATTTAAAAAAAATCCTGTTTGAATGAGAAAAAAAATCTGATCTGAATTAAAAATAATAATCCAATTTTTATTTATTTATTTTTTTAAAAAATCGTTGATTTTTATCCACCCTGATTACAAATCTTGACCAGACTGGAGTGCTAATGCAATGGTCCTAGGCCGAAACTATTTTGAGAATTAACATTCTCATTTCTCCGCTTATTAACTCACACACACCAATACATGTGAGCAGGAGATTGCTCCCCCAGTCTTGCAGATCGACCAAAAAGGGTATTCCCACTTCAGTTAATTTGGGTTCACGCCACTGGAATGTCAATGATGACATGTGCCAATTTTTGAATGGCTTCCCCATGTGTGTAAACCACAGCTTGTTGAGCAAACATGTTAAAATAAAGCCCCTTGATATATGGATCCCACCCTAGATCCCATTTTACCTTCTCGCATGCCGTACGAGAATTCTCCTTCATATTTGCCACCGTTGCCATAATGAAAAACGCCGTGCCCGTGAAGTTCACCAAAGAGGAATTGGCCGGAGTAAGTATTCCCTTGAATTGAAAAAAATACAATACGGTAAAACTCAGGGGGAAGCTGTGGCAAATGCCGTTTAATAATCCTTGCTATTCCCATAAAGATTTTGATGGTGCCTTTCTCAGCATGAGACATTCCAACTGAATAATTACCAGCTGTTTTTTTTTTTTTATATTATTATTATCAGGACAGCTTCAAGAACAAAGGAAGTGTTCATTAGGTCTTTATCTTACAAACTAATGGAATCAGAGCTGCTACTCCTTCAGGTCTTTGATACTGAGGTATCTTAAAAAGATGTTAGTGCTACTGCAGGGGGGTGGGGGGAGAGAGGAGGGAGGGAGGAAAAGAACAAAAGAGATTTCAGAGATTGTTTTTTTTTTAATGGTTCAGGAGATGAAGAAGTACTTTTATTTCATAGACAACTTAACAGCTTTTTGAGGGCGTACCGTTCACTCAAATTCTTTACAGAGGGGGAGGCAGGCTGAATATAATTAAAAGAGAATCCTAAATCCTTTGGGACAAAGCAGAAGTGCCTCTCAAGGTAATCCTACCAAGGATGAGGAGGCGTTTTAGCCACTTCACATGGTAGTTTTACTTTATTGTCATTGCACTGTGTACAACAAAGTTAAATGCCATCTTCAGTGTGCATCATAAAGAAAACTATAAAAATAAAACAAAAACACACATCCCTCACATCAGTGACGGCAAACTTGTGGCATGCGTGCCAGAGGTGGCATGCAGAGTTCTCTCTGTGGGCATGCGCACCATTGCCAGCTGGTCTTCCCATTTCTGGCATGTGCATGCCCACCAGCCAGCTGGTCTTTGCAAACCCGAAGACTAGCTGACCGGTGCACATGACCGTCATGTGGTTGCCATGACTAAACGCCAAAGGCGCATGGAATGCTGTACCCTTGCATACTCGCATTTTTTCACCTGATTTCGAACTGCTAGGTTGGCAGAAGCTGGGACGAGTCACGGGAGCTCCCTCCGTTACGCGGCGCAAGGGGTTCGAACTGCCGAACTTTCTGACCCACAAGCTAGCAAATGGCAATCACGTGTCCCCAGGATGCTTCAACTGTTATATTAACCTGCCGGTTGCTGAGCACCTGAATTCTGATCAACTGTGGGACGCCACAGTGGTCGTAAGTGTGAGGACAGGATGTAAGTCCCTTTTTGTCATTGCCTCTGAATGGCCGCCAAACGTCAAGGACTAAGTATACATTCATCTTTCTAGCTAAAAGGCAGCAAAATTGGGTCTTCGGTGCGGAAGGTCCAGGACTTTACTAGGCTCAGTTTTGGTTTTGAGCAACATGAATACATGGGGAAGGGTGGTGTGCTTCAATGCTTATTGTTAGCTCACAGCAACAGAACCTCTTACCCTGAAGTCCTTTTCTATAAGTCAGGCTTCCACAAGTTGTGTTGGTCTGCATGTCCTACCATTTCTAGCTCTCGCACCTGGAGGGAAGGTTCTTATCACACATAATCCTAGCCATTTGATGGAATAGAATATAGAATAACAGAGTTGGAAGGGACCTTGGAGGTCTTCAAGTGCAACCCCCCCTGCTCAGGCAGGAAACCCTGCACCACTTCAGGCAAAGGATCGTCCAACGTCTTCTTAAAAACTTCCAGTGTTAGAGCATCCACAATTTCTGGAGGAAAGTTGTTCCATTGATTAATTGTTCTAATTGTCAGGAAATTTCTTCTATTAGTTCTAGGTTGCTTCTTTCCTTGGTTAGTTTCCACCTATTGCTTCTTGTTCTACCCTGAGGTGATTTGGAGAATAGCTTGACTCCCTCTTCTTTGGGGCAGCCCCTCAAATATTGGAACATTGTTATCATAGCAATAGCAGTAATAGCAATAGCAGTTAGACTTATATACCGCTTCATAGAGCTTTCAGCCCTCTCTAAGCGGTTTACAGAGTCAGCATATTGCCCCCAACAACAATCTGGGTTCTCATTTTACCCACCACGGAAGGATGGAAGGCTGAGTCAACCCTGAGCCGGTGAGATTTGAACAGCAGAACTGCAGTCAGCTGAAGTAGCCTGCAGTGCTGCATTTAACCACTGCGCCACCTCGGCTCTTATCATGTCTCCCCTACTCCTTCTTTTCATTAAACTAGACATAACCAGTTCCTGCAACTGTTCTTCATATGTTTCAGCCTCCAGTCCCCTCCAATAAGAGGCCACCCCCCCCACCCTCACCCCCCACATCATATCGTTCCTTCAAGAGGGGAATGTTGACTTCCTCAGCAGAATGCCAAAATTTAGGGCCACAATAAACACGGCAGAAAAGACTCCAAAACATTGGATATGGGTTAAAACATGCTTATGTTGGCTGACCAAGAGGGCGAGAAATAGAAAATCGATGAAAGGGGAGAATGGAAGTGGGGTTGGAGACACTGCATGGAACGCTAACAGAAACAGACTGTGTGTTGTTTTTTTGTTATTGTTTTGTAACAGGCACCGATCACAAACTAACCCGTTGATGCCCAGTATCTGAGTCCATGGCCAACAATTTCTCCGTCTGCAAATTCACCTTCGTAATAACTTCCATCTTTGAAGAGTAATTTCCCATGTCCTGCAAAAAAAAAAAAAAAAGATTAATTCAATGCATTCTGGGTAAAAAGAAGAGCCTTTGATGGGTTTGAAACTTTAAAATTTATTGAGCTCTCTTTGCAAAGGAGAATCTTCAGAAAGGTTCTGGGGATGAAGCCACTAATAAAGCTGATAGCTGATGGTTAATAAAGATAGAAAGTTGAAAGTGTTAGGTAGTACCCTTCTATACTAGGCTGGTGAGACCACACTTTGAATATTGCTTCCAGTTTTAGTCACCATGAGACAAAAAAGGATGTGGAGACTCTAAAAAGAGTGCCGAGAAGAGCAACAAAGATGATCAGGGGACTGGAGGCTAAAACACAGAAAGAACGGTTGTTGGAACTGGGTATATCTAGTCTAACGACCAAAAAGACTAGGAATGAGATGTCTTCCAATATTTGAGGGGCTGCCATAGATGAGGGGGGTGATACTTCATAGTTTATACTGCATGGACCTGCTTTCCAAATTTCCAGCAAGGGGGTCAAATTAACATATTGGGGGGAAAAAAGTTTTGTAGCCTTTTAAAAACTATCAGCCTATTACTGTAGATTATGAAATACTGTAGGTGGGAAAAGTTATCACTCTGATGCCATCTAATGGACAAGAGCATAAATATATTCCATCAAATACATCTTATTTTGGAAATATTGAATGACAAAACCGGGTCATTCTTTGCTTCCTTTTTGAGGATAAAACAGGCATTTGGAATCTTGATCAACTGCAAAAAAGTGATTATTTTAAAGATGAAAGATATTATGCAGAGAAACCAGAATATGTTTTTAGCATTCTTTTCAGTGTTTTTTCTTAATCTGCTGCTCTTTCTCCATATTTTTTTTAATTAAATAATTAAAAATGTGTTAATTTCAGGTGGCACTCAACTTAACAACAGTTCATTTAGTTACAATGGGACTGAAAGAAGTGACTTATGACTGTTTTTCAGTTATGACTTTGCAGCATCCCCATAATCAATTGTGGTCGTAAATTGAGCACTACCTGTATTTAATAACAAAAGTTAAAATGCAGATTATTATGCAATTAATATTCAAAGACCTGCTTGGGAGTCTAGAAATATGTTCCAGCCAATCGGTATATTGGCTGACCTTAGCTAAGATGCTATTTCTTGACATAACAATTCATTTCACAGAGTTTGTATTGTGGTGAAAATAGGAGGAAGAAAGAATATTTGGTATGTGTTGTGGCCCAGCAGGAGCCGTTGGAGCTGCCACCAGACTCTGACAGCGAGGGGCCCTATGAGTCGGCCCTGGAGGATGTGGAGGACTCTGGACAGGGTTCCGACTCCGAGCAGGGCGCAGAGAGACTGGTTGGCCACCAAATGGCGCCAGAGCCTTGGATCAGTGGGGAGGAGACAAGGGAGAGTGATCCAGAAACCAACAGTGAGTTGTTCCTGGATGCACGCCATCGAAGAGCTACTCTGCGTCAGGAGCAATTACGTAATTACAGGAGGTAATGACGCTCAGCTGATGGTCATTAGGCTCCTCTCCAGACTATAAAAAAGACTGCTTGTGCCACGCCCTTCTTGCAGAAGTCAACGCTTTGACTAAAGAGAAACTAACTTGGCAGGCTGGATTGCTGCCAGAGTTTGTCTGAATTGCTGCCAAGGTTTGTCGGACTTGCTGCCAAGGTCCTTATCTGTTTGTTTACTTGGCTTTCAGCCACCGAGATTCTGGTCTTGCTATTCAAGGACATTCTCATTAAGCGTGTCTCGGCTTTTGTTACTGGACGGAGGAGGGGGTCAGAACCGGTATGTTTGCTGCTTTGGGTTATTTATAAAAATAATGAAAGGCGGGATAAATTTATTTATTTAAAAATACAAAATACCAAAGCACTTGCTGAATGAAACACAAGGAAAGAAACCTTTTGGTTCCTTACCATGTTTTTTCCCTCGTTTCCACTGTCCTTCGTACTTGAAAAAGGTGTTGGGGTAAATGTAAAGTCCATAACCTGAAGGAAAGAGAAATCAAAAATATTAAAAATACAATTGTGAAAGGACGGCGATTTGATTAAAATAACCTAGCAAGTTTCCCAGTTAAGTTAAAACAGCACTGAAACAAGTGTCTTATGACCGGTCCTCACACTTATGACCATCGCAGCGTCAACATGGTCATGTGATCAAAATCCAACTGACATGTCCTTACCCCAGTTGCAGAGTCCTGAGATCACGTGACCACTGTCGGTGACATCCCCAGCTGGCTTCCAGCAACCCGTATCAACTGTTAGCACCAGCCAATGGTATTTGTGACATATTTTTTAATGTTCAGTTAACTAAGTATCATGTTTCATGAATGAAGTATATAATAATAATAAAAATTAACAACCTGGACAACTGAAAACAATAGAGAAATCATCCTCAGCGCCAGCCAATGGTATTTGCAATGCATTTTTTAATGTTCAGTTAACTGAGTTTCATGAATAAAGTATATAATAATAATAAAAATCCTGGACAACTGAAGACCATGGAGAAATCATCCTCAGCGCCAGCCAATGATATTTGCGATGCATTTTTTAATGTTCAGTTGACAGAATTCCATGTTTCATGAATAAAATTATTAATAATAATAATAATAATAACAACAACAACAACAATAAACAACCAGAACAACCAAAGACAATAGAGAAATCATCAGCAGCACCAGCCAATGGTATTTGCGATGCATTTTTTAATGTTAACTAAGTTTCATGTTTCATGAATAAAGTATATAATAATAATAATAAAAATAAAATAATAATAATAATAATAATAATAATAATAATAATAATAATAATAATAATAAAAACTTGGACAACCGAAGACCATCAAGAAATCAGCGCCAGCCAATGGTATTTGCGATGCATTTTTTAATGTTCAATTGACTGAATTCCATTTTTCATGAATAAAGTAAATAATAATAATAACAACAACAATAACAATAAACAACCAGGACAACCAAAGACAATAGAGAAATCATCATCAGCACCAGCCAATGGTATTTGCGATGCATTTTTTAATGTTAACTAAGTTTCATGTTTCATGAATAAAGTATATAATAATAATAATAATAATAATAATAATAATAATAATAATAATAATAATATAATAAAAAAAACTTGGACAACCGAAGACCATCGAGAAATCAGCGCCAGCCAATGGTATTTGTGATGAATTTTTTAATGTTCAGTTGACTGCGTTTCATGTTTAATAAATATAATAATAACAATTAATAATAACAACAACAACAATAAGCGGGCCAGGGGTTTCCGGGAACATCCAATTCCTGCAGGGCGACACCTGCCAACCACATCCTTGTCCCTCCAGCCTTCGGACGTGCATTCCGGTAGACTGCTCCTGCCTCAGGAGGCTCCACTTGGAGCCAACCGAGCCCCCTTTCGCGGAGACATGCCTCTCTCCCCGTCTCCTCCCCACAGCACAGCCAACCCTTCACGAAAGCCGTGACCCCCCCACCCCCCCGGCAACCCACCCCCTCACCGTTCCTCCGCTGGTCCTTCATCTCCCCACAGTAAACGGCTCCCTCAGCCGCCATTTTCCCCCCTCTCCCTCAAGGGACGCTGTTTTTGCCGCCATCGGATCCCGCCGCTGATTGGCTGTCGCGTTGCTAGGAGGCGAGGCTTCTTGTGCGGGTTTTTTTCTCCTCGGAGGGGAGGGGGGGTAAGAGGTTCGGGCTTCTGCGTGGCGCGCATGCGCGGGGAGGCTTGCGTTTCCCAGGGATAAGAAAAGCAACTAGAGGTGGTTTAAATGCTTAATCTTAATCTTAACCCCCAGTCCGCACGGTGCGGGGAGTTCGCGGAGTTTGGCATCTCCAACCCAGGAAAAACGCAGGTTGGATTTTATACATAAAGTCTATATGGCTTGCTGAGCCAGCAGGGGGCAAGACTAGATGACCTCCAGGGTCCCTTCCAACTCCTGTTAGTTGACTTTTAACCATAGGGGTTGGGGATGATGGGATCTGCAGTCGCTCCCCCACCCAGGCTGGGCCGTGGCACGTGGTTGAAAGCAAGCTGGATGCCCGAGTAATTAAAACTGTTATCTCTGTATAAGCCACTTTATCGACACAACAGCCCTGAGAGGTAGGCCGGGTGGAGAAAAAAGCATCCCTGCCAGAGAGGCTGTGGTCGCTGCGTCCTGAACCGAGAAAGGCAGGCTGTGTCAATCAATCAATCAATCAACCCTTTGATATATCTGTCCTACTCCCCATCCCGGTTAAGAGGGGACAATTTGCTGCTGGCAAACGGGGCGACTACACATCCCCTAAACCGCAGCAGGAAGTCCGGGCGGGGATTACTCCGCCCCACCCTCGTGCCAGCTGGGCTAAAGGTCTGCAATCCGCTGGGATCGCCCATCCCTAGGGCATAATACAGAATCCAACGAACTCTGCATGGAGGGAACTACCGCTCCCAGAATGCCTCAAGCGGCGTGGCTGCCTGAGGCCTTCTGGGAGCGGTAGTTTCCTCAACTTGGCGGCGCGCCCACGGCTGGGGTGGCTGAGGCATTCTGGGAGCGGTAGTTTCCCCTGCCTGAGCGGCGCACCTATAGCTTGACTCTCTGAGACATTCTGCGAGCGGTAATTTCTCCGCCTTGGCGAGCGGCGCGCGGGGCGAGTAGCTAAGCGGAGGCATTCTGGGAGCTGTAGTCCCCCGAACTTGAGGGCCTTGTAACCGAGGCCAGGCTTCCTCCAATCCAGCAGGCCTCTTGTCCCGAGGGGGCTTCCCGGCTGCTTGGCCTTCTTCCATCCACCCTCATCCTCCTCCTCTTCGCCCCGGTAGCGGAAGCTCTTCTGCCGGCCGCGCGGTTCCGCCATCTCGGAAGGTGGAGGAGGAGGAGTCGGCAGCGGCGGCGGCGGCGGCTCCTCTGCCTGTTCAGGCGGGGCGGGAAGCGGAAGGAGGGGACACCCGGCGCGGCCTGGTGAGTTGCCCCCGGCCCGACTAGGCCGCGGCCTGGCCGTTGCCTTGGCAACCAGGCCTTCCAGGTCGGGGGAGACATGGAGGGGGGGGCGGTGCTTGGGAGGACCCCAACTTTAATTACTGGCCTCAGGGCGGGTGTGTGTTTGGGTGCGGGGAGGGTCGTCCAGTGGGCCTCTAATGCCCCCTCCCCAGTTTTCCCTAATGGGGTCCCCCCCATTTGGGTGATGGTGGAGGATGCATCCCCCTTTTTTGGGGCATAAGGAGGCCTTACTTCGATCAAATTCTCTTGGACTCTTTCCTCCCATCATCCCCAGCCAGGAGAATGGGAACTGTAGTCCAGAACTAAGGGGGGGAGAATATGCTCTGAGTGCTGGGTTGGAATTACCCATGGTGCAGGTGGTCCTTGACAGACAATGATCCGCTTAGTGACTGGTTCGTTTAGTGACCGCTCGAAGTGACAGCCGCGCTGGGGGGGAAGGAGGAGGGTGATTTGGGACCCCTTTTTCACATTGGGCAACTGTTTGCAGCATTCCCCGGGGTCACGTGATCGGAATTCAGACGCTTGGCAACTGACTTGTACTTATGACAGTTGCGGGGTTCCCCGGAATCGCAGGATTTCCCCCCGCCCTCTTTTGTGACCTTGGGATCAGCAAAATCAACCGGGGGCGGGTGGGGGGAAACCAGATTCGCTTAACAAACGCGTGGCCAACTTCGCAACGGCGGCGGTTCGCTTAATGAGAGAGGTCGTAAAATGGGGCAACCCTCGCTTATCAAGGGTCGCTCTTAGCAAGGGAAGTGTTGGGCTCGTTGAGGACTAGATGCATGGTAGGACGTGTGCCCCGTTTTTGCTTCTTAGACCTCTGGCCGATCTATTTTGGGGTTGGGGTGGCCCCTCATTTTTATCCCCTTGTGAGGTTGGTCAGCCAAGGAGCTTTGCGACGGCGTGAAGATTCGCACCCAGATCCACCCTTCAGTTTCTAATGGGGAGATTGGGACCCATCTTCTCCTCTTCATTCAAGATAATCCCCATTCGCAACCCAATCCTCTGGCTTTCGCTCACCTGGTGGTGCCTTTTCCCTCAATCGTGGCTTAGCCCAAGGGAGGAACTGAGCCAACATTCGTGGTTTGCAAGGACTGAGATAAACCATTAGTTTAAGGTTAGGGGTGTAACTACTACATCTCCCACCTTCTTGAGTGGGATAACAAATGTCTTGAGAAAATCCTCATTTTCCTACCAGTTTCACGGGAGCAAATTCACAAGTTGGTTGAACTTGGGCCATAATTATTCAAGAAAAAAAAACCCTCTCCTTTAATCAAATAGTTGAATGGCATGAATGACAGGCGTCAGCCAGGAGACATTTCTTTAGTTTACACACCTTGTGGAGGGATTCCCCCCCCCCTTTGAATTTTTCTTCGAGGCGCGCCTAGTTAAGTGTCAATCATCCTTTCAGCTTTGCTCCCCTTTAGGAAACATTGGCGGTTCTGTTCATGTAACAGCCTAAGCCGTAATTAAAGCTTTTTTTAAATCCGCTTTTAGGTGAAAATGCAGCCACTGGCACTCATAAACTTTAAATAATTGCTTTGAATATTGTACGAAAGAAACCTCACGCTTGAAACCCTGCGCCAAGCGGAATCTTTTCCCCCCCCCGCGACGTTTATAAATTAGGATTCTTATCCCGCTTGGCTTTTTTTGAGAACTTGCCTCCCAAAATTGCGGGTGTTCCATCGCAGAAGAGACCGGAGAGCAATAGCATGGGATCTCCTGCTTGAGCAGGGGTGAGGTGGACTAGAAGACCTCCAAGGTCCCTTCCAGCTCTGTTATTCTGTTATTAGGGACTTGTCATTCTAGTCTCGTTTTTTGCAGAATCGGTGAATTGCAATTTCTGCGGCTTGCTTGTCTGGCGGGGGGAGAAAAATTTATAATTTTTGGCAGGGTTATAATAAAAAGAGTTCACAAAACTGAAACACGGTTAGTTTCACTGGCTGGAATTGCCTCTAAAATTAATATGGAAAACTGGGCTTCCCTTGGACTGGAAAGGATAGCATGCAAAGATTAAAGTTGAGTCTCCAATCTTGGCTATTTTAAGCCAAGAGTTCAAATCCCAGATTTCCCCCAGCTAGGGAAGTTCGTAAGTTTTAAAGTTGCCAAAATTGTGCACCCTTGTTACAAGTGTTTTAGCGAACCAACAGCTTCCTTGAAAGCTAACCCCGCTGTAGCCCTTCCAGCTTTTAGTTCAGTTTGTTGGAAAAGTGGAACTTTCTGGAGAGAAATTCTGGGTTTTTCCCCCCAACCCAGCTGCCTTATACATCCTACTGGGATTTGACCTCGTTTTCCAATATGGAGTCAAAAGTAACATCCAGATAAGTCCTTGGGATTGAATTAAAATTTAACCCAATAGCATCCCAGTTTTTTTTTATTCTCATCCTTAGTGACTTCCCACTGTGCTAAAACTTACTCTCTTAACTTCAGTTTAACTCATTGAAGTGATGGCGGATGGACCAAGAGCCAGTGTTAAATTGTAATTTGGAGGGATGTGTGACCTTGGAGGCTTGGTTGATTTTACTGGATATCAAGCCGAGATTTATATATATATATATATATTCAACTTTCGGTTATTGTTGCGGTGGTTTATCACTTCTTTCTTTTTCTCCCCCACATTGTGCTTCCTCCTTGCCGTTTTATGATGAGAATATTCTTACCGATGCCCTGCGTGGGAATTCGTAAGGGGGTGGCTTAACAATCACAAAACTTGGATTCACCTCGGCTGAAAATCTTTTAGCATTTCAAAACCCGATTCCTTAGGCTAATGTTCTTCTTGACCTTCCAACAGATTCCAAGTTCCTGGTCAAAAGGTTGTTTTGTTGTCCTTCCTGATTTTCCAGTTATTTTCTTTGCAGGCAGCACTTCACCCCGTGTCCTGCCAAAATCCCTCTTCGCTTTCCTGTTCCTGGAAAAAAAAAAAGTGAATTTCCATTTTCCCCGCCCTCCTGGCGTACCAGGAAATTGTGTCATGCTTTCGCTGATGTGGCAGGGCAGCCGCTCCAGCAATTCCCCCGGGGTGGCTTAAAGAGAAATGCAAGCTTTCCCCCAAAAGAACCGCTGTAGAAAGTCCTTTTTAAGTCTTTCGTATTTATCTGTGGTCCAAGAAGACTTTTAAGTTATTGAAGATTCTTTTTCTTCCCTAAGGAAGGAAAGGTGGTAGATCAAGTTTCATCCCCCTTTTGGAATGAAAAGGGGATTTTTATTTTTATTTTTGCTTTGAAGCCTTCCTCCAAAGGGGAGGCAGACTACTCTACAAACACACCTCGGAGTAAAATATAGCCAGCAATAGAGGTGTTAGTGTGTTTGGTTCCACCACAAAACCGCGGTAGACAAAAGCGCGCTCGACGAAAGCGCGTACGTGACATCATCACAGCGCGACGAAAACATCGCGCTGTGAGCGGTAAATTTAAAATTAAAGCGAAAACTTTACCCTAACCCCCCCAAACCTAACCCTAAACCTAACCCTTAACCTAACGCTAAACCTAACCCTAACGCTTAACGTAACCCTAAACCTAACCCTTACCTTTATGTGAATCGGCTTGCTTTAATTTTATTTTAATTTCAATTTAATTTATTTTTAATTTTTTTCGACGCGCTGCTGATGACGTCAGGTACGCGCTTTCGTCGAGCGCCCTTTTGTCGACCGCGGTTTTGACGGGTCACGAGTGTGTTTTACCTCGTCTGGGTATTTCAGTGGGAATTGAGCAGGATTTATTAAAAGGCTTTTCCACCCATCTTGCAATCCCAACTCCCCACTCCCGAATCAATCCACGCCAATTCTACCAAGTGGGAACACTTTGTATGGGTAGTCCTCGACTTACGACTATGATCGAGCCCGACGTTTCCCCGGCAGAGTGAGACTAATTGCGTCCCATTTTACCACTCCTCTTGCCACGGTGGTTCGGCGGATTGCTGCTGCGCTCGCGAAGTTAGGTCAAAACCATCTGGCGGTCCTCCCTTGTGGCTTGTCAGAAGGTCACAAAAGGGGATCCCCTGAGTCCCTCCCCCCCGGACACGGCAACTGTTGTAAATACGAGTCGGTGGCCAAGCGTCTGAATTTTGGCCCCGTGACGACGGGGAAGGGACAAGGGTCGTAAATTTTTTTTTAAAAAAAAACGTTCACAGTTCGCTGTTTTTCAATGCTGTTGTAACTTCAAGCGGTCGTTAAATGAATCTTTATACCGTCATGTCGGGCAAGGGGCATTTCCTAGGAGCTTGTACTGTGGTGCGCTCAATTCTTTGTGGTTTTTCCCTCCCCTCCTCCAGCCACCATGTCAGAAGGGGACAGTAGCGGTGAGTCAATCCATGGCAAAACCTCCGTGGTCTATAGATTTTTCACCAGACTTGGACAGGTGAGTTTGGCCAAGGGATCCCTAAACCTCTCCCCGGGGGGCGTTGGTGCATCTCCAATTAGATTAGTATTTGATCAGGCCTGATGAAAAGAGTTGGGATTTAACAAGTGATTTCTCTTGCCTCTGCTGGGAAGTGGGAAGGAGGGTGTGGGATGAATCCCGCTACTATGGCTTCATTTTATTTAATTATACAAAAAATATCCTTCCTTACTGATATCCTCCCTCCCTCTCTCCTGCTTCCTTCTTCCTTCCTTCCTTTCCCTCCCTTTCTGTCTCTCCTTTCATTCCTCCCTCCCTTCTCTGCCCGTCCCTTCTTTGCCATTTTTCCTTCCTTCCTTCCCTCTTTCCTCACTCACATCCTCCCTACCTCTCTCCCGCTTTCTCCTTCCTTTCCTCCCTTTCTTTCTCTCTGTCCCTTCCTTGTTCCTTCCTCCCCTCTCTCCCCCTCCCTTCTTTGCCATTTTTTCTTCCTTCCTTCCCTCTTTCCTCACTCACATCCTCCCTCCCTCTCTCCTGCTTTCTCCTTCCTTCCCTCCCTTTCTTTCTCTCTGTCCCTTCTTCCTCCTTTCTCTTCCCCTCCCTTTGCCATTTTTTCCTTCCTTCCTTCCCTCTTTCCTCACTCACATCCTCCCTCCCTCTCTCCTGCTTTCTCCTTCCTTTCCTTTCCTTCTCACTGTTCCTCCTTCCCTTCATTCCTCCCTATCTTCTTTGCCATTATTTCCTTCCTTCCCTCATTCCTCGCTCACATCCTCCCTCTCTCTGTCCTGCTTTCTCCTTATTTCCCTCCCTCCCTCCTTCCCTCCCTTACTTTCTCTCTGTCCCTTCCTTCTTCCTCCCTCCCTTTTCTCCCCTCCCTTCTTTGACATTTTCTCCTTCCCTCCCTCCTTTCTTTCCTTTTTCTTTGTCTTTCTTTCTGTCTTTCTGTCTTTCTTTTTTCTTTCTGTCTTTCTTTTTCCTTTCTTTCTTTCTTTCTCTCTCTCTCTCTCTCTCTCTCTCTCTTCTAGCTGTATTCCACAAGCTATGGTTCCACCCTCACTTAATATGCTGAAAATCTTGTGTCTCTCTTAGATTTACCAGTCCTGGCTAGACAAATCTACTCCGTACACAACAATCCGATGGGTCGCAACATTGGGTTTAAGTTTTATCTACATGATTAGAGTTTATTTACTGCAGGTAAGGGGAAAAAAACCCTGCCGATAATCAACACATTGCCAATTATTGGCAGCCTCTCGTTATCCCCATTATGTTTATTCTTTTATCTTAGCCAGTTAAAAGGTGTTTTTCAGCTTCAATCTTTGGGCCTTGGCCCCAGCCCCCCAAAAAAACTATTTAAAGCTGAGGAAAATTAGCCCCAAAATAGTCCACAAAGAATTTTCTTGGTTTATCTTGCTATGGAGAATTTACTGCCTCTGAAGGCTGGCTTGGAGTTGGGTTTGTAAATCGCTCTCCTCCTTCGTAGGCCGTTTATCCTTAGCTGGCTTTGTTGGCTGGGGAATTCTGGGAATTGAAGTCCATGCGTCTTCGAGTGGCCAAGGCTGAGAAACACTGCCCTGTGGGGTTGTCCCAAAGATTTGGTTCCCCCCCCCCCCCCCCCCAAAAAAAAGACAACTTCTTTTTTCTTTAAAAACATGGAACACATTTCGTTTCTCATCCAGGAAGCTTGGGTGAGAAGATAGATAGAACTGAAGAAGCTTCTTGGATGAGAAGGGAAACCTCTTCAAAGGAAGAAAGAAAAAACAGTTGCTTTGGGGAAAAAGCCCCTTTTGGGACACCACGACCTGGATGATGGAGAATCTCCATAGACATTTTCCCTCTTGGGTCTTCTGTTATCTCCGGCTATTTGTTCTGGCCCAAACACAACAACCCCTCCATAGTTAAATCAAAGATTCAGCCCCGGCGAAACGTTTTCTCTCTCACCGCAGGCTAAGAAGTCTGCCCGGCAGGGAGATGAATAGTTGCCTGCCACTTCTATTCATCTCTGCCCCCTGCCTTTGATCCCCAGAGCTAGGGTGAGGCTTCACTAGCAGCAGTGGCTCTTCCGTCCCGAGGACCGGCCCATAGATTTCCCCTGCTCTCCTCTCCTCTGCCACATCTATTAATCTCCACCCCTTGCCTTTGATCCCCAGAGCTAGGGTGGGGCTTTGCTAGCAGCAGTGGCTCTTCCGTCCCGAGGACCGGCCCATAGATTTCCACTGCTCTCCTCTCCTCTGCCACATCTATTAATCTTCACCCCCCTGCCTTTGATCCCCAGAGCTAGGGTGGGGCTTTGCTAGCAGCGGTGGCTCTTCCGTCCTGAGGACTGGCCCATAGATTTCCACTGCTCTCCTCTCCTCTGCCTCCTGAGCATCCACGCGTCAGGCACTGGCCCCAGCTGTTCCTCCTCTTCCTTATCAGCCACCTCCAGACCTGGGGGCTGTTGACCCTCCATCGGAGGGCTGACCGACAGCCTACGCTCTGTCTCTGCCTCTCTCTCTACCAGCTCCATCCCCTCTTCCCCCTCGGAGCTCTCAGGTTGCCTTGAGGCTGACCCTGACTTCCACCAATCCTTCTCCGATTCAGCCGCTGAATGGACCTGCAGCTGACAAGACGCAACACTATTACCCATTATCCTTCTCTCCTGGTTCATGGGCTCCCTACATTTTGGAGTATGGCTCCTGCAATCCCTTTTTATCAACCATGCTGCTTGTAGGCCCTCTCCTGACTTCTCATTAACCCCTTGTGCATTGCTAACGATGGATTTTTTAATTTTTTTTCCCTTAAACTTAAATTCCCCTCTGACCTCCTGGTTCTTGAATCTCTCTTCTCGTCCTCAGGGTTGGTATATCGTGACGTACGCCTTGGGTATCTACCACCTAAACCTGTTCATAGCTTTCTTGTCGCCAAAGGTTGATCCCTCCCTCATGGAAGATTCAGGTATATAAAAGATGGAATTTGGGTCAAGATGCTTGCGTTTTTCTACCACGGAGGCCGGTCTTTTTTATGGACGGGTTGGATTAAAATTAAAAATCTTGCTCGTACCTTGACTGGGTGGTTTGAGTACGCGCCTCGTCCAAGGTGATTTTTTTTCTTTGGCATTGTGTTTAAGTTCAAGGTTCATTTTATTTATATGCCGCCCTATTCCCGGCGGGACTCAGGGCGGCGCACAAACCCAAAGGAGGGGAAGGGAAACACAAGAACTACAGCAAAAAGTACAGGGAATTTAAAACGACCAACAGCCACACGATTTGAGAGGGGAAGGGAACTCATTGACCCCAGGCCTGCCGACACAGCCAGGTTTTAACGGCTTTTCGGAAGGCCTGGAGAGAGGTGAGGGTACGAATCTCTGCGGGGAGCTCGTTCCAAAGGGCTGGAGCCGCCACAGAGAAGGCCCTCCCCCGGGTAGTAGCCAGATGACATTGGCTAATAGATGGAACCCGGAGGAGGCCTAATCTGTGTGATCTAATGGGTCTTTGGGAGGTAATTGGCAGCAGGCGGTCTCTCGAGTATCTTGGGCGTACCCGTGCTTGGATTTTATGTCAGGGGTCGGCAACCTTAAGTACTCAAAAGAGCCACTTGGACCGTTTCCCACACAAAAAAAAAAACAGCGGAAAAGGATCAAAAATTGGCTGGAGGCAATAACAGGGGTTAAAATAGAATGGAAACCTGAAGTTTTTTTATTAGGAATTATGTCAGTGAAATACAAAAAAGAAATCCAGTATTTAATACTACATATAATTACGGCGGCAAGGACTGCCTTTGCCCAGAAATGGAAAAACAGATTAATTCCAAGCGAAGATGAAATAATAAGAAAGGTTATGGATTGTGCCGAAATGGACAAATTAACAAAAGAAATACAGGGAAAAGAAGAACCAGAATTCTACCAGATATGGGATAAATGGTATAGGTGGATGGAGGAAAGAAACAAGAATCAATGAAGGAATATAACAAAAATAAAAAATAATAATAGTTATGAGTAAAATAAAGAGGGTTAAGAATGGTGAAATCCAAATGAAATACAATAGAAGGGGAAATAATATAAGGTGAGCGGTATCGATTGATGATTGCTATTATAAAGAACAGGAAGCTCCTGTTCCTATTGTATTGTATAAAAGTGTATGTCTAAGTTTTGTGTGTGTGTGTGTGTGTGTGTTACATATTTGTTAATAAAAATCTTTAAAAAAAAAAAAGAAAACAGCGGGAGCCACAAAAACCCTTCTCATGCCTAACTACTGTATTTTTCAGAGTATAAGACGCACCTTTTCCCCTCAAAAAAGAGGGTGAAAATCTGGGTGCGTCTTATACACTGAATACAGCCTTTCTGGCCTCCCGAAACCCTGCCCTCTTCACCAAAATGGCCTTTAGGAGGCTTGTAGATGCTCTTGGGGGCTGGGAAGTGCAGAAATGACCAAGAAAAGAGCCATTTTTTGCTCGTTTTTGCCCCCCCCCAGACCCCAAGAGCACTCTATAAGCCTCCTAAAGGCTATCCATGCCCTTTTTAAAAAAAAAATGGGCCTGTTTTTGCGAAAAATGGGTCATTTGGGGGAGGTCTGCAGAGTTCAAAAACTTTTGTTTTAATTTGCCTCTTCAAAATCTTGGTGCGTCTTATGCTCTGAAAAATACGGTATTTCCTGAGCGGCCACAAAATTAGTATATGTAGTTGAATTAAACGTTCTATTTTCTTCTGAAACTTTTCTTTTCTTGGATTTATCCATGTTTGAAAAGCTCAATAAATCGCATGCCAGCGGGTGTCACACATTGGCGATTGTGGCACATATTTTGAGGGATAGGGATAGGGAGCCGCAGCAGAGGGATGAAAGAGCCACATGCGGCTGCAGAGCCACAGGTTGCTGATTCCTGGCTTATGGCTTAGTCTCTTGTATAATCACTGCCGCTTGTGCTTGATTCTGTGCATCATTGTTTCGTAGATTACGGGCCAATACACAGGTTTAGTCCTTGCCTTGCAACTATTGGTTTAGTGACAGTGGCATTGAAGAAAGTGACTGTTTTTCCACACTGATGACCTTTGCAGCGTGCCCATGGTTACGTGATGGAAATCCAGACTCTTGCCAACTGTCTCGTATTTATGACGGTTGCCACGTCCCGGGTTTAAGGCAATCCATTTTTGCGACCTTCTGCCGAGCCAAAAATCGTTGAGCACGCTAAATTCACCGAAAAAACGTGTTACGAAGCAATTGCAGCCCTTTGAGGCTCCATTGTGGTCGTACGTCGAGGACTCCCCTTACACTTCGTATGAGGGTCGTCCTTGAGAAGCGGCACGGATACCCTTTGGGGGGTCCCGGGACTCGCAATGTATGTTCTGCAAAGCAATAAAAAGATTCAGGTTCTGAAACATCCCTTTGTCTGTCTTGAATGGGCTGTGTAGGCAAGCTGCCATTTTTTTGAACTCCTAAATTAGCAAATAATTACTTTTCCTCTTTGTAGATGAAGGCCCTTCATTACCGACAAAACAGAATGAAGAATTCCGGCCATTTATCCGGAGGCTGCCAGAATTCAAGTTCTGGTGAGTTGAATTTGGATCAACTCCCTTCCTTCCTTCCTTCCTTCCTTCCTTCCTTCCTTCCTTCCTTCCTTCCTTCCTTCCTTCCTTCCTTCTTTTGTTCCTTCCTTCTTTTGTTCCTTCTTTCCTTCCTTCCTTCCTTCCTTCCTTCCTTCCTTCCTTCCTTCCTTCTTTTGTTCTTTTGTTCCAACCTTCTTTTGTTCCATCCTTCTTTTGTTCCTTCCTTCCTTTCTTCCTTTCCCTCCTTCTTTCCTTCCTTCCTTTCCCTCCCTTTCCTTCCTTCTTTCCCTCCTTTCCTTCCTTCCTTCTTTCATTCATTCCTTCTTTTGTTCCTTCCTTCCTTCCTTCATTCCTTCTTCTTTCATTCCTTCCTTCATTTCTTCTTTCTTTCCTTCCTTCTTTCCTTCCCTCTTTCCTTTCCTTCTTTCCTTCCCTCTTTCCTTTCCTTCCTTCCTTCTTTCCTTCCTTCCTTCTTTCGTTCTTTTGTTCCATCCTTCTTTTGGTCCTTCCTTCTTTCCCTCCTTTCCCTCCTTTCCTTCCTTCTTTCCTCCTTTCATTCCTTCCTTCTTTTGTTCCTTCCTTCGTTCCTTCCTTCTTTTGTTCCTTCCTTCCTTAATTTCTTCCTTCTTTCCTTCCCTCTTTCCTTCTTTTTTTCCCTCTTTCCTTCCTTCCTTCCTTCTTTCTTTCCTTCCTTCTCGCCTTTGCTCTTCTGAAATACACGTAGAGCAGCTTTTCCCAAAAGATTAAGATTAGAGACTGGGGTGCAATTGTCTCTACCCATTAATTGATCTAACAAAATGAAATTCAATCTAGAGAAAAATGAAGCCTTATACTTAGACAGGAAAAACCAGAAGGACACATATAGACTGGGTGAAACCAGGATTCATAGCAGTGACTGTGAGAGAGGACTTGGATCTTAGTGGACAACCAGCTAAATAGGAGCCAGCCGTGTGTGGTGGCAGCCAAAAAAGCCAAGGCAGTCTTAAATTGCATGAACAGAGGGATACAATCAAGATCAAGGAAGGTGCTAATAGCACCCTAGAAAGGCCACACCTAGAATTATGAAAAAGAGGTTGAGACTCTAGAAAGAGTGCAGAGAAGAGCAACGAGGATGATGAGGGGACTAGAGGCTCAAACAGACGATGGACGGTTGCAGGAACTGGGCCTGGCTAGTCTAGGGAAGAGAAGCACCAGGGGAGACAGGAGAGCATCTTCCAATATTTGAGGGGCTGCCACAGAGAGGAGGGAGCCAAGCTATTTTCCATGAAGGCCAAACAAGGAGTAATGGATGGAAACTGATCCAGGAGAGATTCAACCTAGAAATAAGGAGAGATTTCCTGACAGCGAAGAACAATCCACCCATGGAACAGAAGTTGCCTTGGGAAGTTGTGGGAGCTTCATCCCTGGAGGCTTTCAGAAGAAGATTGGACTCCCACCTGTAGGGTCTCCTGCTTGGGAGGGGGTTGGACTAGATGACCTACAAGGTCCCTTCCAACGCTGCTTTCTTCCCCGCAGGCATTCTGCCACGAAGGGCATCTTGGTTGCTATGACCTGTACATTCTTTGAGGCTTTCAATGTTCCAGTTTTTTGGCCAATCCTGGTGATGTATTTCATTATGCTCTTCTGCATCACGATGAAGAGGCAAATCAAGGTGAGTGGAGAAGGCTTTAAGGGACCAGGATGTCCAGCCTTGGCAGATTTCCAAGACCCCATAGATTCCCAACTCCCAGGATTCCCTAGCCCAGTGTTTCTCAACCTTGGCAACTTGAAGATGTCCGGACTTCAACTCCCAGCGAATGCTGGCTGGGGAATTCTGGGAGTTGAAGTCCGGACATCTTCAAGTTGCCAAGGTTGAGAAACACTGCCCTAGCCAACCATGTGCCGGCTGGGGAATTCTGGGAATTGGAGTCTATTAGTCTTATAAGTAGCCAAGGTGGGACGCCCCTGCTTTTGACCCTGAAATGAGGGGGGGGGGAAGGAGACAGTGGAGATGCGTTAGATTTGGTCCCCGAATTCCCCCATTTGGGGGCCCTGGGAAGCAAAATAATTACAACTCACCAACTCAGTTGTATTTATTGGCGCACTTAAGTGCAATTGTCCTGTTTTAAGGAACGTGCGAATGCAGCCAGAGAGGAGTTATATATAAAAGGGACAAAATTTAGGCTTCCAGGCCGAGCGAATCGAGCCGATTACGCTTCATTGCCCGAACGGGGATAACCACGATCACGAAAAGGTGGCTTGTTCCGAGCTGCTCTTCAACCCTCTGCCAAGCCGCAGATCGTCGTAACCCCGATCTGTTGGGCGAGCCTTTATTTATTTACCCGCATCCCTCGAGGCACGTAAAACCCAAGGATTGCGGCTTAATGTATGACCCTCATCCGGTGCTCGGAGAACTTTGGAAGAGATGGGGAGGAAGGGGGGTGGAATGGAGGCGTCCTCGTCCTAAGACCTGTTTTGTTTCTTGTCGTTTTTTCTCCCCCCCCCCCTTTCCAGCATATGATAAAATACCGATATATACCGTTCACCCACGGCAAGAGGAGATATAAAGGGAAAGAAGATCCAGGGAAAACTTTTGCTAGCTAGAATCCTTCCCTCTCGAACCTTTGCTGACCAACCTTTCTTCTCCCCCAAGCCTCCCCCCCCCTTCCAGCGTTATAATTAAAAAGATTGGTTTTGAGCCATTGTAACGACGCCTGTGTCCTTCCTAATCGGGCGTCCGCCAGCCATCCGGAGGATTCGTTTCGGTCTCTTCTGCGGATTGGAGAGGTTGTGTGTGTGTGAGTGAGAGTGTGTGTGTCTGGCTCCCTAACGCCTTTCCGTGTCCGCCGCAGAATTCTGCCTTTTTGACCGCATCTTCTGATTTATTTTATTTTTTGTTTTGTTTTTATCTGTTTTTTTATCCATCACAGCCTCTTCCCCCACTTTTTAAAATTTTATCCCTCTCCCCCGCTCCCCCTTTGGCAGTTATCCCATGTTTTTACACCTAGGTACGTGGGTCTCTGGGCGTATCTGGGATCTTGGCTTCCCAGATTTGGCTTGGTGGCTTCCCAAATGAGGCCTCCTGTGTGCGGATTCCTGCGCAGGAGAATAACCAGTAGGGCAGTGGCTCTCAACCTTCCTAATGCCGCGACCCTTTAATGTTACGGTGACCCCTACTATAAAATTATTTTGTTTGTTTTCCAAAATACGTGTTTTCCGAAAGTCTTAGGCGACCCCTGTGAAAGGGTCGTTTGACCCCCCCCAAAGGGGTCCCGAACCACAGGTTGAGAACCACTGCGGTAGGGGAATTTGAATCGGAATACTCTCCGGGAAGGCCGACCGCTAGTACGGAAAGGAAGAATATCCATTATTTCTTTCTTTTAATTCTCCAACCCAATATTTCCACTGTACCTTGCTGAGAGAATTGCAATAGGACGGGGGTCCTATTCCATCCCCGCCCCTATGCGCACCGCATTGCTCGCCTCCAAGCTGAGTTTGGTACTTCCTCCGGAGCCTGGGAAGGGCGGAAAAAAACGGGCCCAACCGGAAGTACCGGAGGTTCAGCCAAAAGGCTGAAAATCACATGGCTGGCGCTGCACATGCGCCCCGGAACTGACAGCCCGCATCTCATTGGTTGGCCATCACAGTAAGAGGAGAATGGGATGCAATGCGATGATAGGCGTTCAGATTTGAGTAATCAATACCTCGTTTTAAACTTGGGCGTTTCGAATTAAACCTGGCTTGATTGACGGACAGAATCAAGCTTGGCTTTTAGAATGAAGAGGTGGAAGATGGACTGGGTGGTGTGTGTGTGTGTGTGTGTGTGTGTGTGTGTGTGTGTGTGTGTGTGTGTGTGTGTGTATTGAGGTTTTCAGTCATCAACTGTTTTGTAATTCCAATTTTTTTTTTTTTTTAATTTTGGAAAAAGCCTGGAATAAAAATTACATACAGATGATATTTTGACACATTTCTCTGATAAAGGGTTTCTTTTTTGTTGTTGTTAAAGTTTTTGCTTCCTAGCCCAATTAGATTGGACGGGCAGGCTGAATTTTAATTTTAATTTTAGCTTTTAATTTTCTACGGAGAGAAAGCTAAAAAAAAAAAACCTGCATGTAAAAAAGCAATTTTCGATGCCATCGAGCCACAGAGTTTTTATGAAGCGACTTTTTAAATTTAAAAAAAAAGGGGGGGGTATTAAAAACGAAGACCATGTCCCGCTCTTGGGTTCAGCTGTCTTTTATAAAACAAATGTAAACAGCGATGTATTAGGGTTAAAAGTTTTCTTTCCACCCTGCCTTCTTCAAATGCGTGTCGTTGAATCTTGTGGCATATATTGTATTTTCGCTGTCTCAATAAAAACGGCCCTTTGCACAATTGTGACCCACATTATCTGGAAGGATAAACAGCTGTTGACTAGTCAATATTTACATCTTATTTGGCAGAGGGATAACATAGATTCTGGGCCACAGAATTCAATTCCTCCTTTACAGCATTATATATTTTTGTGTGCTCTTCATGGGAATAGGAAATTCTGCTTCCTTTTAAAAAGGTGTCTTTTCCCAGATTTTTTGCCCCCTTTCCTCTCATTCCCAGCTTCTTCCTTTCTTCCTCCCCATCCCTCATTCCCAACTCCTACCTTCCTTCTTCCCCTCTCCTTCCTTCCTCCCCTTCCCCTTCATTCACCTTCCTCCCCTCCCCTCTCATACCCATTTCCTTCCTTCCATCTCATTCCCAGCTCCTTCCTCCCTCCTTGCCCTCTGATTCCCAGCTCCTTCCTTCCTTCCTTCCTTCCTTCCATCCATCCATCCATCCATCTCATTCCCAGCACAGTGCCAATGCCCCCCTCCCATCATTCAAAAATATGGGTCTTGAAAGAGCTCTGGGAAGTAAACGTTGAAACCAGACTGAAACACGCAATAGATCTTAGGTTGATTATGCCATCTAGGTACATGCTTAACACATTTGAGCATAATGCACCGATGTGTTGTTGTTGTTTTTAATTGGGCTGGGCGGTGTTGGAACATCAGATGTGGCCTTTCCAACTGAATTTTCAAGATCGCACCTTACTGCCCAGGGCTGTACATCACAAGTATATCTGTAGAAAGCTGCACTTTTATGATGTCTTAATATCAATATTTGCCTCTCAAGCTCTATCCAGCTTAAAGGGAAAGGTTCCCCTCATGCATATGTGTTAGTCGTTCCCGATTCTAAGGGGTGGTGCTCATTTCCGTTTCAAAGCCGAACAGCCAGCACTGTCCGAAGACGTCTCCCTGGTCATGTGGCCGGCACGACTCAACTCCTGAAGGGCACGGAACGCTGTTTCCTTCCCACCAAAGGTGGTTCCTATTTTTCTACTTGCATTTTTTACCTGCTTTCGAACGGCTAGGTTGGCAGAAGCTGGGACAAGTCACGGGAGCTCACTCCGTTACGCGGCACTAGGGATTCAAACCTCCGACCTTACGATCGACAAGCCATTAAGTCTTAGCCATTAAGCCACACTGTGTCCCTCTATCCAGCTTAAGGCGCATTAAACTTGGAAGCTGGCAATACCGGAAGACCGATGGACCTGTAAACTTCGGTACCAGTTGTTGAATCTGCTCTTTGGGGTTTGCCAAGTGACATTTGAGAGGGCTGCCCGCTGTTTCAGAGGTACCGAATTTAAAAATCAGCCAAGTCTGTAGAATTGAAGGCAAAGTACTATTTGTTTAATGAATCGTGCTTTGCTGTTTTAACGAGACTGGCATCTTGCAAAAACGACATTATACAGCCCTTCTGGAGTTGGAATGGTTTAAAAACCAGTTCCACCATAAGTGGGGTAATGCAGTTTTGTGTGTCTGGCATGGTGTAAAGGGGGTGGGTGGAGATTGCTATTAATCCCAAAACTTAAAATTGCTGAATTCAAAAGAATGGGTAAAAGTCTTAAGCACTTAAAACTGCCTTTGAGATGGCCCATTTTCCTGACCTCATGTTGTGCCTCACCAATGGCCAGCAGAGCTGGCAAATTCGGACAGTGAGGAAGTGGGGGAGGAAGATGGGCCAGTCCTGGAATCTAGGGAAGGCTCTGAGGAGGGCTCTGTGTCGGAGGCAGAGAGGGGGCCAGAGCCATATGCCAGTTATCAGCTGCCCTCAGAGTCAGACATCAGTGAGGCATAAGAACAGCTGGAACCTGTTCCCATGTGCATGTGCAAAGTTGCCAGACGAAGGGAAGAGCTAAAGAACAGGGGTTGAACTTGGGAGTAAGGCCACAGGTGGACGATGAATGGCCCCTCCCAGAGGGAATAAAAGAGGAGCAAAAGGGGAGTGGAGTTTGCAGGAGGCCATTAGTTTGCTTCATTGGTTTCTGACTCTCCGAGACTCCTGGCCAAATTCCTGGCAGCTCTCCAAGCCAGATAAGGTCTGTGACCGTAAATCCTCCCTTAAAAGATTTTGCTGGATGTGAATGAGCAGAATTCACAGTCAATCAATAAAAAGGGGGTTTTGTGGGGACAAGGAGTTTGCTTCCTGCTCTCTTGGGAAGCCTCAGTCAGAGCACCTCAAATCTCTCAGATAAAAGTGGATAAGCAACAGTTTGTTTTAAACGGATGTAAATTTGCATCTTCTTGTAAAGGCATTGAAAGTCAGAAATGTTTTGGCTTCCGTTTGATCGCAGCAATTTATTTATCAAAACAAAATCTCGCACTCATTCAAAGCTTGCATTTTCGTTTGGCTCGTCGCGGTTCACAATCCAGCTGGCATCCATTTACCGGAAGTGTCGGAGGTAAATCAGCTTCTGGGGATGAAATTTCTCTCTACACAGAGGACATTCGGTCTGTGGGAAGGGGAAAAAAAAATCAGTATTAGGAAATGTAAACATTGCTTTAAAAACCATCCCTGTCTAAGCTAGAAAAGAAAGATACAGAACCCAGACGTTACACTATAAAATGAGGAAGGGGTGGGGAAGAGGGGGAAAAACAGAAAAGAAAGCACTAAATATACAAATATATATTCAAAAATGAGATATAAAGGGGGAAAAGCATAGGATAGATTAATGAAGGTAAGGGAATAAGAAATGATATTAAACTATATTTGGGTTTGCGGACATACCATCCCAAGAAAATACAAATTGAGATTTGAGAGAGGCATCTATAACAACAGAAAAAGAAAGGGAGAGAGGAGGAGGGGACGAGAGGAAGAGAGGGAAGGGAGAAAGAGGAAAGGAGAGGAAGGGTGGGAGGGAGGGAAAGAGAAGGAGAGAGGGTAGGAAGGGAAAGAGGAAGAGGAGGGGAGAGGTAAGGGAAGAAGGAAGGGGAAGGAGAGGAGGGAAGGAAGAAAGAGGTAAAGAGAAGGTGGAAGGGAGAGAAAGAAGGAGAGACGGTAGGAAGAGGAAGAGTAGGAGTAGATGAGGGAAGGGAAGAAGGAAGAGGGAAGGAAGAAAGGGAAGGAGAGAGGGTAAGAAGGGGAAGAGGAAGAGTAGGAGAAAGGTAAGGGAAGAAGGAAGAGGGAGGAGAGGAGGAAAGGAAGAAAGAGGTAAAGAGAAGGTGGAAGGGAGAGAAAGAGAAGGAGAGAGGGTAGGAAGGGGAAGAGGAAGAGTAGGAGTAGGGGAGAGGGAAGGGAAGAAGGAAGAGGTAAGGAGAGGCGGAAGGGATGGCAAATAAAGCAACCCAAATTGTATATTATAACCTATTAAATGGAATAACAGTGTATAAAAAGACAAATGTAAAAAAAGAATAACAATTATATGTGAATGTATACTTACAATGGTATGAGAATAAAAAACAAAAAAACTTGTTTATTAAAAAAACTCCCATCCCTGTCCTTTTAAGGCAGCATAAAATAATCCACTGTTTTTGACACCAGGCATATAAATATAATAAATGATGAAATGATAATGATTAATGCATAAACCAGGGTAGCTCTCGGGGGTTTCAAGCATAATAAATTACACAACTGGTTTTGCAACGCTGCTCAGAACTACTTTGAAAGTTTTAGCTGTAGGTTTGGGGGGAATCAAAACTCTTGCCTGTAAAAAAAAATATCACCTATCAAATTATTTCGCTTAAGGGAGTTTCTAAAACCCCCGAATCCTAAGCCCTGGATATACGACGCTGTCGAAATTTGCAACAGTAAGAAAAATTGGCGTGGAGGGACTTGGGGCAAAGTCTGAGGGAGGCAACACCCACCTTGGTGTAGCACCACGCCGTGATGCATTCCCAGCAGAAGAGGTGCCCGCAGGGTGTGGCTGTGGCATGTCGGCGTTCCTCTAAGCAGAGCGAGCAACGGGAGTTGCGGCTAAGAGGCTTCTCTTCGGCTTGGCTTCTGAAGGAAACGACACGAGACGCAGTTGTTACTCTTCTGCGGCGAGAAAGGCGATTCCAAAAGAGAGATTGATCGTCATTGTTTAACGACCCCGTAATAATCCCTTGCGCGGTGGAGTCTGGGCCACTGAATGGAGCTAGCAGAGCATTTACTGGCCAGATGCCCTTCGTGTTGCCAGTGCGGACTTTTGTTCCGCATATATATTCCCATTGTGCCCAGAGAGAGAACTATCTGCCTCTACCCAGGATCGAACTCACAGCCTCCTGATTGCGAGGTGAGAGATCCACCTCTAGGCCACTGCAAAAGAGACTGATCTTTGCAAGAATTAAGTTTTAGAAAACGTTGAATCTCCCTCCACTCAGAATCTACAAACAGGGTCGTATATAAATATACCCATTTCTTTGATCTGTTTTTTTTTTTCTGGTCCTACATTATGTGTTTTGGTCATATATTTTTACTACTTTAAAGCTCACTATTCCATAGGCCAAAAGTCCAGGTTGTGCATCACAATAAAAGCCTTTTAGAATACTATATTTTAAAGTTTTTTTAAATACTTAAGTATTTAATACTTAAATACTTTTCAAAGTGTTGTGGCCTGCTGGCAACCAGCAAAGCTGGCAGCAGAGTCGGACAGTGAGGAGGTTGGGGAGGAACATGGGCCAGTCCTGGGGGCTGAGGAAAGCTCAGACGAGGGCTCTGCGTCGGAGGCAGAGAGGGAGCTAGACAGCAGTGAGACAGGAACAGCTGGAGCCCAGTGTGCGCATGCGCAGAGCTGCTAGAAGACAAGAACAACTAAGAAATCAGGGTCGACTTGGGAGTAAAGCCACACCTTGGAGGTGATTGGCCCCTCCCATAGGGAACAAAAGAGGAGCGAATGGGGAGGGGGCTTTTGCAGGAAACAATTTGTTCCTTCGGTCCTTTCAAGAGTGGAAAATTCTGTTTGTGACTATAAGAGATTCTGTGCCAAGTTTTGCCTCGCCCTGCGTTTGGAAACTAATTATCTGGCAGCTGTCCAAGCGAGATAAGGTTTGTGTTGATAAATATTCCTTCGAAAGACTGTTTGCTAAGCCTGGCTGACTGTAAATGAAAGGAATTCATAGTCATGTAAATAAAAAAGAGGACCACAACTCTGCTTCTTGCTTTTAAGGAAGCCTTAAACAAATACCCACAAACCTATATTTCTGGGGTGTGTTTTTTAGTTATTTTTAACTTTCTTAATACCACCTTACTCTTAATTTAGTGAAAAGTTAAATTTTCAAATGCCGCTGAGGGGCCACTTGTTGACCTCAATCCTCTTTCCCTCTAAATAAAAGAAAACCCAGACTTCATACATCTGATGGGAGAGGTTACGGTGTAGTTTCCATTCTTTTCCCGCCCCCTGCCGATGTCGGAGGTTGTACGCGTAGATGCCAAGGGTCAGCCCCAAGTGCAGGAAGGACACGATGCCAAGAAGCTTGTAACTGGACCGAATGCTTCGGTCGTCTTCGGTGAAACCCGCCGAGCGTAACTGGAGAACAGAAGAATCAAGCAGAGCCCGTCAAAGGAAGGTACGTTAATAACAAAATGCTTCAAGACGTTATCATCACAGGAGTTCTGATCAAGTGTTCCTCGCATGTGAGAAAGGATATCTTTTTAAAATCACGAGCCGCCTGCAAATAGATTAGTGCTTTGAGGTGTTCGTTTTCACCTTGTGGAATGCCTCCAATAAAGGAAATGTTTATTTTTTTATTTATTCGAGTTTATGAGAATAGATCTGCCGAACAAAACTCCGCCATGATGACAAGAAAGGCATTCGGCCATTCAACACTGCTAGCTCCATTCAGTTGCCCACGCTCCACCCCACAAGTGATGAAATGAAGATGATTGAAACGTAACTTATACTCCTCACTTCTCTTTTCCCCACAATTGCTTGTCAACTCATAAAGTTGCCATGGTGAGGAAAGGGGGAGGGGAGGGGAGTGCATTCCATGCATCCTTTTGGCTAGAGTTGGTCCGGATTACTACAGCAGGCTTGGGAGGGGGTGCACCTCATTGGAGAAATGTGATTTATGACATTGCTTTCTCCACAGACTGAGGGGAGGGGAGGAGCAGGGGTAAAGTTCCGCTATAATTCAAATGAGGCTCAGATCTGACTGCACAAAAAGTCTTGTCAAAATGGGGCTCCTAATAAATGACTGATTTTCTTTTGAAACTTGGCTCGATACTCATGAATTAATTAGGGCATTTTTCCGGAAACCTGACACCACCCTTGTGAGGTGGGCTGAGGCAAAAGAGACTTCCCAAAGTCACCTAGCTGGGCTCTTATCTGTAAAGCGGGACTAGAATTCCCAGTCTCCTAAGTTTCTAGATCAGCAAGCACCTTAACCCCTATACCAAACTGGCTCTCCAAATCATCCCTTGATAATTTTTATGCCAGATAGCAATAGCAATAGCAGTTAGACTTATATACCGCTTCATAGGGCTTTTAGCCCTCTCTAAGCAGTTTACAGAGTCAGCATATCGCCCCCAACAATCCGGGTCCTCATTTCACCCACCTTGGAAGGATGGAAGGCTGAGTCGACCTTGAGCCAGTGAGATTAGAACCGCTGAACTGCAGATCACAGTCAGCTGAAGTGGCCTGCAGTACTGCACCCCTAACCACTGCGCCACCTCGGATGATTCGTTTAGTGATGTAGGAGCTTTCCCGATAAACCCTCCTCCCCACGCTCTTAATTTTGGTGCCAGGAGGCTTCAATGAGAGCCTCCAGAGTCCAGGGTGAGGCCGTTTTCACCCTCCCGGAGGCTCGAGGAAAGCCTGGGGAGTGGGAAAATGCGCCCACCCCCCCGCCGAGGTACAGGAGGCTGAGTAGGTCGTGCAGAGAAGGGGTTGCACACACATGCACAGGGTGGCAGGGCGCATTGCGATGTGGGTGTGGGTGGGCGTACGCGATTACGGCATGCCAGGACAAAACGGTTAGTCATCACTGTTCTATACATTTCTGACGGTGCCCAATTTAGAAGCACATGGGAAGCCACTCACATAGGTGATCCCTGTTGTCCGTTTAGAGAAATGGTAGAAGATGCCCTTCATGTAAAAGACAGCTAAATGCAGCCTCCGGACAAACGGGATGCTTTGCTTGACGATATGAACAGCCTCAGCGAGAAACGATCTCTGCTGCTCGGTGAGTCGCCTGACCCGTTTCTGCAGCCAGCTTCGTAGGAGCGCCCGGCGTTGCAACCCGCTTAAATTTCGGCTGGGCAGATCCTGTAACCCGCTGGAGACTGCCTCCAGCTCCTGCTCCAGCGTAGTCAGTCCCTTGTCTAACAGGTAAGGCAAGAGGGTTTGAAGAGCAACCAAAACGGCTCGGCGTCTTAATGAAGGAACCTTCCTCTTTGATGGGTCTACTTGGATCACGTTGACGTATTCTTCACCAAGGGTTTGATAACCTGAAAAAGGTGGGTGGGGAGGAGGCAATCAATGACAGAAACCCTGAAGAGATGATTACAAACAGAGCATATAAATCCAATAAACAACAACAACAACAAACAGCTTTAGAATAGAAGAATAGAATAGAAATAATAGAAAGAGAGAATTGGAAGGGACCTTGAGATCTTCTAATCCAACCCGCTTCTTAGGCAGGAAACCCCACACCGCTTCAGACAAATGGATGTCCAACATCTTCTGAAAAACCTCCAGGGTTGGAGCCTTCACAACTTCTGGAGGCAAGTAGTTCCACTGGCTAATTTTTCTCACTGTCAGGAAATTTCTCCTCAGTTCTAAGTTGCTTTG